>NC_056440.1:10950457-11017957 GCF_018296145.1 Oncorhynchus tshawytscha | reverse complement strand
CCGTTTACATCAGAGGTAGCCTATAGGCCCACACATTTACCAACCAATGGCACAGGGTCATAGCATACATTAAATGACGGCACTCCGCCCCATTGGTCATAATGTAGTCACACTGCATATATGTACTGATGGAGCTAGGAACACAAGCATTTCGCTACACCCACAATAACATCTGCTAAATATGTGTATGTGACCACAAACTTGTGATTTGATTTAGACAGTTTCATTAATCCCCTGTTTCTCGTCCTCGGTGTAGTCCCTCACAGTCAAGAAATTGCACTCTGAAACCACCATGTTGTAACGTTGACTCTCTCCGACCCTACCACCACTAGCCTTTACAGCCCATCTCCTGTAGGCCTTGGCTGCATCCCAAACTACTCTATTACCTTTACAGTGGACTACTTTTGACCAGGGCCCATAGTGCACTATATAGGGAATACATCAAATCACATGTTATTTGTCACATGCTTCATAAACAACAGGTGGAAACTAACAGTGACATTTTTACTCATGGATCCTTCCCACCAACGCAGAGAGAGAGAGAGAGATGTTTACTCATGGATCCTTCCCACCAATGCAGAGAGAGAGAGATGTTTACTTATGGATCCTTCCCACCAACGCAGAGAGAGAGAGAGATGTTTACTTATGGATCCTTCCCACCAACGCAGAGAGAGAGAGAGATGTTTACTTATGGATCCTTCCCACCAACGCAGAGAGAGAGAGAGAAATGTTTACTTATGGATCCTTCCCACCAATGCAGAGAGAGAGATGTTTACTTATGGATCCTTCCCACCAATGCAGAGAGAGAGAAATGTTTACTTATGGATCCTTCCCACCAACGCGAGAGAGAGAGATGTTTACTTATGGATCCTTCCCACCAACGCAGAGAGAGAGAGAGATGTTTACTTATGGATCCTTCCCACCAACGCAGAGAGAGAGAGATGTTTACTTATGGATCCTTCCCACCAATGCAGAGAGAGAGAGATGTTTACTTATGGATCCTTCCCACCAATGCAGAGAGAGAGAGATGTTTACTTATGGATCCTTCCCACCAACGCAGAGAGAGAGAGATGTTTACTTATGGATCCTTCCCACCAATGCAGAGAGAGAGAGAGATGTTTACTCATGGATCCTTCCCACCAACGCAGAGAGAGAGAGAGATGTTTACTTATGGATCCTTCCCACCAATGCAGAGAGAGAGAGATGTTTACTTATGGATCCTTCCCACCAACGCAGAGAGAGAGAGAGATGTTTACTTATGGATCCTTCCCACCAATGCAGAGAGAGAGAGATGTTTACTTATGGATCCTTCCCACCAATGCAGAGAGAGAGAGATGTTTACTTATGGATCCTTCCCACCAACGCAGAGAGAGAGAGATGTTTACTTATGGATCCTTCCCACCAACGCAGAGAGAGAGAGAGATGTTTACTTATGGATCCTTCCCACCAATGCAGAGAGAGAGAGATGTTTACTTATGGATCCTTCCCACCAACGCAGAGAGAGAGAGATGTTTACTTATGGATCCTTCCCACCAACGCAGAGAGAGAGAGATGTTTACTCATGGATCCTTCCCACCAATGCAGAGAGAGAGAGATGTTTACTCATGGATCCTTCCCACCAACGCAGAGAGAGAGAGATGTTTACTTATGGATCCTTCCCACCAATGCAGAGAGAGAGAGATGTTTACTCATGGATCCTTCCCACCAATGCAGAGAGAGAGAGATGTTTACTCATGGATCCTTCCCACCAATGCAGAGAGAGAGAGATGTTTACTCATGGATCCTTCCCACCAACGCAGAGAGAGAGAGAGATGTTTACTTATGGATCCTTCCCACCAATGCAGAGAGAGAGAGATGTTTACTCATGGATCCTTCCCACCAATGCAGAGAGAGAGAGATGTTTACTTATGGATCCTTCCCACCAGAGAGAGAGAGATGTTTACTCATGGATCCTTCCCACCAACGCAGAGAGAGAGATGTTTACTCATGGATCCTTCCCACCAACGCAGAGAGAGAGAGATGTTTACTCATGGATCCTTCCCACCAACGCAGAGAGAGAGAGATGTTTACTCATGGATCCTTCCCACCAACGCAGAGAGAGAGAGATGTTTACTCATGGATCCTTCCCACCAACGCAGAGAGAGAGAGATGTTTACTCATGGATCCTTCCCACCAACGCAGAGAGAGAGAGATGTTTACTCATGGATCCTTCCCACCAATGCAGAGAGAGAAATGGATAAATAATAGAAAAGTAATAACACATAATAATAAAAGTAATAATCAATACACAATGAGTAACGATAACTTGTCTATATACAAGGGGTACCAGTACCGAGTTGAAGTGCAGGGGTATGAGGTAATTGAGGTGGATATGTACATATAACTAGGAATAAAGAGACAGATAGTAAACCGTAGCAGCAACGTATGTGATGAGTCAGAACAGTTAGTGCAAAAAGGGTGAATACAGATTGTCCTGGTAACTATTGGTTAACTACTTAACTAACTATGTATCAGTCCGATGGCTTAGTGATAGAAGCTGTTCAGGGTCCTGGTAACTATTGGTTAACTATTTAACTAACTATGTATCAGTCTGATGGCTTAGTGATAGAAGCTGTTCAGGGTCCTGGTAACTATTGGTTAACTATTTAACTAACTATTTATCAGTCTGATGGCTTAGTGATAGAAGCTGTTCAGGGTCCTGGTAACTATTGGTTAACTATTTAACTAACTATGTATCAGTCTGATGGCTTAGTGATAGAAGCTGTTCAGGGTCCTGGTAACTATTGGTTAACTATTTAACTACCTATTTATCAGTCTGATGGCTTAGTGATAGAAGCTGTTCAGGGTCCTGGTAACTATTGGTTAACTATTTAACTATTTATCAGTCTGATGGCTTAGTGATAGAAGCTGTTCAGGGTCCTGGTAACTATTGGTTAACTATTTAACTATTTATCAGTCTGATGGCTTAGTGATAGAAGCTGTTCAGGGTCCTGGTAACTATTGGTTAACTATTTAACTATTTATCAGTCTGATGGCTTAGTGATAGAAGCTGTTCAGGGTCCTGGTAACTATTGGTTAACTATTTAACTATTTATCAGTCTGATGGCTTAGTGATAGAAGCTGTTCAGGGTCCTGGTAACAATTTAACTAACTATTTATCAGACTGATGGCCTAGTGATAGAAGCTGTTCAGGGTCCTGGTAACTATTGGTTAACTATTTAACTAACTATTTATCAGTCTGATGGCTTAGTGATAGAAGCTGTTCAGGGTCCTGGTAACTATTGGTTAACTATTTAACTAACTATGTATCAGTCTGATGGCTTAGTGATAGAAGCTGTTCAGGGTCCTGGTAACTATTGGTTAACTATTTAACTAACTATGTATCAGTCTGATGGCTTAGTGATAGAAGCTGTTCAGGGTCCTGGTAACTATTGGTTAACTATTTAACTAACTATTTATCAGTCTGATGGCTTAGTGATAGAAGCTGTTCAGGGTCCTGGTAACTATTGGTTAACTATTTAACTAACTATTTATCAGTCTTATGGCTTAGTGATAGAAGCTGTACAGGGTCCTGTTGGTTCTAGACTTGGTGCATTGGTTCCGCTTGCCATGCGGTAGCAGAGAGAACAGTCTATGACTTGGGTGGCTGGAGTCTGACAACTTTTAGGGCCTTCCTCTGACACCGCCTGGAATAGAATAGGGTGCCATTTGGGACACAGGCCTTGTGTAAACCAGAATAATAGAAAAATATGAAAATAATAGTGCAGTTATTAAATGTAAATATGGGCACAAGATCACTTCAACCACTCTGGGAGCCACGGCGACAGCCATTTACTTCCCTGTCCCAGACGCGAGGTACAGTATGCTGAGGGTCTTAGCATAACAGACGTACTTCTAACATGTATCCTTCCTTTCTCTCTTCTTTGAAGTAATCACTGTTCTAAGATAATTACTTCCGGCGCCGACAGAGATGGCCGCCTCGCTTCGTGTTCCTAGGAAACTATGCAGTTTTTAGTTTTTTTACGTGTTATTTCTTACATTAGTACCCCAGGTCATCTTAGGTTTCATTACATACAGTCGAGAAGAACTACTGAATATAAGATCAGCGTCAACTCACCATCAGTACGACCAAGAATATAATTTTCACGAAGCGGATCCTGTGTTCTGCCTTTCAACCAGGACAACGGAATGGATCCCAGCCGGCGACCCCAAAAAACGACGCCGTAAAAGAGGGAAACGAGGCGGGCTTCTGGTCAGACTCCGGAGACGGGCACATCGTGCACCACTCCCTATAATTCTTCTCGCCAATGTCCAGTCTCTTGACAACAAGGTTGATGAAATCCGAGCAAGGGTAGCATTCCAGAGGGATATCAGACACTGTAACGTTCTCTGCTTCACGGAAACATGGCTCACTGGAGAGACGCTATCGGAGGCGGTGCAGCCAGCGGGTTTCTCCACGCATCGCGCCGACAGAAACGAACATCTTTCTGGTAAGAAGAGGGGCGGGGGCGTATGCCTTATGGCTAACGAGACGTGGTGTGATCACAGAAATATACAGGAAGTCAAATCCTTCTGTTCACCTGATTTAGAATTCCTCACAATCAAATGTCGACCGCATTATCTACCAAGAGAATTCTCTTCGATTATAATCACAGCCGTATATATTCCCCCCCAAGCAGACACATCGATGGCTCTGAACGAACTTTATTTGACTCTTTGCAAACTGGAATCTCTACATCCTGAGGCTGCATTCATTGTAGCTGGGGATTTTAACAAGGCTAATCTGAAAACAAGACTCCCTAAATTGTATCAGCATATCGATTGCGCAACTAGGGCTGAAAAAACCTTGGACCATTGTTACTCTAACTTCCGCGACGCATATAAGGCCCTGCCCCGCCCTCCTTTCAGAAAAGCTGACCACGACTCCATTTTGCTGATCCCTGCCTACAGACAGAAACTAAAACAAGAAGCCCCCACGCTGAGGTCTGTCCAACGCTGGTCCGACCAAGCTGATTCCACACTCCAAGACTGCTTCCATCACGTGGACTGGGATATGTTTGGTATTGCGTCAGATAACAACATTGACGAATACGCTGATTCGGTGTGCGAGTTCATTAGAACGTGCGTTGAAGATGTCGTTCCCATTGCAACGATTAAAACATTCCCTAACCAGAAACTGTGGATTGATGGCAGCATTCGCATGAAACTGAAAGCGCGAACCACTGCTTTTAATCAGGGCAAGGTGACTGGTAACATGACCGAATACAAACAGTGCAGCTATTCCCTCCGCAAGGCTATCAAACAAGCTAATCGTCAGTATAGAGACAAAGTAGAATCTCAATTCAATGGCTCAGACGCAAGAGGTATGTGGCAGGGTCTACAGTCAATCACGGACTACAAGAAGAGAACCAGCCCAGTCACGGACCAGGATGTCTTGCTCCCAGGCAGACTAAATAACTTTTTTGCCCGCTTTGAGGACAATACAGTGCCACTGACACGGCCTGCAACGAAAACATGCGAACTCTCCTTCACTGCAGCCGAGGTGAGTAAAACATTTAAACGTGTTAACCCTCGCAAGGCTGCAGGCCCAGACGGCATCCCCAGCCGCGCCCTCAGAGCATGCGCAGACCAGCTGGCCGGTGTGTTCACGGACATATTCAATCAATCCCTATACCAGTCTGCTGTTCCCACATGCTTCAAGAGGGCCACCATTGTTCCTGTTCCCAAGAAAGCTAAGGTAACTGAGCTAAACGACTACAGCACCGTAGCACTCACTTCCGTCATCATGAAGTGCTTTGAGAGACTAGTCAAGGACCATATCACCTCCACCCTACCTGACACCCTAGACCCACTCCAATTTGCTTACCGCCCAAATAGGTCCACAGACGATGCAATCTCAACCACACTGCACACTGCCCTAACCCATCTGGACAAGAGGAATACCTATGTGAGAATGCTGTTCATCGACTACAGCTCGGCATTTAACACCATAGTACCCTCCAAGCTCGTCATCAAGCTCGAGACCCTGGGTCTCGACCCCGCCCTGTGCAACTGGGGTACTGGACTTCCTGACGGGCCGCCCCCAGGTGGTGAGGGTAGGCAACAACATCTCCACCCCGCTGATCCTCAACACTGGGGCCCCACAAGGGTGCGTTCTGAGCCCTCTCCTGTACTCCCTGTTCACCCATGACTGCGTGGCCATGCACGCCTCCAACTCAATAATCAAGTTTGCGGACGACACAACAGTGGTAGGCTTGATTACCAACAACGACGAGACCATAAAGATCATCAAGGACAACAACCACCCGAGCCACTGCCTGTTCACCCCGCTATCATCCAGAAGGCGAGGTCAGTACAGGTGCATCAAAGCTGGGACCGAGAGACTGAAAAACAGCTTCTATCTCAAGGCCATCAGACTGTTAAACAGCCACCACTAACATTGAGTGGCTGCTGCCAACACACTGACTCAACTCCAGCCACTTTAATAATGGGAATTGATGGGAAATGATGTAAAATATATCACTAGCCACTTTAAACAATGCTACCTAATATAATGTTTACATACCCTACATTATTCATCTCATATGTATACGTATATACTGTACTCTATATCATCTACTGCATCCTTATGTAATACATGTATCACTAGCCACTTTAACTATGCCACTTTGTTTACATACTCATCTCATATGTATATACTGTACTCGAGCTGCTCTGTACCATCACTCATTCATATATCTTTATGTACATATTCTTTATCCCCTTACACTGTGTATAAGACAGTAGTTTTTTTTGGAATTGTTAGTTAGATTACTTGTTGGATTATTACTGCATTGTCGGAACTAGAAGCACAAGCATTTCGCTACACTCGCATTAACATCTGCTAACCATGTGTATGTGACAAATAACATTTGATTTGATTTGATTTGAGTTAGTAAACGTTGAATTAATGACATCGTTTTCACCTATTCTTTTTAGTCAGATCGCTGATTACTTCAGGTAGCTACAGTATGAACGAGTTTGATGAGGGGAGATTCCCCCGATCAGTGTATTCCTGAAAGGGAGAGAGAGAGAAAGAGAGAGAGAGAGACCCAGAGAGAGACTGCTACGCTAACTGCTAGTAGGATCTCTCTCCCATTAAATGCTACCATAGATAAGATATTTATAACTAACCCTAAATGTATTGATATATTTTTAACCTTTATTTAACGAGGCAAATCAGTTGAGAACTAATTATTATTTACAATGAAGGCCTACCAAAAGGCCTCCTGCGGGGTCAGGGGCTGAGATTAAAACTAAAACAAATATAAATAAATAACATATAAATATAGGACAAAACACACATCATGACAAGAGAGACAACATGACACTACACAAAGAGAGACCTAAGACAACAACAGCATGGCAGCAACACAACCTGACAACACAGCACGGTAGCAACACAACCTGACAACAACATGGTAGCAACACAACCTGACAACAACATGGTAGCAACACAACCTGACAACACAGCATGGTAGCAACACAACCTGACAACAACATGGCAGCAACACAACCTGACAACAACATGGTAGCAACACAACATAGTAGCAGAACAAAACATGGTACAAACATTATTGGGCAAGAAGACAACAATACATCACAAAGGGCAAGAACAACAACAACACAAAGGGCAAGAAGACAACAATACATCACAAAGGGCAAGAAGACAACAATACATCACAAAGGGCAAGAACAACAACAACACAAAGGGCAAGAAGACAACAATACATCACACAAAGCAGCCACAACTGTCAGTAAGAGTGTCCATGATTGAGTCTTTGAATGAAGAGATTGAGATTAAACTGTTCAGTTTGAGTGTTTGTTGCAGCTCGTTCCAGTCGCTAGATACTGTAGTTCATCTGTATCATTTACAGTGGGAAGCATAGAAGATTAATGGGCAGAACAAGCAAGGTGGGCAAAGCCAAGCACGAGCCAACGAGATCCTTTTGGCGAGTTGTAGCATGTATGGTGCTAGGTGCTTTGCTAACTGCTAACGCTAGATGCTAGCACAAGGTGCTAAAGCTATGTGCTTTGCTAACTGCTAACGTGAGATGCTAGCACAAGGTGCTAAAGCTATGTGCTTTGCTAACTGCTGACGCTAGATGCTACCAAAAGGTGCTTAAGCTAGGTGCTACGCTAGCTGCTCCTCTCTCCCTCCCCTACCTCTCTCCCATTCATCTCCAAATTCCTCTCCTTCTCCCCTACTCTCCCATTCCTCTCAATCTCTCTCCCAAACCTATTTCCCTTTGACGTTCCCTTTCTCATTTTCCCCCTCTTTCCCTATCTCTCGCTCTTTCACACTGCTTACCCATACCTCTCTCCCCCCTCTCTTCTTCTACTTCTCTTGGTCCCCCTTCTCCCGGCTCTTCCTTTGTCTCTGCTACAGCTCACAGTGCAGGGTGGCCAGCGTTGCAAAACCAAAAGGATGCAATTAAGTTGCGCTGTGAGTGTGCGTGTGACTTGGCAAACAGCACCACGCCCATTAAGGCAAAATTTTCCTTCAGTTTGTCTTAAAATATGGGCCTAATCAAACATCAATCAGCCACACACTCCTGTGCCTTGTGTATGTGTGTGTGTGTGCGTGTTCTACCCTGTAGAGCCCAAACGGACAGGAATGGACCGCTAATTAAATGTCCTCCACTTCTCCTCCTCTTGCTCCCCCTAAATGTGTTTTCTTACCGGTTTACTTTTCCAGACTTTGTGATCTGCAGGAAAATAAACAACCCTTACTGTTGATGGTGGGTCGAACTCAGGAATGCTACTGCCAATAATAAAGTACCAAATCTGATCCTCTTTGGAACTGGATAGAGAAGTACTAACTAGTACTACAGGAAATACTGGATAGAGAAGTACTAACTAGTACTACAGGAAATACTGGATAGAGAAGTACTAACTAGTACTACAGGAAATACTGGATAGAGAAGTACTAACTAGTACTACAGGAAATACTGGATAGAGAAGTACTAACTAGTACTACAGGAACTACTGGATTAAGAATTACTAACAAGTACTACAGGAAATACTGGATAGGGAAGTACTAACAAGTACTACAGGAAATACTTGGTATAGAAGTACTAATAGGTACTATAGGAAATACTGGATAGAGAAGTACTAATAGGTACTATAGGAAATACTGGATAGAGAAGTACTAACTAGTACTACAGGAAATACTGGATAGAGAAGTACTAACTAGTACTACAGGAAATACTGGATAGAGAAGTACTAACTAGTGCTACAGGAAATACTGGATTGAGAATTACTAACAAGTACTATAGGAAATACTGGATAGGGAAGTACTAACAAGTACTACAGGAACTACTGGATTGAGAATTACTAACAAGTACTACAGGAAATACTTGGTATAGAAGTACTAATAGGTACTATAGGAAATACTGGATAGAGAAGTACTAATAGGTACTATAGGAAATACTGGATAGGGAAGTACTAACAAGTACTACAGGAAATACTTGGTATAGAAGTACAAATAGGTACTATAGGAAATACTGGATAGAGAAGTACTAATAGGTACTATAGGAAATACTGGATAGGGAAGTACTAACTAGTACTACAGGAAATACTGGATAGAGAAGTACTAACAAGTACTACAGGAACTACTGGATTGATAATTACTAACAAGTACTACAGGAAATACTGGATAGGGAAGTACTAACTAGTACTACAGGAAATACTTGGTATAGAAGTACTAATAGGTACTATAGGAAATACTGGATAGAGAAGTACTAATAGGTACTATAGGAAATACTGGATAGAGAAGTACTAACAAGTACTACAGGAAATACTAAAGAAAACCCCTTGGGGAATAGATACATATATCTCCCAGGCCGTTATGAGAGAATCATTGCTTCTACATCTCCATTGCTTGCTGTTTGGGGTTTTAGGCTGGGTTTCTGTATAGCACTTTGTGACATATGCTGATGTAAAAATGGCTTCATAAAAACATTTCATTGATTGATTGATTGATGGAATTAATATGAATAACTTGTCTTCCTCAGGTCCCTGGAGATGCCTCTGCACTACAGTGTATTTATTAGTGGTGTTAATTTCCTTCCATGTGTGGCTGACAACACTAAAGAAGGAGCTACATGATTAACTGCTGGGACAATAACAACTGCTTGTACATCTAAAACATTTTTAAATCTAAAACATTTTTTAGAAACTTGTTTTCTTAGAGACTCTTACTTCCTCTGTCAGTACAAAACATATCTAGAGAGAAGAGATAGTGGGAACTGAGCAAGTTATTAGGGCTGTGACAGAAACTGAAGAACCGTGTCACTGATGGTTATGGACAAAGACCATCATGAAAATAAGATAACCGTCAAGACCGTTTAAATAGGCCTACATCAATTTAAGGATAGTTTTTTCTCATATAGATAAACTTGACCATAACTTGACAATAAGTGATTGTTTTGCTAACTTAGTCGGTCGATTAAACTTTCTCCCCCTACTATCTCCTCCTCTTTCCAACTGTCCTTTGATGCTCCAGCAGCTGATTGGCTAGATGTGGGGGTGTAGAGTGATGCTCCAGCAGCTGATTGGCTAGATGTGGGGGTGTAGAGTGATGCTCCAGCAGCTGATTGGCTAGATGTGGGGGTGTGAAGTAATGCTGCAGCAGCTGATTGGCTAGACGTGTGGGGGTGTAGAGTGATGCTCCAGCAGCTGATTGGCTAGATGTGGGGGTGTAGAGTGATGCTCCAGCAGCTGATTGGCTAGATGTGGGGGTGTAGAGTGATTCTCCAGCAGCTGATTGGCTAGATGTGGGGTGTGAAGTAATGCTGCAGCAGCTGATTGGCTAGATCTGGGGGTTGAGTGATGCTCCAGCAGCTGATTGGCTAGATGTGGGGGTGTAGAGTGATGCTCCAGCAGCTGATTGGCTAGATGTGGGGGTGTAGAGTGATTCTCCAGCAGCTGATTGGCTAGATGTGGTGGTGTGAAAAATGCTGCAGCAGCTGATTGGCTAGACGTGGGGGTGTAGAGTGATGCTCCAGCAGCTGATTGGCTAGATGTGGGGGTGTAGAGTGATGCTCCAGCAGCTGATTGGCTAGATGGGGGGTGTAGAGTGATGCTCCAGCAGCTGATTGGCTAGATGTGTGCGTATTCATTGCTTCCTAGTAAATACATAAATCTGTCTTTTAAAAATGGTTGAATGTGTCTTCGTATTTGTTAATTATTCAACAGCGGTCAACAAGGTTGTTCTGGCTCTGAGGCTGATAATGCACTAATGTTGTGTCAAATGGACAATATATCAATCCTCTCCAATCTGGCATGGAATAATTTGATAAAGAATATTTTCTTAATTCATAGACTAATCAACGCTGATCAGGCCCGGTCCTGGTCTGTGGCGGTCATGAAATGTTCACTGCAAATTGACAGTTACTTAACATAAACACATTTAGCATCTCCAAGCTTCCACACATATCCTACAAGCCACTGACGCAGACCTTTGGAACATCTACATTTTAAAAAGTCTAAGAAATCCATGTAATATAGCCTACACCTTCACAATAAATCCATGTAATATAGCCTACACCTTCACAATAAATCCATGTAGTATAGCCTACACCTTCACAATAAATCCATGTAGTATAGCCTACACCTTCACAATAAATCCATGTAATATAGCCTACACCTTCACAATAAATCCATGTAGTATAGCCTACACCTTCACAATAAATCCATGTAATATAGCCCACACCTTCACAATAAATCCATGTAATATAGCCTACATCATCACAATAAATCCATTATTTATTTTAGACAGTTCTAAAGAAACATGATATGAAGAAAATGCAGTCTAGAGTTATTTATGTAACTTTAGTTGTGATACAAATGTTGGACTTCAAATGTTTAATACATTCTAAGGCTGCATGATGCGACTCTAATAATTATTTTTTTTAAAGTTGCATGACAGGCATGAGCTCTGCTTTGTTTGTTTTTTTTGCGCAGGCTGTACACACTTCATCAGTCTCTCATTCACAATTTGCCAAGCACTTGATAATGCCTTGAAATTCCCAGCTGCATCCACTTTGTGTGGCCCTAATTCCCTTCTCCCGGCTACCAGTCACGTGATCTGGTCTTTCTCACAGGCTAGTGAAGACAGGCACATCGGGATGCAACTGTGTGCGTCCTTATCCAATTCCGAGGTGCAAATGGAAGATATTGGAAGAACTGTTCACATGTACTTTTCGTCAGCCAACAAGATGAGTAGGCCTAACAAACAGCAAAAGCACTAGCCTATGTCAATCTACTATCCCACATAGTACTAAAGTTGACCTATTCTATTCTGAATAACTAGTCTAAAGAAGGACAGTTTTATTGCTTTAATTAGAACAACAGTTTTCAGCTGTGCTAACATAATTGCAAAAAGGTTTTCTAATGATTAATTAGCCTTTTAAAATGATAAACCTGGATTAGCTAACACAACGTGCCATTGGAACACAGGAGTGATGGTTGCTGATAATGGGCCTCTGTACGCCTATGTAGATATTCCATAAACAACCAGCCGTTTCCAGCTACAATAGTCATTTACAACA
Source organism: Oncorhynchus tshawytscha (assembly GCF_018296145.1). Lineage (NCBI taxonomy): Eukaryota > Metazoa > Chordata > Actinopteri > Salmoniformes > Salmonidae > Oncorhynchus > Oncorhynchus tshawytscha. The sequence goes on along the minus strand of NC_056440.1, from coordinate 11,005,364 downwards.
TTAACAATGTCTAGACTGTATTACTGATCAATTTGATGTTATTTTAATGGGCAAAAAAACATGTTTTTCTTTCAAAACAAGGACATTTCTAAGTGACCCCAAACTTTTGAACGTTGGTGTATGTGTGATTTTTATTTAATTTAGAATGGACCTTTATCATGCACATGTCTCAAAACAGGGGCAGTGGGAAAAAATGCATGTCATCAATGCACTTAAATAGCAAAAGGAGGAAACTTTCCCCTGTGGTTTATTTTCATGCCAGTCAGGTAGGCTATACTCCTGCTGTAAAGAGAAGCAATGTGCTTCATATTAGGAAAGTTGAGAAATATATATATAATATAATAGGCCTAGCCTATAGAAAGCTAATGGGATCCTCCTCTTTTTAATAGAGGCCATCACTCCCATTTCTCATTGCATAGCCTATAGAAATGTTGCGCAACATGAGCTCATGCTCTCAGTAAGTGTTTGATTAGATTTTAGAATTTATTTTCACTGATGTCAGAGTAATTAGAGGGACAATAGAGTGCTGAGTACCAGGTAGTTAGCAAGTTTGGTAGACTACTAATGAACATCAGCAGCATCAGAGCTGGGAGAAGCCTAATTACCGTGACTAAATGGCCATGTGGAATTTGACTGCCGTCATGACTCGTGACCGCCGGTGTGGCGGTAATATGGTCACGTGACAGCCCTAGTCCTAGCTGATAAGCTGCCCTAGGCGAGACAAAACAACGCCCTCCTATCCCTGCTCCCAGGTAATGTGGTCACGTGACAGCCCTAGTCCTAGCTGATAAGCTGCCCTAGGCGAGACAAAACAACGCCCTCCTATCCCTGCTCCCAGGTAATGTGGTCACGTGACAGCCCTAGTCCTAGCTGATAAGCTGCCCTAGGCGAGACAAAACAACGCCCTCCTATCCCTGCTCCCAGGTAATGTTTATTTACAACAATGTTTCCACCCTTAGGTATGTGTTATTTCATAGTTTTGATGTCTTCACTATTATCCTACAATGTAGAAAATAGTCCAAATAAATAAAATATTTTGACTGGTACTATATATATATATATATATATATATACACACATTTTTACATTTTTAATTTAACCTTTATTTAACTAGGTAAGTCAGTTAAGAACAAATTCTTATTTTCGATGACGGCCTAGGAACAGTGGGTTAACTGCCTCGTTCAGGGGCAGAATGACAGATTTGTACCTTGTCAGCTCTGGGATTTGAACTTGCAACCTCTGTATGTGTGTGTGTGTGTGTGTGTGTGTGTGTGTGTGTGTATGTGGCTGGCAGAGACAGGCCCCTGGAAGCAATGGCCCCAAATCAGGCTCAGGTGTGTTGGGCCGGGCCCCTGAGCAGCTCAGGCTCAATGACACCAGGGCCGTCACACACAGAGCAACCCAGCATGGAAGGGACTCTCACAGAGAGCAACAAACACACACAGGCGTAGCTAGGTGGAGACCCAGAGAGAGAGAAGAGAAGAGAAAACACAGGCTTTGGTGTGGCAGCCATGTCTGATTAAATATCTTCCAAGATTTATACAAAAAAAAAATACAAATGTGTCCATGTTATCTCTTTTGATCTGTTGTAGTACTTTCGAGCTGTAGTATCTTCTGGCTAATAAAAACATTAAAAAAGTTCCAAACTCCAAAAGAACTAGATTTAAATAATAAATAACTCGAATCACAAACAAAAATGTGCCTAAAAAAAAATCTACTTTCAGATAAACTGTTAACAACTAAACAATGTCAATAACATCAAAGAATTTATCTGAAATGAATCAATGTAAACTCCTCCTCCCCAATCCTTCTCTAAGCGGTGCTCTTTCTTTACCTCCCTTTCATTCCCTTCCTCTCTCTTTTCTCTCCCCTCTTCTCTTTTACTTTCCCTCTCTTCTTCTCTCGCTCCCTCTCTTCTTCTCTCGCTCCCTCTCTTCTTTCGCTCCCTCTCTTCTTCTCTTTTACTTTCCCTCTTCTTCTCTCGCTCCCTCTCTTCTTTCGCTCCCTCTCTTCTTCTCTTTTACTTTCCCTCTCTTCTTCTCTCGCTCCCTCTTTTCTTCTCTCGCTCCCTCTCTTCTTCTCTCGCTCCCTCTCTTCTTCTCTCGCTCCCTCTCTTCTTCTCTCGCTCCCTCTCTTCTTCTCTCGCTCCCTCTCTTCTTCTTCTCTCGCTCCCTCTCTTCTTCTTCTCTTGCTCCCTCTTCTTCTCTCGCTCCCTCTCTGATTCTCTCGCTCCCTCTCTGATTCCCTCGCTCCCTCTCTGATTCCCTCGCTCTCTCTCTGATTCCCTCGCTCCCTCTCTGATTTTTTCACACCCTCTCTTCTTCTCTCGCTCCCTCTCTTTTGTCTCAAGTCCTTGGGGCTCCTTTATGCTCTCTTTAAATAGGGGCCCAACCAGGTCATTTTGTCTCTCCATTCAGCAGCGGGTCATTCCACCCAGGGACAGCTCACTTTGAGACCCATCCCACCATGAGCTTCCCTGTAACCATGGCAACACGCTCAGTGGGATCCCGGGGCCCTGAAACTGTGATTTGGTGTAGGACAACCAGGGCAGCGAGGGCCCAGAGAGGAGGAACGGAGAGGAGAGAGGCCCAGTGTAGAGAGAAGGCCTGACTGTGAGAGAGAGGAGAGAGTCCCAGTGTAGAGAGAAGGCCTGAATGAGAGCGAGAGAGAGAGAGAGAGAGAGAGAGAGAGAGAGAGAGAGAGAGAGGCCCAGTGTAGAGAGAAGGCCTGACTGAGAGAGAGAGGAGAGAGGCCAAGTGTAGAGAGAAGGCCTAACTGAGAGAGAGGAGAGAGAAAGACAGGCCCAGTGTAGAGAGAAGGCCTGACTGTGAGAGAGAGAGAGAGAGAGAGAGAGAGAGAGAGAGACCCTACCAGGAAGAGAAGCCAAGATAATATCAGCAAGTTGAGGCGTACACACACATGAAAGGAGAACCTAAGCGGCAGGCCTCACTCACGGTGCAGGCAGCTCCACGCTTCACAGGGTTTCTCTCCTCCCTCCTCCACCATGATAGAGAGACAGAGGGAAAGAGAGAGGGGGAGAGAGAGGGAGAGAACAGAGTGTTTCATCAAAACCTCTGAGGCCCCTGATTCTTCCTCTGCAGACAGATAAACAGTGGATGAGCTCACAAACACACAACCTAACCCTCCTCCCGCCCGCCCGCTCAACCTACCCCTCCTCCCGCCTGCCCGCTCTACCTACCCCTCCTCCCGCCCGCCTGCTCAAACTACCCCTCCTCCCGCCCGCCCTCTCAACCTACACCTCCTCCCGCCCGCCCGCTCAACCTACCCCTCCTCCCGCCTGCCCGCTCAACCTACCCCCTCCTCCCGCCCGCCCGCTCAACCTACCCCTCCTCCCGCCCGCCCGCTCAACCTACCCCTCCTCCCGCCCGCCTGCTCAACCTATCCCTCCTCCCGCCCGCCCGCACGCTCAACCTACCCCTCCTCCCGCCCGCCAGATCAACCTACCCCTTCTCCCACCCGCCCGCTCAACCTACCCCTCCTCCCGCCCGCCTGCTCAACCTACCCCTCCTCCCTCCCTCCCGCCCGCTCAACCTACCCCTCCTCCCGCCCGCCTGCTCAACCTACCCCTCCTCCCGCCCGCACGCTCAACCTACCCCTCCTCCCGCCCGCCCGCTCAACCTATCCCTCCTCCCGCCCGCCAGATCAACCTACCCCTCCTCCCGCCCGCAAGCCCGCCCTCTCAACCTACCCCTCCTCCCGCCCTCTCAACCTATCCCTCCCTCCCGCCCGCCCGCCCGCTCAACCTACCCCTCCTCCCGCCCGCCAGATCAACCTACCCCTCCTCCCGCCCGCCCGCAAGCCCGCCCTCTCAACCTACCCCTCCTCCCGCCCTCTCAACCTACCCCTTCCTCCCGCCCGCCCGCCCGCCCACTCAACCTACCCCTCCATCCCCCCGCCCTCTCAACCTACCCCTCCTCTCGCCCACTCAACCTACCCCTCCCGCCCGCCCGCCAGATCAACCTACCCCTCCTTCCGCCCGCAAGCCCGCCCTCTCAACCTACCCCTCCTCCCGCCCACTCAACCTACCCCTACCGCCCGCCCGCTCAACCTACCCCTCCTCCCACCTGCCCGCCAGATCAACCTACCCCTCCTCCCACCTGCCCGCTCAACCTACCCCTCCTCCCGCCCGCCCACTCAACCTACCCCTCCTCCCTCCCGCCTGCTCAACCTACCCCTCCTCCCTGCCGCCCGCTCAACCTACCCCTCCTCCCGCCCGCCCGCTCAACCTACCCCTCCTCCCGCCCGCACGCTCAACCTACCCCTCCTCCCGCCCGCACGCTCAACCTACCCCTCCTCCCGCCCGCCAGATCAACCTACCCCTCCTCCCGCCCGCAAGCCCGCCCTCTCAACCTACCCTTCCTCCCGTCCACTCAACCTACCCCTCCCGCCCGCCCACTCAACCTACCTCTCCTCCCGCCCGCACAACCTACCCCCTCCTCCCGCCTGCCAGATCAACCTACCCTTCAACCCGCATGTCCGCTCAACCTTCCCCTCCCGCCCGCCCAACCTCTCAACCTACCCCTCCTCGAAACCCGCTCAACCTACCCCTCCTCCCGCCCGCTCAACCTACCCCTCTACCCGCCCACCCGCTCAACCTACCCCTCCTCCCGCCTGCTCAACCTACCCGTCCTCCCGTCCCGCTCAACCTACCCCTCCACCCGCCCGCTCAACCTACCCCTCCTCCCGCCCGCTCAACCTACCCGTCATCCCGTCCCGCTCAACCTACCTCTCCTCCCGCCCGCACAACCTACCCCTCCTCCCGCCCGCCCACCCAACCTACCCGTCCTCCCGTCCCGCTCAACCTACCTCTCCTCCCGCCCGCACAACCTACCCCTCCTCCCGCCCGCCCGCCCGCCCCATCTCCCTCTCACTCTCATTGCCCCATCTCTCTCTCTCTCACTCTCACTGCCCCATCCCTCTCTCTCTCTCTCTCTCTCACTGCCTCATCTCTCTCTGCCCCATCTCTCTCTGTCCCATCTCTCTCTGTCCCATCTCTCTCTGTCCCATCTCTCTCTGTCCCATCTCTCTCTGCCCCATCTCTCTCTGCCCCATCTTTCTCTGCCCCATCTCTCTCTCTCTCTCTCTCTCTCTCTATCATCCATCCCTCTCTTTATCTCTCTCTCTCTCTGCCCCATCCACATCTCTCCCATCCACCTCTCTCTCTCTCTGACCCATCCACCTATCTCTCTCTCTCTATCTCTCTCAAGACAGGGCACCCATCCAAAAGCTACTTAGCAGTAAGAAGGTGCAGCTGTTAACTGAGCTCCATACAGCAGGCTGTGCCAACAAGGAGAGAGGGGCAGAGACAGAGAGAAATGGAGAGGAGAACCCCATGCAGGCTGTGCCAACAAGGAGAGAGGGGCAGAGACAGAGAGGAATGGAGAGGAGAACCCCATGCAGGCTGTGCCAACAAGGAGAGAGGGGCAGAGACAGAGAGGAATGGAGAGGAGAACCCCATGCAGGCTCTGCCAACAAGGAGAGAGGGGCAGAGACAGAGAGGAATGGAGAGGAGAACCCCATGCAGGCTCTGCCAACAGAGAGAGAGGGGCAGAGACAGAGAGGAATGGAGAGGAGAAACCCCATGCAGGCTCTGCCAACAAGGAGAGAGGGGCAGAGACAGAGAGGAATGGAGAGGAGAACCCCATGCAGGCTGTGCCAACAGAGAGAGAGGGGCAGAGACAGAGAGGAATGGAGAGGAGAACCCCATGCAGGCTGTGCCAACAGAGAGAGAGGGGGCAGAGACAGAGAGGAATGGAGAGGAGAACCCCATGCAGGCTCTGCCAACAGAGAGAGAGGGGCAGAGACAGAGAGGAATGGAGAGGAGAACCCCATGCAGGCTCTGCCAACAGAGAGAGAGGGGCAGAGACAGAGAGGAATGGAGAGAGAACCCCATGCAGGCTCTGCCAACAGAGAGAGAGGGGGCAGAGACAGAGAGGAATGGAGAGGAGAACCCCATGCAGGCTCTGCCAACAGAGAGAGAGGCAGAGACAGAGAGGAATGGAGAGGAGAACCCCATGCAGGCTCTGCCAACAGAGAGAGAGGGGCAGAGACAGAGAGGAATGGAAAGGAGAACCCCATGCGGGCTGTGCCAACAGAGAGAGAGGGGCAGAGACAGAGAGGAATGGAGAGGAGAACCCCATGCAGGCTCTGCCAACAGAGAGAGAGAGGGGCAGAGACAGAGAGGAATGGAGAGGAGAACCCCATGCAGGCTGTGCCAACAGAGAGAGAGGGGCAGAGACAGAGAGGAATGGAGAGGAGAACCCCATGCAGGCTCTGCCAACAGAGAGAGAGAGGGGCAGAGACAGAGAGGAATGGAGAGGAGAACCCCATGCAGGCTGTGCCAACAGAGAGAGAGGGGCAGAGACAGAGAGGAATGGAGAGGAGAACCCCATGCAGGCCCTGCCAACAGAGAGAGAGGGGCAGAGACAGAGAGGAATGGAGAGGAGAACCCCATGCAGGCCCTGCCAACAGAGAGAGAGGGGCAGAGACAGAGAGGAATGGAGAGGAGAACCCCATGCAGGCCCTGCCAACAGAGAGAGAGGGGCAGAGACAGAGAGGAATGGAGAGGAGAACCCCATGCAGGCTGTGCCAACAGAGAGAGAGGTGCAGAGACAGAGAGGAATGGAGAGGAGAACCCCATGCAGGCTCTGCCAACAGAGAGAGAGGGGCAGAGACAGAGAGGAATGGAGAGGAGAACCCCATGCAGGCTCTGCCAACAGAGAGAGAGGGGCAGAGACAGAGAGGAATGGAGAGGAGAACCCCATGCAGGCTCTGCCAACAGAGAGAGAGGGGCAGAGACAGAGAGGAATGGAGAGGAGAACCCCATGCAGGCCCTGCCAACAGAGAGAGAGGGGCAGAGACAGAGAGGAATGGAGAGGAGAACCCCATGCAGGCCCTGCCAACAGAGAGAGAGGGGCAGAGACAGAGAGGAATGGAGAGGAGAACCCCATGCAGGCCCTGCCAACAGAGAGAGAGGGGCAGAGACAGAGAGGAATGGAGAGGAGAACCCCATGCAGGCCCTGCCAACAGAGAGAGAGGGGCAGAGACAGAGAGGAATGGAGAGGAGAACCCCATGCAGGCTGTGCCAACAGAGAGAGAGGGGCAGAGACAGAGAGGAATGGAGAGGAGAACCCCATGCAGGCCCTGCCAACAGAGAGAGAGGGGCAGAGACAGAGAGGAATGGAGAGGAGAACCCCATGCAGGCTCTGCCAACAGAGAGAGAGGGGCAGAGACAGAGAGGAATGGAGAGGAGAACCCCATGCAGGCTCTGCCAACAGAGAGAGAGGGGCAGAGACAGAGAGGAATGGAAAGGAGAACACCATGCAGGCTGTGCCAACAGAGAGAGAGGGGCAGAGACAGAGAGGAATGGAGAGGAGAACCCCATGCAGGCTCTGCCAACAGAGAGAGAGAGGGGCAGAGACAGAGAGGAATGGAGAGGAGAACCCCATGCAGGCTCTGCCAACAGAGAGAGAGGGGCAGAGACAGAGAGGAATGGAGAGGAGAACCCCATGCAGGCCCTGCCAACAGAGAGAGAGGGGCAGAGACAGAGAGGAATGGAGAGGAGAACCCCATGCAGGCTCTGCCAACAGAGGGGCAGAGACAGAGAGGAATGGAGAGGAGAACCCCATGCAGGCCCTGCCAACAGAGAGAGAGAGGCAGAGACAGAGAGGAATGGAGAGGAGAACCCCATGCAGGCCCTGCCAACAGAGAGAGAGGGGCAGAGACAGAGAGGAATGGAGAGGAGAACCCCATGCAGGCCCTGCCAACAGAGAGAGAGGGGCAGAGACAGAGAGGAATGGAGAGGAGAACCCCATGCAGGCCATGCCAACAGAGAGAGAGGGGCAGAGACAGAGAGGAATGGAGAGGAGAACCCCATGCAGGCTGTGCCAACAGAGAGAGAGGGGCAGAGACAGAGAGGAATGGAGAGGAGAACCCCATGCAGGCCCTGCCAACAGAGAGAGAGGGGCAGAGACAGAGAGGAATGGAGAGGAGAACCCCATGCAGGCCCTGCCAACAGAGAGAGAGGGGCAGAGACAGAGAGGAATGGAGAGGAGAACCCCATGCAGGCCCTGCCAACAGAGAGAGGGGGCAGAGACAGAGAGGAATGGAGAGGAGAACCCCATGCAGGCCCTGCCAACAGAGAGAGAGGGGCAGAGACAGAGAGGAATGGAGAGGAGAACCCCATGCAGGCCCTGCCAACAGAGAGAGAGGGGCAGAGACAGAGAGGAATGGAGAGGAGAACCCCATGCAGGCCCTGCCAACAGAGAGAGAGGGGCAGAGACAGAGAGGAATGGAGAGGAGAACCCCATGCAGGCCCTGCCAACAGAGAGAGAGGGGCAGAGACAGAGAGGAATGGAGAGGAGAACCCCATGCAGGCCCTGCCAACAGAGAGAGAGGGGCAGAGACAGAGAGGAATGGAGAGGAGAACCCCATGCAGGCCCTGCCAACAGAGAGAGAGAGGGGCAGAGACAGAGAGGAATGGAGAGGAGAACCCCATGCAGGCCCTGCCAACAGAGAGAGAGAGGGGCAGAGACAGAGAGGAATGGAGAGGAGAACCCCATGCAGGCTGTGCCAACAGAGAGAGAGAGGGGCAGAGACAGAGAGGAATGGAGAGGAGAACCCCATGCAGGCCGTGCCAACAGAGAGAGAGGGGCAGAGACAGAGAGGAATGGAGAGGAGAACCCCATGCAGGCTGTGCCAACAGAGAGAGAGGGGCAGAGACAGAGAGGAATGGAGAGGAGAACCCCATGCAGGCTGTGCCAACAGAGAGAGAGGGGCAGAGACAGAGAGGAATGGAGAGGAGAACCCCATGCAGGCTGTGCCAACAGAGAGAGAGAGGGGCAGAGACAGAGAGAAATGGAGAGGAGAACCCCATGCAGGCCCTGCCAACAGAGGGGCAGAACAAGAGACAGACAGGGGAGGCTGCTAGCTAGGCACTATTAACTGGAGAGGAGAACCCCATGCAGGCCCTGCCAACAGAGGGGCAGAACAAGAGACAGACAGGGAGGCTGCTAGCTAGGCACTATTAACTGGAGAGGAGAACCCCATGCAGGCCCTGCCAACAGAGGGGCAGAACAAGAGACAGACAGGGGAGGCTGCTAGCTAGGCACTATTAACTGGAGAGGAGAACCCCATGCAGGCCCTGCCAACAGAGGGGCAGAACAAGAGACAGACAGGGGAGGCTGCTAGCTAGGCACTATTAACTGGAGAGGAGAACCCCATGCAGGCCCTGCCAACAGAGGGGCAGAACAAGAGACAGACAGGGAGGCTGCTAGCTAGGCACTATTAACTGGAGAGGAGAACCCCATGCAGGCCCTGCCAACAGAGGGGCAGAACAAGAGACAGACAGGGAGGCTGCTAGCTAGGCACTATTAACTGGAGAGGAGAACCCCATGCAGGCCCTGCCAACAGAGGGGCAGAACAAGAGACAGACAGGGAGGCTGCTAGCTAGGCACTATTAACTGGAGAGGAGAACCCCATGCAGGCCCTGCCAACAGAGGGGCAGAACAAGAGACAGACAGGGGAGGCTGCTAGCTAGGCACTATTAACTGGAGAGGAGAACCCCATGCAGGCCCTGCCAACAGAGGGGCAGAACAAGAGACAGACAGGGGAGGCTGCTAGCTAGGCACTATTAACTGGAGAGGAGAACCCCATGCAGGCTCTGCCAACAGAGGGGCAGAACAAGAGACAGACAGGGGAGGCTGCTAGCTAGGCACTATTAACTGGAGAGGATCTATACCCTGGAATAAATCAAATACTTCACATGACTTCAATTGTGTGAGGAGAGGGGCTCCAGCACAGGTTGTCTGAGAGGTGTCATGGTAGCTGCCCATATTCCTCAGCCTCGCAGCCAGCAACAGGTTCATAGATTACATCTGTGTTCTTGTAAGGGCAGAGTAGAGTACATGGCCCATATCAGTGTGTGTTTGTGTGTGTGTGGGTGGGGGAGGGGGGTTGGAGAACATGAAAAGGCTATGAGGGGAAATCAGACAGACTCGTATTCTGACACAAACCACCCTTGTTGACATTATTGTTGTTAGGCATTTTTATTCTGACTCCCGTTACTATTTTTGTACTATGCACTTCTTATTTTATTCTACTGAATGAAAAGTTGGTTAGGGGTGATGTCATGATGTCATGATGTCATGGGAAAAAGGGATGAGGAGGAGGAGGAGGGTTGAAACGGAGAGAGCGAAAGCACTCATGCCGGTCGGGGACAATGTGGCCGCCAACCGCAGCCCAAGCACCTCACCAATAATCTGGTGATTCTGTCCCCAACCAAGGAGCGTCGACAACAGCACCTAGATCTTCTAGGTTCTGTCAGACCTGGGCCCTGACAGTAAATCTCAGTAAGTTAAATAATGCTGTTCCAAAAAAAGTCCACAACTACAAATTCCATCTAGACACTGTTACTCTGGAGCACACAAAAAACGATACATACCAAGCTGTGAACGATCTGAGAGACAAGGCAAGAACAGCCTTCAACATCATCAAAAGGAACATACAGTTCGACCTCCCAATTAGGATCTGGCTAAAAATACGTTAATCAGTTGGAGAACCTATTGCCCTTTATGGTTGTGAGATCTGGGGTCCGCTCACCAACCAAGACTTCACAAAATGGGACCAACAACAAATTAAGATTCTGCATGCAGAGTTCTGCAAAAATATCCTCTGTGTACAACGTAAAACACCAAATAATGAATGCAGAGGAGAATTAGGATGATACCTGCTAATGATCAAAATCCAGAAAAGAGCTGTTAAATTCCTTCAACCACCTAAAAGAAAGTGATTCCCAAGCCTCCAATAAAAAAGCCATAACCGGTCAGGGAGAGATTAACCTGGAGAAGAGTCCCCTAAGCAAGCTGGTCCTGGGCATCTGTTCACAAAGACAGACCACACAGAGCCCCAGGACAGCAACACAATTAGATCCAACCAAATCATGAGAAAACAAAAATATAATTTTTTCTTGACACATTGGGAAGAATTAACAAAAAAAACAGAGCAACTAGAATTATATTTGGCCCTAAACAAAGGGTACACAGTGACAGAATACCTGACCACTGTGACTGACCCAAACTCAAGGACAGCTATGACTATGTACAGACTCAGTGAGCAAAGCCTTGCTATTGAGAAAGGCCGCCGTAGGCAGACCTGGCTCTCAAGAGAAGACAGGCTATGTGCTCACTGCCCACAAAAGGAGATGGAAACTGAGCTGCACTTCCTAACCTCCTGCCAAATGTATGACATATTAGAGACACGTATTTCCCTCACTCGTTTCGGGAAACTAGGCATATGTCGCGTGTCGCTACTTCACAGGAGAGCAATTTGAACATAATTATATATTTTTAATAAAAATATGTTTTTTTAGCAGAAATGTCTTCTGGAACATGTGAACTTTCATGTGCCTTAAATAATAAACGTGTATTCCATCTGTAAATACGAATACAATTGTTAAATTACTATCTTAGTTGGTTTAGCCACGGAAAAAGTCAGCAACCTTGATTGGCTGAGTTAATGAGTGGGCTGGACATGCCGAGAGATGATTTTGGATTGGTCTGCCATGTAGCACGCTTCTGTCTATAACATGAGCTGGTCAGTATGTGTAGGTAATCCTTTCTAACGTAGCTTTGTTGAAGGATATCACGTAGTAAAACTGCATAAGTGTTGCCCTCCACTTTCTGGAAGACCGAGTTTTGAAATCAGTGGAAGCAGAGTACGATAGCTAAGGAGATGGAGAAAATTCTGCCGTTTGATTGCAAATATGCAGACAAAGTCGAAAAGAGAACACACAGAAGGCTTTGTATGAAACACCTCTCTCCGGATTACATCTTCAAACTAAGGGCAACCATGGCAACCGTGACAGAGAGGATGAAGCGTCCATCCATGTATACGGGTGAGAGAGTCTAGCTAGGTACATTTTCAGATATTACATGTTTCTAATTTGGTCAGAAAGTAGTTTCATTTCAAGTTAAAGTGTACTGTTAGATAGCTAGCTAACGTTACGTGTATGATCTGCGTAGTAATATTATTATTAGTATCTCAGAGACATTTGCTTTGCTAGTTATAGCCTAATGTTAGCTAGCTAACATTGAACCTGGTTGGTTAGCTACCTGCAGATTCATGCAGAGTAGTAACATCATGAGCTGGGATTATGGTTCATTGCTTAGCTAGCTAGCTACATGTCTTAACAAAAGACTCCACTATGCAAGTAGCCATTAACGTTAGCTAGCTAGCTACATGTGTTAACAAAAGACTCCACTATGCAAGTAGCCATTAACGTTAGCTAGCTAGCTACATGTGTTAACAAAAGACTCCACTATGCAAGTAGCCATTAACGTTAACTAGCTAGCTACATGTGTTAACAAAAGACTCCACTATGCAAGTAGCCATTAACGTTAGCTAGCTAGCTACATGTCTTAACAAAAGACTCCACTATGCAAGTAGCCATTTCAATAGAATGTTCATGATGTCACTGCGACAACTATCATTAGACACAGCTGGTAAATTCGCTCTGGCTATCTACTCTGATTTCAGAGCACTCTCATCTGAGTGCCAAAGCGCAGAATAACAGACGAATTTACGAATGCTCAACACCCGTTGAATATGGCTGGTGTCAGTAAATGTTGGCAATTAAGCATAATTCAATTATTGCCAGCAGCATAGTTGCAGTCACCAACACTCTGGATAACATAAAAACAGCCTAACCAGCTCTGCTAGGGTGAGTCAAATGTTCAGAGTGGGGTGTTCTCTCATTTGTGTCTGGAAGTAGCTAGCCAATGTTAGCCAGTTAGCTTGGGTGCTTGACTGAGTTTGTTAGGTCAGAACGTTTGGATCAACTCCTCAGAGTGTCCAGTGTGCGCACGCTCTGACTGTGACAACACTTTATGTTTACGAACGCCCCGAGCACACTCTAGCACTCCAGATTAAATAGTATAAACCAGTCTTTGGTTGTTTTAAAGAATCTTTAAAGAGATGGGCTGGGCTAAAGCTTAAGAGGGTGTGAACGATGCTGAATGGATGTAGACAAAGAAGAGCTCTCCAGTAGGTACCAAAACATTCAAATGCCATTTTCTCATAAGTGAGGTTACAACTTTCAAAGCAGAATTACTTTCTCATTGTTCCTCAAATGTAGTGTATGATATACAATATACAGTCTCTACTTTTATCCAATGTACAAAAACACCATTTCAAATTTTGTTACATGAGACCGAATCCAATTTGGATAAGCTCCCATAACTACTGTGTGAAATACCCCAGTGTGCCATCACAGCAGCAAGCAATACCACAAGAAAAGGGCAACCAGTGAAGAACAAACACCATTGTAAATACAACCTACATTTATGTTTATTTATTTCCCCTTTTGTACTTTAACTATTTGCACATCGTTACAACACTGTACATTTGAAATGTCTTTATTCTTATGGAACTGTTGTGTGGGTAATGTTTACTGTTCATATGTTTATTTCACTTTTGTTTATTAATATTTCACTTGCTTTGGTAATGTAAACATATGTTTCCCATGGTAATAAAGCCCCTTCAATTGAATTAGAGAGAGAGAGAGAGAGCGAGAGAGGAGGAAGGGAGTACCAGGGAGTTAGGAACATATACCCCAGCCAGGCTAGTTAGGACTGGAATACACAACGTAATCCCAGATACGGTTTAACACTACACTAATACACAACACTTTACAGAAACACAAATTGACTGTGCGTTAAGTCTCTAGTCTACACAAATAACAGGTATAGGTATAGTTACAGCTCTCTAGACAAAACTAGTTCTTCACACAACATGTGTAAATGCACAGCACAATGTCCATCTACAATGCTCCAAAAACAACTCTTCCACAGATACCTGCAACTACAACACAAGGGAGGACCCAATCTTCCATTGCATCCTTGTTTCCCTGCTCTAGAGGGGGCCCCTGTGTGTGCGGCACGCAGGAGGGAGGCAACTGTGGGGAGTCAACAGGTCAACAGCTCTGCTGCTCTCACAGGAACCAGACAGGAAGAACCGGAAAAAACTGTTTGCATATATGTGACAAAACACCGCTTTGGTGTGGAGGCCAGCTCCCCCCTCCTTCCACCCTCCCTGCCTTCTCTCTATCCTCTTGTTCCTGCACACTTTCCTCTCATTCCTGCCTTCTCTTCCTCAAACCTGCCTCTGATGCTGGGTCAGCTACAGTACAATTAGTTTGTAGACCCTGGCTGCTATGTTTTTCATTTCAGTAGAGAATGTAGGAGGTTGGTATTTGTAGGGTTAAATTCAGCCATTGAGATTCTGGAAATGGAACTGGAATTAAGATAGCAGCAAGAGAGGGTGGGTGGGGGAGAGAGAGAGAGAGAGAGAGGGGAAGATAGAGAGAGAGGGTGGGTTGGAGAGAGAGAGAGAGAGGGTGGGTGGGGGAGAGAGAGAGAGAAAGAGCGAGAGAGAGAGAGAGAGAGAGAGAGAGAGGGTGGGGAAGAGAGAGAGAGAGAGGGTGGGGAAGAGAGAGATAGAGGGGAATAGAGAGAGAAAAGGGGTGGGGTAGAGAGAGAGAGAGAGAGAGAGAGAGAGAGAGAGAGAGAGAGAGAGAGAGAGAGAGAGAGAGTGGGGAAGAGAGAGGTAGAGAGAGGGTGGGGAAAAGAGAGAGAGAGAGAGCGAGAGAGGGTGGGTTGGAGAGAGAGAGAGTGTGTGGGTGGAGAGAGAGAGAGAGAGAGAGAGAGAGGGTGGGTGGGTGGGGAAGAGAGAGAGAGAGAGAGAGGGTGGGGAAGAGAGAGAGAGAGGGTGGGGGAGAGTTGGGCCTGGGAGTTCAGATATAGGGGGCAGGCTGAGAAGGGGGATATACAGGGGGAGGCTAGATTGGACAAGGCAGGGTAGCTTTGGATGTGGTGTTGCGAGGGGGTATCTCAGCTGTGTCTGAGCCTAGCAGGGATTACAGTCTGTGGCTTGGCTGGCAGGGGCTCTCTGGGCTGTGTCTGGATGAAAGTCCGGCTGTAATACAGTTCAGTAATGGCTAAGTCTGGCTCTGGGAACACTACGGGCCCCCAGCTGTGCCTGGGCTCTTCCTGGGTCTGGTCTGCCATCCAACAATGGAGAGGCTTCCCCATCTCCTCTCCACACTAATTATAGCCCAGCAGTGTCTACTCTTCTAAAAACAAACCACGCAGCCGCGGTACCTTCTCGTTTCCCTCCTTTTATCCTAATTTCTCTACTTTCTCCTCGTTTCCCTCCTTTTCCCCTCGTTTCCCTCCTTTTCTCCTCCTCGTTTCGTCCCTTTCTACTCCTCGTTTCCCTCCTTTCAACTCCTTGCTTTCCTGTCCACTCTAATGAGGGGATGGATGCTGTCACTTGGGGCACTTTCACAACATATCCCTCTGATGGGGGGGGCACAGCTCTGCTGGATGGGCTCTGCTCTTGCACCAAACTAAAACAATATCCCCCAAATCCAACATGGCCGCCTGCCTCCATAGAGAAAAGATCATTCAGATCCCTGTGATGCCCCCAAGTATCAGCTCAGCAGCACTCCAGTCGAGGCCTCACTGCTGTACAGTACAGTATATCAAACACTTGACCTAATCAAACACTTGACCTAATCAAACACTTGACCTAATCAAACACTTGACCTAATCAAACACTTGACCTAATCAAACACTTGACCTAATCAAACACTTGACCTAATCAAACACTTGACCTAATCAAACACTTGACCTAATCAAACACTTGACCTAATCAAACACTTGACCTAATCAAACACTTGACCACCATGTCGACGACAACAACTGATACAGTGGTCACTTTCAGAGAGGAGGAAGGAACCTATTGTGCAACACTACGTTCTATTCCTGATGTAAAGTACAAGTTGCTTCGAGTGATTGAGTGCTTCTGTTGTAGCATAACCATTAGTTCAGCTTCCAGCCCTGATGTGTTGCGTGTTCTGTTCTTTTCTGCCTTACTCACAAGCTAGCGCCGAGCGCTAACCAACCTCTAACCGCGGCCTCCAGAGAAAGTGCCCCATCCATAAGCATGTCTATACGGCTCTCCTTCAACGACTGCCCTCTTCCTGTCACTGGCAAGGACAGGCCAGGTGTGTCCAGGATAAATGAGACCATAGTCTCCCCCTGTCCCTCGGGGAAAAGTGGTATGTTCCATTAGGATGGACACTTAATTAAAGCCATGATAAAATACCACTCTGGACTCCAGAGGGGGGTCTGGGGGAGGGGTAAAGAGAGAGAGGGGTCTGGGGGAGGGGTGAAGAGACAGAGAGGGGTCTGGGGGAGGGGTAAAGAGACAGAGAGGGGTCTGGGGGAGGGGTGAAGAGACAGAGAGGGGTCTGGGGGAGGGGTAAAGAGACAGAGAGGGGTCTGGGGGAGGGGTAAAGAGACAGAGAGGGGTCTGGGGGAGGGGTAAAGAGACAGAGGGGGTCTGGGGGAGTGGTTAAAGAGACAGAGGGGGTCTGGGGGAGGGGTAAAGAGACAGAGGGGGTCTGGGGGAGGGGTAAAGAGACAGAGGGGGTCTGGGGGAGGGGTAAAGAGACAGAGAGGGGTCTGGGGGAGGGGTAAAGAGACAGAGAGGGGTCTGGGGGAGGGGTAAAGAGACAGAGAGGGGTCTGGGGGAGGGGTAAAGAGACAGAGGGGGTCTGGGGGAGGGGTAAAGAGACAGAGGGGTGGAAGGGAGAGGGGGAGAGACAAGTGAAGGATTAAATTCCTCTCTTCTAATTCTTGGAGGGAAGGAGGTGAAAAACAAAACAAACCCATCCTAGCGTGAACGAATAGCTCCCTTGACAACCAGGGATCAGAGATAAATACTGTTTTAATTAAGAAGAGAAACAAGTTGTCTTCACCCAGGCTGAATCTACCTGACAGGATGAGGTGGAGGGTTGTTTTCTGGAGCAGTCTCTCTCTCTCTGTCTACTGGTATGTAACAAGACATACCTGATGTCAGCACTCCTAGTCTGAGGTACTTGACATAGGGGCCAGGTTTATTACCCAGCACTTACCCAGACACACAGCATCATGTGCGTATGTACAATAGATGTGTTGCTCACCTTTCCCAGGACAGTGAGACAGCTGGGGTCCAGTTCAGGCTTCTCCAGCTTTACCACTCCCACCCAGCCATACTCGTATTGGTCGTCCTCATCATTGTTGTTACACAGTCCCAGTGGATGCATCTAAAACAGAGGGGAACCATAAGGTTAATATCACAGTATATATATATATATATATATATATATATACATATACATAATATCACCCATGACAGGGCACAGTGTTAATATCACAACATATATATAATATCACCCACGACAGAGCACAGTGTTAATATCACAACATATATATAATATCACCCACGACAGAGCACAGTGTTAATATCACAACATATATATAATATCACCCACGACAGAGCACAGTGTTAATATCACAACATATATATAATATCACCCACGACAGAGCACAGTGTTAATATCACAACATATATATAATATCACCCACGACAGAGCACAGTGTTAATATCACAACATATATATAATATCACCCATGACAGAGCACAGTGTTAATATCACAACATATAAATAATATCACCCACGACAGAGCACAGTGTTAATATCACAACATGTATATAATATCACCCATGACAGAGCACAGTGTTAATATCACAACATATAAATAATATCACCCATGACAGAGCACAGTGTTAATATCACAACATATAAATAATATCACCCACGACAGGGCACAGTGTTAATATCACAACATGTATATAATATCACCCATGACAGAGCACAGTGTTAATATCACAACATATAAATAATATCACCCACGACAGAGCACAGTGTTAATATCACAACATATAAATAATATCACCCACGACAGAGCACAGTGTTAATATCACAACAAATAAATAATATCACCCACGACAGAGCACAGTGTTAATATCACAACATGTATATAATATCACCCACGACAGAGCACAGTGTTAATATCACAACAAATAAATAATATCACCCATGACAGAGCAATGTCATTCTAGGGATCCAGGGAAAGCTCCTGCAAGATAATCAATATATGTTTCAATTATTTTTTTAATTTTGTAATTAAATGTTACTTATTACATTTGTTACAAGTTTGTGCAGGTGTGTGTGTGTGTGCCTCTGTGTGTGTGTGCCTCTGTGTGTGTGTGTGTGTGTGTGTGTGTGTGTGTGTGTGTGTGTGTGTGTGTGTGTGTCTGTGTGTGTGTGTGTGTGTGTGTGTAGAATAGTAAACCATTTTTTTTTGACCAACCGGGGACAATTTGTTGGTGCCCACAAGGTCAAATGATTTTTCTGGTTTAGGTTTAAAAATTTGTGTTAGGGTTAGAATTAAGTTTAGGGTTATGAGCTAGGGTTCATTTTAGGGTTAGGAGCTACGGTTAGGGTTTGGATTTAGGGTTATGGTTATTGTAAGAGTACAGGTTAGGGTTAGGTTTTAGGGTTATGGTTATTGTAAGAGTACAGGTTAGGGTTTGGTTTAGGGTTATGGTTATTGTAAGAGTACAGGTTAGGGTTTGGTTTAGGGTTATGGTTATTGTAAGAGTACAGGTTAGGGTTAGGTTTTAGGGTTATATGGTTATTGTAAGAGTACAGGTTAGGGTTTGGATTTAGGGTTATGGTTATTGTAAGAGTACAGGTTAGGGTTTGGATTTAGGGTTATGGTTATTGTAAGAGTACAGGTTAGGGTTTGGATTTAGGGTTATGGTAAGAGTACAGGTTAGGGTTAGGTTTTAGGGTTATATGGTTATTGTAAGAGTACAGGTTAGGGTTAGGTTTTAGGGTTATGGTTATTGTAAGAGTACAGGTTAGGGTTTGGTTTAGGGTTATGGTTATTGTAAGAGTACAGGTTAGGGTTTGGTTTAGGGTTATGGTTATTGTAAGAGTACAGGTTAGGGTTTGGTTTAGGGTTATGGTTATTGTAAGAGTACAGGTTAGGGTTAGGTTTTAGGGTTATGGTTATTGTAAGAGTACAGGTTAGGGTTAGGTTTTAGGGTTATGGTTATGGTAAGAGTACAGGTTAGGGTTTGGTTTTAGGGTTATTGTAAGAGTACAGGTTAGGGTTAGGTTTTAGGGTTATGGTTATTGTAAGAGTACAGGTTAGGGTTAGGTTTTTGGGTTATGGTTATTGTAAGAGTACAGGTTAGGGTTAGGTTTTTGGGTTATGGTTATTGTAAGAGTACAGGTTAGGGTTAGGTTTTTGGGTTATGGTTATGGTAAGAGTACAGGTTAGGGTTAGGTTTTTGGGTTATGGTTATGGTAAGAGTACAGGTTAGGGTTAGGTTTTTGGGTTATGGTTATGGTAAGAGTACAGGTTAGGGTTAGGTTTTTGGGTTATGGTTATGGTAAGAGTACAGGTTAGGGTTTAGGGAAAATAGGGTTATTAATGGGACTGAATTGTGTCCACCCACTAGTTCAGCTGTACAAGATTGTGTGTGTGTGTATGTGTGTGTGAGTGTGAGTGTGAGTGTGAGTGTGAGTGTGAGTGTGTGTGTGTGTGTGTGTGTGTGTGTGTGTGTGTGTGTGTGTGTATGTGTGTGTGTGTGTGTGTATGTGTATGTGTGTATGTATGTGTGTGTGTGTGTGTGTGTGTGTGTGCCAGTAGAAAAAAACATGTTTACTCCAATACCATTCTCATCTCGTTCATGTTGACGAAATGGTCGATCACTCTGTCATACAGTATATACGCATTTATTTTTTGTTGTCCTTGGCTACCTGGCTTAAATTGCTTGCTCGATATCCTAACTTCCTTTCATGGACAACGTTGGCTAGTTAACATTAGCCTTCTACATGTAGCTACATATTGAACTTCCATCCTCTCAGGCCTCTCAGGGGCACAACGTATTAATTAATGGTTGGATCAGAATCACTGTTATAATCATTGTACAGAGAATTAAGTAAAACAACAAGTCCAAATCCCTATCTAGTTCCATGACTAATTTAGGAAAGGGACAATTTTAGCCAGCTGGAAGAAGAAAAAAACACAATGATATGCAACAAGCTTTTTCTGTCAGTTATGTTGATGTGATGTGAAGCCAAAACCAAGCTGGCTTCCATTGACACTTTATTCTGGTGTAGAAGGACCATTCACAGTTGAGCTCACTCAGTTTAGCTCAACGCTGATTGGCTATTATTTTATCTTTTTTTTTCATCAAGGGAGGCCAAATGCTCGAAGGCTTCCCTCACATTCAATACTACAGGAGGCAACCATACCATCCTCTTTCTGACCATACAGCATCAGATAGGTCACACATACAGAGACAGAGGGGTGCTGTTCTCTAGTTAGATACATTCAACCTCTTCAAATTAAAGGAAAATGATGAAACATGGAGACGAAAGATAAATTATTTTATATGTTTTTGTTCTTTTTTTCCTTTGTCAGTTTTTTAGGGAAACCTGGCTCTCTGCTGGCCTGCCTCTCTGCTGGCCTGCCTCTCTGCTGGCCTGCCTCTCTGCCTGCTGGCCTGCCTCTCTGCCTGCTGGCCTGCCTCTCTGCTGGCCTGCCTCTCTGCCTGCTGGCCTGCCTCTCTGCCTGCTGGCCTGCCTCTCTGCCTGCTGGCCTGCCTCTCTGCCTGCCTCTTTGCCTGCTGGCCTGCCTCTCTGCCTGCTGGCCTGCCTCTCTGCCTGCTGGCCTGCCTCTCTGCCTGCTGGCCTGGCTCTCTGCTGGCCTGCCTCTCTGCCTGCTGGCCTGCCTCTCTGCCTGCTGGCCTGGCTCTCTGCTGGCCTGGCTCTCTGCCTGCTGGCCTGCCTCTCTGCCTGCTGGCCTGGCTCTCTGCCTGCTGGCCTGCCTCTCTGCCTGCTGGCCTGCCTCTCTGCCTGCTGGCCTGCCTCTCTGCCTGTTGGCCTGCCTCTCTGCCTGCTGGCCTGCCTCTCTGCCTGCTGGCCTGCCTCTGCCTGCTGGCCTGCCTCTCTGCCTGCTGGCCTGCCTCTCTGCCGGCCTGGCTCTCTGCCGGCCTGGCTCTCTGCCGGCCTGGCTCTCTGCCTGCTGGCCTGCCTCTCTGCCTGTTGGCCTGCCTCTCTGCCTGCCGGCCTGCCTCTCTGCCGGCCTGGCTCTCTGCCGGCCTGGCTCTCTGCCGGCCTGGCTCTCTGCCTGCTGGCCTGCCTCTCTGCCGGCCTGCCTCTCTGCCTGCTGGCCTGCCTCTCTGCCTGCTGGCCTGCCTCTCTGCCTGCCTCTCTGCCTGCTGGCCTGCCTCTCTGCCTGCTGGCCTGGCTCTCTGCCGGCCTGGCTCTCGGCCGGCCTGCCTCTCTACCTGTCTCTCTACCTGGCTCTCTGCCAGCCTCCCTTCCTGCCTCCCTCCCTTCCTGCCTGCGTCTGAGGTCTGAAACACTGTTCCATTGTATTGGTCCTCTCCCAGCACACCAGAGTGCCTCCTGTTGTTGATGGGGGCAGCGTTGTTATTTTATTGGCTGGCCCTCACCAGCCACCATTACCTCCATCTCTACTGCTGCCACATTGCTACAGAGAGGTTGGGAGGTTGAGGTGGGTTCGGATGAGAGATTTGGTGCTACTGTTTTGGTGATCTAGTGAAGTGGGTCGCCGTTTCGGTGCACAAGCCCACAGTCCAGAAACAGCAGAGCTCGTCATGTGCTCCAGCAGCTATCCCCTCTAGGCCCCACTGCTGGGAAAAGCACTGCCCACCATGACACTTCACTGCTCCATTTTGCTTTTCTCCTCTCTTCCCTTCCCATCCCTTCCTCCCTTCCCTTCCCATCCTCTCCTCCCTTCCCTTCCCTTCCCATCCTCTCCTCCCTTCCCTTCCCATCCTCTCCTCCTTTCCCATCCTCTCCTCCCTTCCTCTCCTCCCTTCCCTTCCTCTCCTCCCTTCCCATCCTCTCCTCCCTTCCTCTCCTCCCTTCCCATCATCTCCTCCCTTCCTCTCCCCCTTCCCTTCCCATCCTCTCCTCCCTTCCCATCCTAACCTCCCTTCCCTTCCCTTCCTCCCTTCCCATCCTAACCTCCCTTCCCTTCCCTTCCCTTCCCTTCCCTTCCCTTCCCTTCCCTTCCCTTCCCTTCCCTTCCCTTCCCTTCCCTTCCCTTCCCTTCCCTTCCCTTCCCTTCCCTTCCTTCCCTTCCCTTCCCATCCCATCCTCTCCTCTCCTCTCCTCCTCCCTTCCCTTCCCATCCAATCATCCCTTCCCATCCTCTCCTCCCTTCCCTTCCCATCCTCCCTTCCCATCCCCTCCTCCCTCCTCTCCCTTCCCTTCCTGTCCTCTCCTCCCTTCCCTTCCTGTCCTCCCTTCACCTCCATCTCCTTGCTCTCCTCCCTTTCCCTCTTCTTCTCTCCTCTCCCTCTACCTCTCCCTCCCCTTCTACCCTCTCTCCTTTCAGTCTTCTCTTCTCCTCACAACCCATCTCTCCCCCCCTCTCTCATCCTCTCCTCTCCCTCCCATATCTTCTTTCAGTCTCCTCACAACCCATCTCCCCTCCCCTCTCTCATCCTCTCCTCTCCCTCTACCTCTCCCTCCCATATCTTCTTTCAGTCTCCTCACAACCCATCTCCCCCTCCCTCTCTCATCCTCTCCTCTCCACACCTGTCTTATCCCCCCTTCCCATCCTCTCTCCCCTACCTCTCCACACCTGTCTTATCTCCCCCCCTTCCCATCCTCTCCACACCTGTCTTATCCCCCTCCCTTCTCATCCTCTCCACACCTGTCTTATCCATCCCCTTCCCATCCTCTCCACACCTGTCTTATCTCCCCCCCTTCCCATCCTCTCCACACCTGTCTTATCCCCCTCCCTTCTCATCCTCTCCACACCTGTCTTATCCCTCCCCCCCTTCCCATCCTCTCCACACCTGTCTTATCCCCCCCCTTCCCATCCTCTCCACACCTGTCTTATCCCCCCCCCCCCCTTCCCATCCTCTCCACACCTGTCTTATCCCCCCCCTTCCCATCCTCTCCACACCTGTCTTATCCCCCCTTCCCCCCTCCCTTCTCATCCTCTCCACACCTGTCTTATCCCCCCCTTCCCATCCTCTCCACACCTGTCTTATCCCCCCCCCCCTTCCCATCTTCTCCATCCTCTCCACACCTGTCTTATCCCCCCTTCCCCCCTCCACACCCTTCTCATCCTCTCCACACCTGTCTTATCCCCCCTTCCCATCCTCTCCACACCTGTCTTATCCCCTCCTTCCCATCCTCTCCACACCTGTCTTATCCCCCCTCCCTTCTCATCCTCTCCACACCTGTCTTATCCCCCCTTCCCATCCTCTCCACACCTGTCTTATCCCCCCTTCCCATCCTCTCCACACCTGTCTTATCCCCCTCCCTTCTCATCCTCTCCACACCTGTCTTATCCCCCGCCCCTTCTCATCCTCTCCACACCTGTCTTCCCCCCCCCCCTTCTCATCCTCTCCTCTCCCTCTTTCTCCCTACTACTCCTCTCCCCTCGTCCTCCTCTCCCTTTAACCCCCGTTTCCCTTCCCTCTTCTCTCAGGTATCTCTAGTTCTACCCTGCCCGCCCCGAGGGGAGGCAGTCTTTCACATGGGTATCCCATTACACAGCCAACACTCTCCATGCTCCTGTTACAGCCAAAAGACAAAATTGTAAACAACTGGTTTGTATTCACTAGGCACCAAACAGCAGAAAATGGACTCAAACAGGGAGGGACCAGCTGAACTTGCCCAATGAGAAAGGCAATTTTTTGTATTTCGTTGCTAAACATTTTTATGATGGTGTGCACTAATGAATACAACCCTGATGTTTGGTTTGGTATTGAAATCGCCACGGGATGATTTTCCAATACCGACAAAGTAGAGTCGCAATTCAACGGCTCAGACACGAGAGGTATGTTGCAGGGACTACAGTCAATCACGGACTACAAAAGGAAAACCAGCCCCGTCGCGGACCAGGATGTCTTGCTCCCAGACAGACTAAACAACTTCTTTGCTCGCTTTGAGGACAATACAGTGCCACCGACACGGACCGCTACCAAAACCTGCAGGCTCTCCTTCACTGCAGCCAACGTGAGTAAAACATTTAAACATGTTAACCCTCGCAAGGCCCAGACGGCATCCCCAGCCACGTCCTCAGAGCATGCGCAGACCAGCTTTCTTGTGTGTTTACGGACATATTCAATCAATCCCTATCCCAGTCTGCTGTTCCCACATGCTTCAAGAGGGCCACCATTGTTCCTGTTCCCCAGAAAGCTAAGGTAACTGAGCTAAACGACTATCGCCCCGTAGCACTCACTTCCGTCATCATGAAGTGCTTTGAGAGACTAGTCGAGGACTATATCACCTCCACCCTACCTGACATCCTTACCGCTCCAATAGGTCCACAGACGACACAATCGCACTGCCCTAACCCATATGGACAAGAGGAATACCTATGTACGAATGCTGTTCATCGACTACAGCTCAGCATTTAACACCATAGTACACTCCAAACTCGACATTAAGCTTGAGACCTTGGGTCTCGAATAGAGGACGACCGATTCATCGGAATCGCCGATTAATTAGGGCCGATTTCAAGTTTTCATAACAATCAGTAATCAGCATTTTTGGACACCAATTATGGCCAATTACATTGCACTCCACAAGGAGACTGCGTGGCAGGCTGACCACCTGTTATGCGAGTGCAGCAAGGAGCCAAGGTAAGGTGCTAGTTAGCATTAAACTTATCTTATAAAAAAGAATCAATCTTAACATAATCACTAGTTAACTACACATGGTTGATGATATTACTAGTTTATCTAGCTTGTCATGCGTTGCATATAATCGATGCGGTGCCTGTTCATTTATCATTGATTCACAGCCTACTTTCCCAAACGGGTGATTTAACAAGCGCGTTCGCGAAAAAAAGCACTGTCGTTGCACCAATGTACCTAACCATAAATATCAACGCCTTTCTTAAAATCAATACACAAGTATATATATATATATTTTTAAAGCTGCATATTTAGTTAATATTGCCTGCTAATATTAATTTACTTTAACTAGGGAAATTGTGTCACTTCTCTTGTGTTCTCTTGTGTTCTGTGCAACAGAGTCAGGGTATATGCAGCAGTTTGAGCCGCCTGGCTCATTGCGAACTGTGTGAAGACCATTTCTTCCTATCACAGACAGCCAACTTCGCCAAACGGGGGATGAATTAACAAATGCACATTTGCAAAAAAAGCACAATCATTGCACGAATGTACCTAACTATAATCATCAATGCCTTTCTTAAAATCAATACACAGAAGTATATATTTTTAAACCTGCATATTTAGTTAAAAGAAATTCATGTTAGCAGGCAATATTAACCAGGTGAAATTGTGTCACTTCTCTTGCGTTCATTGCACGCAGAGTCAGGGTATATGCAACAGTTTGGGCCGCCTGGCTCGTTGCAAACTAATTTGCCAGAATTTTACATAATTATAACATAACATTGAAGGTTGTCCAATGTAACAGCAATATTTAGACTTATGGAAGCCACCCGTTAGATAAAATACGGAACGGTTCCGTATTTCACTGAAAGAATAAACGTTTTGTTTTCGAAATGATAGTTTCCAGATTTGACCATATTAATGACCAAAGGCTCGTATTTCTGTGTGTTATTATATTATAATTAAGTCTATGATTTGATAGAGCAGTCTGACTGAGCGATGGTAGGCAGCAGCAGCCTCGTAAGCATTCATTCAAACAGCACTTTCGTGCATTTGCCAGCAGCTCTTCGCTGTGCTTTAAGCATTGCGCTGTTATGACTTCAAGCCTATCAACTCCCGAGATTAGGCTGGCAATACTAAAGTACCTATTAGAACATCCAATAGTCAAAGGTATATGAAATACAAATGGTATAGAGAGAAATAGACCTATAATAACTACAACGTAAAACTTCTTACCTGGGAATATTGAAGACTCATGTTAAAAGGAACCAACAGCCTTCATATGTTCTCATGTTCTGAGCAAGGAACTTAAACGTTAGCTTTTTTACATGGCACATATTGCACTTTTACTTTCTTATCCAACACTTTGTTTTTGCATTATTTAAACAAAATTGAACATGTTTCATTATTTATTAGAGGCTAAATTAATGTTATTGATGTATTATATTAAGTTAAAATAAGTGTTCATTCAGTATTGTTGTAATTGTCATTATTACAAATATATATGTAAAAATCGGCCGATTAATTGGTATCAGCCTTTTTTGGTCATCCAATAATTGGTATCGGTATTGGCGTTGAAAAATCATAATCAGTCGACCTCTAGTCTCAACCCCGCCCTGTGCAACTGGGTCCTGGACTTCCCGACGGGACACCCCCAGGTGGTGAGGGTAGGAAACAACATCTCTACCCCGCTGATACTCAACACTGGGGCCCCACAAGGGTGCGTTCTCAGCCCTCTCCTGTACTCCCTGTTCACCCACGACTGCGTGGCCATGTACGCCTCCAACTCAATCATCAAGTTTGCAGACGACACTACAGTGGTAGGCTGGATTACCAACAACGACGAGACGGCCTACAGGGAGGAGGTGAGGGCCCTCGGAGTGTGTTGTCAGGAAAATAACCTCACACTCAACGTCAACAAAACAAAGGAGATGATCGTGGACTTCAGGAAACAGCAGTGGGAGCATCCCCCTATCCACACCGACGGGACAGTAGTGGAGAAGGTGGAACGTTTTAAGTTCTTCGGCGTACACATCACGGACAAACTGAATTGGTCCACCCACACAGACAGTGTGGTGAAGAAGGTGCAGCAGCTCCTCTTCAACCTCAGGAGGCTGAACAAATTTGGCTTGTCACCAAAAACACTCACAAACTTTTACAGATGGGATTTCTGTCCTGCAAATAGTTTAGATCAGAGACTTTAAAATGTTCACAGTGTGCTGGTAAACGTTTAGTTCTCTATGGGATTGTACATGTACTTGTTAGCATTGCTAACATTCGGATTACAATAGCGCCCCTTGTATTCAGGGAAGGTATTACTTGATATCCCGGTATGACACAAGGTTGGTAAGAAGGTGGATATCACCCATGCCTAACACACTCTCAATCAATAAATACAATGAAAGGATGATCATGTTGTTGTTTGAATCCCAGACTGTAGTTTTAACAGATGGATTATGGATGCAAGCCTATTCTTGTTGGTTTTGTTTGTTTGTTTGCCTCAAGCGCTTTAGAAAAATAGTACTACTATTATGGGAGAAGATGATATATTTTTGTGAAGTGAAATACAGTGAAATACTAATGTTCAAATAATATTCAAGTCACGTGGTTGAGAGAGTTTTACTTTTCTCCCCAAAGACTGCCTTCCTTCTGACTTTCAAATCAAATATTTAACCACAACAAGATAATAAACCACATCATCGAT
The DNA here is from genome assembly GCF_018296145.1 of Oncorhynchus tshawytscha. Taxonomy (NCBI): domain Eukaryota; kingdom Metazoa; phylum Chordata; class Actinopteri; order Salmoniformes; family Salmonidae; genus Oncorhynchus; species Oncorhynchus tshawytscha. The sequence goes on along the minus strand of NC_056440.1, from coordinate 10,978,048 downwards.
TCAGTTCAAATGTGAGAAGATGACAGAGAAGGGGGACAAACCTGCTTCCCACTATCCCCAAAATCCTACTCCCAGCCCCTTATCCCACTCTCTCTCCCCGTGTAGGAGTGAGCTGATTTGGGTTTTTAATAGGATCAAAACAGGGCCTACTTCCATGGCTACCTCTAGTCCTCCTCTCTCAAAGGACATCTAAATGCAAGTCACACCATCCATAGCATTCTTCTCTGTCAGTGGCACAATTCACTCCTCCTTTGATCATACAATACTACTTCAGACCCCCCCACCCTCTACCCCTCAGACCCCCACCCTCTACACCTCAGACCCCCCACCCTCTACCCCTCAGACCCCCCACCCCCCTTTCAACTTCTCTTTTTAACTAAAACTTTCATAGCTGTCTATTTACCACCACAAACTGCTGCTGGCACTAAAACCGCACTCAATGAGCTGGCACTCCTAGTGGCCGGTTATTGTAATGCAGGAAAATGGAAATCTGTCTTACCTCATTTCTACCAGCATGTCACATGCCCAATTAGAGGCAAAAAAAAACTCTAGATCCCCTTCACTCTACACACAGAGACACATACAACACTCTAGATCACCTTTAGGCCACACACAGAGACACATACAAAACTCTAGAACACCTTTACTATAAAAACAAATAAGTGCATCGACGACATCGTCCCCACAGTGACTGTACGTACATATCCCAACCAGAAGTCATGGATTTCAGACAACATTCGCATTGAGCTAAAGGGACACCCCCAGGTGGCGAATGTAGGCAACAACACATCCGCCACGCTGACCCTCAACAAGAGGGCCCCAAAGGGGTGCGTGTCTAGTCCTGTACTCCCTGTTTACCCACGACTGAGGGAATGACACACACGTCTCCAACACCATCATTAAGTTTTTCCTGCGACACAATTTTAGAGAAATACGTTTTTGGTGTGTATGGAACATTTCTGGGATCATTTATTTCAGCTCATGAAACCAACACTTTAAATGTTGCGTAATTTTTTGTTGTTTAGTGTAGTACAGTGAGGGGGAAAAAGTATTTGATTCCCTGCTGATTTTGTACGTTTGCCCACTGACAAAGAAATGATCAGTCTATAACTTTAATGGTAGGTTTATTTGAACAGTGAGAGACAGAATAACAACAACAAATCCAGAAAAACGCAAGTCAAAAATGTTATAAATTGATTTGATTTTAATGAGGGAAATAAGTATTTGATCCCCTCTCAATCAGAAAGATTTCTGGCTCCCAGGTGTCTTTTATACAGGTAACGAGCTGAGATTAGGAGCACACTCTTAAAGGGAGTGCTCCTAATCTCAGTTTGTTACCTGTATAAAAGACACCTGTCCACAGAAGCAATCAATCAATCAGATTCCGAACTCTCCACCATGGCCAAGACCAAAGAGCTCCCCAAGGATGTCAGGGACAAGATTGTAGACCTACACAAGGCTGGAATGGGCTACAAGACCATCGCCAAGCAGCTTGGTGAGAAGGTGACAACAGTTGGTGTGATTATTCGCAAATGGAAGAAACACAAAAGAACTGTCAATCTCCCTCGGCCTGGGGCTCCATGCAATGATCATGAGAACGGTGAGGAATCAGCCCAGAACTACACGGGAGGATCTTGGCAATGATCCCAAGGCAGCTGGGACCATAGTCACCAAGAAAACAATTGGTAACACACTACGCCGTGAAGGACTGAAATCCTGCAGTGCTCGCAAGGTCCCCCTGTTCAAGAAAGCACATATACATGCCCGTCTGAAGTTTGCCAATGAACATCTGAATGATTCAGAGGACAACTGGGTGAAAGTGTTGTGGTCAGATGAGGCCAAAATGGAGCTCTTTGGCATCAACTCAACTCGCTGTGTTTGGAGGAGGAGGAATGCTGCCTATGACCCCAAGAACACCATCCCCACCATCAAACATGGAGGTGGAAACATTATGCTTTGGGGTTGTTTTTCTGCTAAGGGGACAGGACAACTTCACCGCATTAAAGGGACGATGGACGGGGCCATGTACCGTCAAATCTTGGGTGAGATCCTCCTTCCCTCAGCCAGGGCATTGAAAATGGGTCGTGGATGGGTATTCCAGCATGACAATGACCCAAAACACACGGCCAAGGCAACAAAGGAGTGGCTCAAGAAGAAGCACATTAAGGTCCTGGAGTGGCCTAGCCAGTCTCTAGACCTTAATCCCATAGAACATCTGTGGAGGGAGCTGAAGGTTTGAGTTGCCAAACGTCAGCCTCGAAACCTTAATGACTTGGAAAAGATCTGCAAAGAGGAGTGGGATAAAATCCCTCCTGAGATGTGTGCAAACCTGGTGGCCAACTACAGGAAACGTCTGACCTCTGTGATTGCCAACAAGGGTTTTGCCACCAAGTACTAAGTCATGTTTTGCAGAGGGGTCAAATACTTATTTCCCTCATTAAAATGCAAATCAATTTATAACATTTTTGACATGCGTTTTTCTGGATTTTTGTTGTTGTTATTCTGTCTCTCGCTGTTCAAATAAACCTACCATTAAAATTATAGACTGATCATTTCTTTGTCAGTGGGCAAACATACCAAATTAGCAGGGGATCAAATACTTTTTTCCCTCACTGTAACAAACTGGCTTAAAAACTAGGTCATATTCCTTCCTCCATTGGGTCTAGGCAGAAATGGCACCATATTCCCTTTCTAGTGCACTCCTCTTGACCAGGGCACAAATAGTGGCATCACAAATAGACCCATCACAAAATAGTGCCATCACAAATAGTGGCATCACAAATAGTTCCATCACAAAATAGTGCCATCACAAAATAGTGCCATCACAAATAGTGGCATCACAAATAGTTCCATCACAAATAGACCCATCACAAAATAGTGGCATCACAAAATAGTGGCATCACAAATAGACCCATCACAAAATAGTGGCATCACAAATAGACCCATCACAAATAGTGCCATCACAAAATAGTGCCATCACAAATAGTGCCATCACAAATAGTGCCATCACAAATAGACCCATCACAAAATAGTGCCATCACAAATAGTGCCATCACAAAATAGTGCCACCACAAATAGACCCATCACAAAATAGTGCCATCACAAATAGTGCCATAAAAAATAGTGCCATCACAAATAGTAACATCACAAATAGTGCCATCAACAATGTTGTTATTGGTGCCAGTGCGGTCTGGCAGAGCGACAGACTCAATGTTCTCTAGGAAATGTCAGTCTGGCTCAACGATTAACCACTAGGGCTGTTACTTCAGTTTTCAAAAAAAAAAAAATTGAGACCAAGAAGCAGCACCTTTTCACATGTACACAGAGATATACAGGAGTAGAAGAACCTGGGCAGCTAGCCAGTCCTCTTCTCTTCTCTCACCCACCTGTGTACCTAGGCTTTAGATGTGTGTGTTCCAGGACGCGTTTGAGAGAGAGAGCCAGAGAGCCAGAGAGAGACAGAGAGAAACAGAGAGAGAGACAGAGAGACAGAGACTAACCCTGCCCACAAAAGGAGGTGGAAACTGAGCTGCACTTCCTAACCTCCTGCCCAATGTATGACCATATTAGAGAGACATATTTCCCTCAGATTACACAGATCCACAAAGAATTCGAAAACAAATCCAATTTTGAAAAACTCCCATATCTACTGGGTGAAATTCCACAGTGTGCCATCACAGCAGCAAGATTTGTGACCTGTTGCCACGAGAAAAGGGCAACCAGTGAAGAACAAACACCATTGTAAATACAACCCATATTTATGCTTATTTATTTTATCTTGTGTCCTTTAACCATTTGTACATTGTTAAAACACTGTATATATATATAATACGACATGTGTAATGTCTTTATTGTTTTGAAACTTCTGTATGTGTAATGTTTACTGTTAATTTTTATTGTTTATTTCACTTTATATATTCACTTCATATATTATCTACCTCACTTGCTTTGGCAATGTTAACACATGTTTCCCATAACAATAAAGCCCTTGAATTGAATTGAATTGAGAGAAAGCCAGAGAGAGAGAGAGCCAGAGAGCCAGAGAGAGACAGAGAGAGAGAAACAGAGAGACAGAGACAGAGAGAGACAGAGAGAGTGCATGAGAGAGAGACAGAGAGAGACAGAGAGAGCGCGAGAGAGAGAGACAGAGAGACAGAGCCAGAGAGAGACAGAGAGAAAGAGACAGAGAGACAGAGAGAGCGTGAGAGAGAGAGAGACAGAGAGACAGAGAGAGTGTGTCTGTGCGTATGTGTATATGTGTGTTCCAGTGTGGCATCATCAAATCATCAAGTTATTGATCATTCTTCAGTAGGCCTGGTTCCACTACCAGTCCTGGTTCCAGTACAGGAGTCTACAAGTTAAAACTCACAGGCACATGTGCTCAGTGCTCATCCTCCCATTACATGGGATGGTTGGGGGATTTAGTCGGTGAGCTGTGCTTACTATACCCCAATCCAAAGGCTTACTGTGATCTTTTTAAAATGTGTGGGAGAAAGTCTACTACGTACAAAACACACACAGTCACACAAACATACATCAAATCCCCTCAATCTTAACTGGCCCACCAGCTGCCACACACCTCCAGTGATACCTCACCCTCAATATTGGATCCTGGCTGGCAATAACATGCCCACACATAGCAGGCCAGAGAACTTCAAGAACACACACCCATGCACCCATCCACACATTACACACACCACACACACACACACCACACACACACATAACACACACCACACACACACACATAACACACACACACATAACACACACAACACACACACATAACACACACCACACACACACATAACACACACCACACACACGTGGCCATGCAAGTTTCCTTTCAGTGTGGCTCGTTTGATCTCCGTCCCACCAGCCAAACAGTCGATTTTACAGAGAGTCACAGTCCTTTTCTCAATTGGATTTGCTCAACTCCTGCATACTGTGGATGAAAATGCACATGAATGAAATTAGACTCTCCTTCTCATCAGGCAAATTACGTTTACAGGGTAGAATCTCGTCTCTCTGTCTCTCTTCTCTTACTCACGCTGTCTTTCATTGTCAGTAAATTTTTCGCTCTAATCCTTGTGGCGTTTTCAAGTCTGTCTGTCAGTCTCTTTCTCTCACTCAGTCTCTGTTTCCCAGTCAATCAATCATGTTGTATGTAAAGCATTTCCTCCAGTCTGAACGCCTCAGTGTCTGAGGACAGAGATCAAGACGAGAGAGACGGAGGGAGAAAATGAAAGTGAGAGACCAAACCATTCTGAGTGACTGGGCCTATGAAGTACTGTAGAGTGAAGCCTGAGTTTACACACACAGTCAGAGAGAGGTGGGAACGGTTAACCTAACACAGGCCCTGGGCCAGACAGTTGGTGTGTGTGGCCAGCCGACTTACACTCATCTGTCTGTTGACATCTTTCCCTTTCTTGCAGGCCTCTCTCTCTCTCTGTCTCTCTATGTCTCTCTCTCTCTGTCTCTCTATGCCGCTCTCTCTCTCTCTGTCTCTCTATGCCTCTCTCTCTCTCTATGTCTCTCTCTCGCTCTAGCACTGTAAATAACTTCAAAGGGGGCTAGTAGCCTTGAGGAGCGACAAGAGGGGAGGGAGAGAGAGAGGCAGAAAGGGTAGAGCAGGGCAGGCGGTTCTCATTCCCTCCCTCCCTCTCTGTTCATTTTAGATCAACTTCCCAAGTATTTCTGCCTCCATCCAATATGTCCACCCCTCTCTCTCTCTCTCTCCCTCCCCCCCACTCCCTCCCTCCCCCCCACTCTCCTCCCTCCCCCACTCTCCCTCCCCCCCCCTCTCCCTCCCTCCCTCCATCCCACTCTCCCTCCCTCCCTCCCTCTCTCCCTCCCACTCTCCCTCCCTCCCTCCTACTCTCCCTCCCTCTCTCCCTCCCACACGCCCTCCCTCCCTTCCACTCTCCCTCCCTACCTCCCACTCTCCCTCCCTACCTCCCACTCTCCCTCCCTACCTCCCACTCTCCCTCCCTACCTCCCACACACCCTCCCTACCTCCCACTCGCCCTCCCTACCTCCCTCCCACTCCCACTCCCCTCTCACTCCCTCCCTGCCCCCTCCCACTCTCCCTCCCTGCCTCCATCCCACTCTCCCTCCCACTCTCCCTCCCTGCCCCCTCCCACTCTCCCTCCCTGCCCCCTCCCACTCTCCCTCCCTGCCTCCCTCCCTCCTCCCACTCTCCCTCCCTGCCTCCCTCCCGCTCTCCCTCCCTCCCTCCCACTCTCCCTCCCGCTCTCCCTCCCTGCCCCCCTCACGCTCTCCCTCCCTGCCCCCTCCCACTCTCCCTCCCTGCCTCCCTCCCGCTCTCCCTCCCTCCCTGCCTCCCTCCCGCCTCCCTCCCTCCCCCTCCCTCCCTCCCTGCCTCCCTCCCTCCCTGCCTCCCTCCCTCCCTGCCTCCCTCCCGCTCTCTCTCCCTCCCTCCTGCTGTAACCTTATCTCAGTAAAGGATCCCAGGGCTTCTGTTCTCAAATAAAGAAGACTTCCTCCTCTTTGTCTGCTTCTATCTGATTCAAATCAGTTATTTTCCCTGCAGTCTGAATAGACAAAAAGCACATGGAATCTGATATGTCAAGCCACATTTTGAAGATCCTTCGTAAATGATTCCTGGCCATGCGACTTGTCTGAACGGTATGAATAGCTAGTAATAGCTAATATGATGGAAGTGGTTTTTAGGTTATTTTATCTTGTTGAATGTTGACAGTTTGACCAGTTTGACAGGAAAATCTTGTTGATTGTTAGACTGTGTTGATAGTTTGACTAGACTAGTTTGACAGAAAATTTGACTGTGTTGATAGTTTGACAGGAAAATGTGGTAGACTGTGTTGATAGTTTGACAAGAAAATGTGGTAGACTGTGTTGATAGTTTGACAAGAAAATGTGGTAGACTGTGTTGATAGTTTGACAGGAAAATGTGGTAGAATGTGTTGACGAGAAAATGTGGTAGACTGTGTTGACAGGAAAATGTGGTAGACTGTGTTGACAGGAAAATGTGGTAGACTGTGTTGACAGGAAAATGTGGTAGACTGTGTTGACAGGAAAATGTGGTAGACTGTGTTGACAAGAAAATGTGGTAGACTGTGTTGACAAGAAAATGTGGTAGCTAACTAGCATGTTAATTGTTTACAAACAAATGAGTGAATGTGCTAGAAAGTTAAACAGCTAGTTGACTGCTGTGGCTAGCCAAAAATGACTCCTTTTGAAAGTTGGATCATCTTATCCTTTTTGGCTGGAATTGTGTTCTTAAACTACGATTTTAAACATTCAAAGCAAACGGGAAATGTCCATGGCAGGCACTGTCACCTTAGCTTCCGAAACAAGGAGTGATAGGAAGCACTAGCATCACCACCAATCAGCCTACACCACTGTTACTATGACAACTAGCATAGCCATAGGCACACACAAATCCGTTTTGGTCACTTGTAACCAGCTGTTTGGAGAGTCAGTATTCCAAAACTGATTTGAACATTAAGGCTTTATAGACTTGATAAATGTTATGCCATTGCTCTTAATGTCTATGTAGGCTAACATTCAATCAAAGAAAATCTGGATGATTTTTTGGGGGTGTGAATCAAGGAATCAAGCTACTGATGATCTTTCTTATGATTTGTGCCTAATACAAGCATGGTTTTCAATGAGGCCCAAGGTAGACAGGCAGCACCAAAGTCTCTGTCACAAACCTCCCACTCAGTATGCCTGCATGTTTGAATGATATCACCCTCCAGCTGGCAAGCCCACAAGATAAGCCACCCCACAATGTTACAAGCTGAGAGGTTTGCCATTCCGCTCGCTTCACCCCACCCCTGCTCCGTCCCCTCCATAACCCCTGAACATCAGCTCCTTCTGAAAACAAACAAGTGTGGAGCTTTCAGTGAGGGAACACTGGGAGAGGACACTTAATGTCATGGCAATATTCTGATCATTCCACGGGAACCATTGATTTTAAGGTTTAACAAACCATATATTTCGAGGCACAAAGACTACTTTTAACAATTTATGCTGTTATTTTTACAAAAAAACACATTCACTGAAATGTGCAGATAAAGTTAGGTAACGGTATTTCAGTTCAATCGAAATGACGATGGCGAAGCCGGGTTCGGGGTTGAGATCATGCCCCCAGTCATGTGGTTATAGCATTTCTCTGAAAGATACTTATGCTCTGTGTAGTTTGTCTCGGTTTGGAGCACACTCAGGCAGCCCCTCACTCGAACCAGCCTGTGCGCACAGCGCCACGTAATACACTGGAATTACCGATGACGACTTTCTTGTCCCAGAGGCCAGTACCTCGGCTGGGAACGAAGAGCAGGAAGAGGAGATGGATGGGTGGTCAGGGCAAATGTCTTGTCTGCCTGGACGTGGGCTATGACAGTCTCCTGGATGTGGGATATGACAGTCTCCTGGATGTGGGATATGACAGGGTATGGCAACCTGGTTGTGGGGTATGGTGGCCGGGATGTGGGGTATGGCAGCCTGGATGTGGGGTATGGCGTGGGGTATGGTAGCCTGGATGTGGGGTATGGTTGCCTGGTCGTGGGGTATGGTTGCCTGGTCGTGGGGTATGGTGGCCTGGATGTGGGGTATGGCGTGGGGTATGGTAGTTTGGACGTGGGGTATGGCAGCCTGGATGTGGGGTATGGCAGCCTGGACGTGGGGTATGGCAGCCTGGACGTGGGGTATGGTTGCCTAGACGTGGGGTATGGTTGCCTGGTCATGGGGTATGGTTGCCTGGACGTGGGGTATGGCAGCCTCGACGTGGGGTATGGCAGCCTGGACGTGGGGTATGGCACCTTGGGCGTGGGGTATGGCACCTTGGGCGTGGGGTATGGCAGCTTGGACATGGGGTATGGCAGCCTGGGCGTAGGGTATGGCGTGGGGTATTACGTGGGGTATGGCAGCCTGGGCTTGGGGTATGGCGTGGGGTATGACAGCCTGGGTGTGGGCCATGGTGTGGGGTATGGCAGCCTGGGCGTGGGGTATGGCATGGGGTATTGCGTGGGGTATGGCATGGGGTATTACGTGGGGTATGGCGTGGGGTATGGCATGGGGTATGGCGTGTGGTATGGCGTGGGGTATGGCGTGGGGTATGGCATGGGTTATTACGTGGGGTATGGGCGGGTATGGCGTGGGTTATTACGTGGGGTATGGCGTGGGGTATGGCGTGGGGTATTACGTGGGGTATGGCATGGGGTATGACGTGGGGTATGGCAGCCTGGGCGTAGGGTATGGCGTGACAGCCTGGGCGTGGGGTATGACGTGGGGTTTGACAGCCTGGGCGTGACAGCATGGGCATGGGGTATGGCAGCCTGCGCCCAACCCAGTTCCTGTGCGTTCTGTCGCTGGTTATGGGAGGCTGCTCGAAGAGAGAGGGCAGCCAGGTTTGGTGGGTGCCCCCTGCCGCATCCCTGCCTCGGTCAAGCACCAGCCTCTCTTCCCAGACTTGTTGAGGAAGGGTCCGGTCCTACGTGGACTTTCAAGACCAGGCTAAACAAGGACTGCATAGCGTGCTAGTCAGGTTGGCTAATTCGCCAAGGCGATCTCACTATTACTAGCTATTCCTACCTTCCCATGGCGGAGTTGCTGGGGTGGCTCTCTCATTTAGTATACGTAGCATTAGTTGCTTGGTTATTATAAACGGATCATGCTGCGGTCAAAGAGGCTAGCTAACCTAGCTTAGGCTAAAAAGCCACCTGGCTAATGTCGGATAGCATGCATAACTTCTGGAGAGTGGAACTTACTAGCTTTCCCCCGGCGTTATGGCAACCCCATTCCTATTTTCACTTCCTGGAGTTGGAGGGAGTGGAGGAAGCAGCCCGCCGAGTGAGGCGCCTTGGCACGAGTCTGAATGACCAGTGCGCCCCGCCGCAAAAACATTACTGTGAAAACAGTGCCCGCAAGTCTGGCTAAACGGGTACTGTGTAAGCCATTGCCAGAGCCCCCTGTGCCCATGCAGGCTATACAGCCTGAAGGAAGCATAGCGTATGTCGGAAGCTGGTTCATGTTAGATGCTGCCCCCTCTGTTATCCCATGTTCCACAGTGTTCACAGGGTTGAAGGGACACATCAATCTCCCCAGGGGGAGTGAGAGTGATAAGTTCTGTCTCTGTCCACAAGGGATCGCTCTTGTCTGTTACCACAGAAGGGGTCCTTTTTTCACATCTAGGTTACAAGGCCTTGTGACCCCTGTACCTATGACTGGTCGGTAGAGTAACCTCCATGATCATAATATGTACTGTGCATATATATAAATATTTGGGCTGGGTGATATGACGATATATATTGTGTGACGATAGAAAAACGTCTATCATTTTATATTATGCTCTATTGTTCATTTTGTGGTGTCGCAAATCACACTCTTTACGGCAATATTATTTTGTCAATTGGACGACGCTTTGCGTTCTTCCACACGTGCTGTGTGAAATTTGCAACACAAAAAAAATGGAGGAGAGTGAACGAGACACAGAGCACGGAGACACGGAGCTCGTACCTAAAAGGGGGCTACTTCGGTCACATGGACGTGGTTTGGGTATGAAAAATCTGACACGGAGCTCGTACCTAAAAGAGGGGCTACTTCGGTAGCATGGACGTGGTTTGGGTATGAAAAATCTGACACGGAGCTCGTACCTAAAAGAGGGGCTACGGAGCTCGTACCTAAAAGAGGGGTAGCATGGACGTGGTTTGGGTATGAAAAATCTGACACGGAGCTCGTAAAAGGGGCTACTTCGGTAGCATCGTGGTTTGGGTATGAAAAATCTGACACGGAGCTCGTACCTAAAAGAGGGCTACTTCGGTTGCATGGACGTGGTTTGGGTATGAAAAATCTGACACGGAGCTCGTACCTAAAAGAGGGGCTACTTCGGTAGCATGGACGTGGTTTGGGTATGAAAAATCTGACACGGAGCTCGTACCTAAAAGAGGGGCTACTTCGGTAGCATGGACGTGGTTTGGGTATGAAAAATCTGACACGGACCAGAAAACAGTCCACTGCAAAAGGCTCAAACACTCAATAACCTCTTTTACCACCTAAGCAAGAATCATGTGAAACAGTACGGAGAGAGTCTACGGGTGAGACCCAGAGAAGTACAGTCAAGTGCTCAAAACCTACCCCTGACTGAGACGTTGCAAGAGCCTTTTGTCCGCATCACACCATATGGAAAAGAATCACGAAGATGGAAGGAGATAATAGCTGCCGTTACATCTGCAAAGACATGGCCCCAATTTACACGCTTCAGAAACGGGGGTTTTGTGAGTTTGTGCACTAGACTACTACACTAGACCCAAGGTATCAAATACAAATTGATGTGTCATGTATTAATGCCAAAACAACATGCAAAACAGGCAAGTCCCCCAATATATATATATAAATAGGCTCTATAAAGCCTGTAATTATTTTATGTTTACTATTTACCTTTTCAGATTTATTTTTAGTTTTGCTACATGCTTAATTGAAAATTTGCCCAAAGGTTCTTAATAAAAGGGGAAATAATCAGATTTGAGTAAGTACCTTTTATTTGTTGAGTTTAATTCAAAATGTAATAAGAAATAGGCCTTTACATGTGGTCATTTCATATAAACTAATTATTCATTGACTTTACAGAAAATGTGCTATATTGTGATATGTACCGGTATCGGGATATGAAATGACCTATATCGTGATATGTACCGGTATCGGGATATGCAATGACCTAGATCGTGATATGTATCGTGACCGGGGTATGAAATGACCTATATTGCGATATGTATCGTTATCGGGATATGAAATTACCTATATCGGGTTACAAGATTTTGGCTATATCGCCCAGCCCTAATATATATATATGGGTGCGGTCCAGGGCTCTCATATCACGCTTTTCTATCCCCATGGAGGGTGTCTGGTTTCCGGCTCTGCTTAGCCAAATGTGTGCTTTACACACGCACATTGAACGACCCTGGATATCTGGTTATGTGACCACCATTTTGTCTGTTTTACTAATCCAACTCTGCGGCAGGGCGCTCTCTAAGCAGCGTCTCTCCCACTGGATCTCGCTGGCATCAAGAAGCAGGGGTTAATACCCACTCCACCAGGGCTCTGGCAGCGTCTCTCCCACTGGATCTCGCTGGCATTAGGCATCAAGGAGCAGGGGTTAATACCCACTCCACCAGGGCTCTGACAGCGTCTCTCCCACTGGATCTCGCTGGCATTAGGCAGCAAGAAGCAGGGGTTAATACCCACTCCACCAGGGCTCTGACAGCGTCTCTCCCACTGGATCTCGCTGGCATCAAGAAGCAGGGGTTAATACCCACTCCACCAGGGCTCTGGCAGCGTCTCTCCCACTGGATCTCGCTGGCAGCAAGAGGCAGGGGTTAATACCCACTCCACCAGGGCTCTGACAGCGTCTCTCCCACTGGATCTCGCTGGCATTAGGCATCAAGGAGCAGGGGTTAATACCCACTCCACCAGGGCTCTGACAGCGTCTCTCCCACTGGATCTCGCTGGCATCAAGAAGCAGGGGTTAATACCCACTCCACCAGGGCTCTGACAGCGTCTCTCCCACTGGATCTCGCTGGCATTAGGCATCAAGGAGCAGGGGTTAATACCCACTCCACCAGGGCTCTGACAGCGTCTCTCCCACTGGATCTCGCTGGCATCAAGAAGCAGGGGTTAATACCCACTCCACCAGGGCTCTGACAGCGTCTCTCCCACTGGATCTCGCTGGCATTAGGCATCAAGAAGCAGGGGTTAATACCCACTCCACCAGGGCTCTGACAGCGTCTCTCCCACTGGATCTCGCTGGCATCAAGAAGCAGGGGTTAATACCCACTCCACCAGGGCTCTGGCAGCGTCTCTCCCACTGGATCTAGCTGGCATCAAGAAGCAGGGGTTAATACCCACTCCACCAGGGCTCTGGCAGCGTCTCTCCCACTGGATCTCGCTGGCATCAAGAAGCAGGGGTTAATACCCACTCCACCAGGGCTCTGGCAGTGTCTCTCCCACTGGATCTCGCTGGCATCAAGAAGCAGGGGTTAATACCCACTCCACCAGGGTCTGGCAGCGTCTCTCCCACTGGATCTCGCTGGCAGCAAGAAGCAGGGGTTAATACCCACTCCACCAGGGCTCTGGCAGCGTCTCTCCCACTGGATCTCGCTGGCATTAGGCAGCAAGAAGCAGGGGTTAATACCCACTCCACCAGGGCTCTGACAGCGTCTCTCCCACTGGATCTCGCTGGCATTAGGCATCAAGAAGCAGGGGTTAATACCCACTCCACCAGGGCTCTGGCAGCGTCTCTCCCACTGGATCTCGCTGGCATTAGGCATCAAGAAGCAGGGGTTAATACCCACTCCACCAGGGCTCTGGCAGCGTCTCTCCCACTGGATCTCGCTGGCATTAGGCAGCAAGAAGCAGGGGTTAATACCCACTCCACCAGGGCTCTGGCAGCGTCTCTCCCACTGGATCTCGCTGGCATCAAGAAGCAGGGGTTAATACCCACTCCACCAGGGCTCTGGCAGCGTCTCTCCCACTGGATCTCGCTGGCATCAAGAAGCAGGGGTTAATACCCACTCCACCAGGGCTCTGGCAGCGTCTCTCCCACTGGATCTCGCTGGCATCAAGAAGCAGGGGTTAATACCCACTCCACCAGGGCTCTGGCAGCGTCTCTCCCACTGGATCTCGCTGGCAGCAAGAAGCAGGGGTTAATACCCACTCCACCAGGGCTCTGGCAGCGTCTCTCCCACTGGATCTCGCTGGCATCAAGAAGCAGGGGTTAATACCCACTCCACCAGGGCTCTGGCAGCGTCTCTCCCACTGGATCTCGCTGGCATCAAGGAGCAGGGGTTAATACCCACTCCACCAGGGCTCTGGCAGCGTCTCTCCCACTGGATCTCGCTGGCAGCAAGAAGCAGGGGTTAATACCCACTCCACCAGGGCTCTGGCAGCGTCTCTCCCACTGGATCTCGCTGGCAGCAAGAAGCAGGGGTTAATACCCACTCCACCAGGGCTCTGGCAGTGTCTCTCCCACACCTCAGTCCTGAGCTACCCCTCAGTCCTGAGCTACCCCTCAGTCCGGAGCTGCCCCTCAGTCCGGAAGCTGCCCCTCAGTCCGGAGCTGCCCCTCAGTCCTGAGCTATCCTTCAGTCCTGAGCTACCCTTCAGTCCTGAGCTACCCCTCAGTCCTGAGCTACCCCTCAGTCCGGAGCTGCCCCTCAGCCCGGAGCTGCCCCTCAGCCCGGAGCTGCCCCTCAGTCCGGAGCTGCCCCTCAGTCCGGAGCTGCCCCTCAGTCCAGTGGGGCCCTTTAGTAGGGTTGCCAGTCCTAGGTTGGCGGCGAGGGTCGCCGTTCCTAGGAGGCCACAGAAGCGGACTAAGACTATGGTGGAGTGGGGTCCACGTCCAGCGCCGCCACCGCAGACAGATGCCCTCCCAGATCCTCCCCTATAGGTTCAGGTTTTGCGGCCGGAGTCCGCACCTGGGGGGGGGGGTACTGTCACGCCCTGACCATAGTTTGCTTTGTATGTTTCTATGTTTTGTTTGGTCAGGGTGTGATCTGAGTGGGCATTCTATGTTGTATGTCTAGTTTGTCTGTTTCTGTGTTTGGCCTGATATGGTTCTCAATCAGAGGCAGGTGTTAGTCGTTGTCTCTGATTGGGAACCATATTTAGGTAGCCTGTTTTGTCATTGTGGGTTCTGGGTGATTGTCTATGTTAGTTGCTTGTGTCAGCACAGTTCTTATTATAGCTTCACGGTCGTTATTCGTTTATTGTTTTGTATAATTTGTTCAAGTGTTCTCTGTTCATTAAATTCACGATGAGCACATACCACGCTGCATTTTGGTCCTCCGATCCTTCCAACTACTCCTCCTCAGACGAGGAGGACGACGATCGTGACAGCAAGGGCCAGGAGAGGTGACATTATTGAAGAGAAAGAGAGAGAGAGAAAGAGAGAGAGAGAGAGAGAGAGAGAGAGAGAGAAAAGGAGGGGAGGGGTTGTCCAGACTTTTCATACTCTTGCTTTGACCACCAGATGACAGAAAGAGAATGAAAACAGTTATCAGCTGAACAGGACAGTATGTCAGTGGAAGGGAGGACAGTAGTACTGAACATAACAGCCAGTAGAAGGGAGGACAGTAACAGGAGACACTATGAGCTGAACATAACAGTCAGTAGAAGAGAGGACAGTAACAGGAGACACTATGAGCTGAACATAACAGTCAGTAGAAGAGAGGACAGTAACAGGAGACACTATGAGCTGAACATAACAGTATGTTAAACAGTAAAAAAAAGACAGACTATTAGCTTTCATTTGACACCTAATTTGACATGATCTTTCGAACTTTACATGTTGGTGCTCATGGGTACTTTTAAATGGAAATGACCCTATGTAGTGCAGGACTCTGGAGCTGACAGCTTTAAACACTGAGACAGGCCACAATGATGATTGTATTAGCAGAGCAGAGCCAGAAACCCTCAATGGTTTGTACGTGTGTGCGTGCACGTGCATGTGCATGTACATGTGCACGTGTGCGTGTGTGTGTATGAGTACACACTCAACTCCGTCCGTGGTGTCACTTTCAGTGTCTTCAGTCTTCAAAGGGGGAATGACAAGAACAAAGGACGACAAAGTTCAGAGGTCGGATGCTAGCATTTTGGGAAGTTACAACAGACGCAAGCACGCCATGCGTGTACACACACACACACACACACACCCTAAAAAGCAGCCTCTACAGTTCCTTCAGAAAGTGTTCACACACCTTGACTTTTTCCACATTTTGTTGTAGTTTTACAGCCTGGATTTTAAATGGATTAAATTGAGATATTGTTCCACTAGCCTACACACAAAACCCCATAATGTCAAAGTGGAATTATGTTTTTAGAAATGTTTCCAAATTAATTCAAAATTTAAAGCTGAAATGTCTTGAGTCAATAAGTATTCAATTTGTTATGGCAAGACTAAATCATTAAGGGAGTAAAAATGTGCTTAACAAGTCACATAATAAATTGCATGGATTTACTCTGAGCAACAATAGTTTTAAACATGAGTTTTGAATGATTGTAAAATTTCTGTACCACAAATCATCTTTAAGGTCCCTCAGTCAAGAAATGCATTTCAAACACAGATTCAACCACAAAGACCAGGGAGGTTTTCCAATGCCTCGCAAAGATGGGCACCTATTGGTAGATGGCAGAAAAATTCAAAAAGCATTGAATATCCATTTGAGCATGGTGAAGTTATTAATTACACCGTGGATGGTGTATCAATACACCCAGTCACTACAAAGATAAAGGCGTCCTTTCTAACTCAGTTGTCGGAGGAAGGAAACTGCTCAGGGATTTCCCCATGAGGCCAATGGTGACTTTAAAACAGTTACAGAGTTTAATGGCTGTGAGGAGAAAACTGAGGAGGGATCAACAACATTGTAGTTAGTCCACAATACTAACCTACACTGTAATTGACAGAGTGAAAAGAAGTAAGCCTGTACAGAATAACATCTATTCAAAAATATGCATCCTGTTTGCAACAGGGCACTAAAGTGATACTGCAAAACATGTGGCAAAGCAATGGACTTTTTGTCCTGAATACAAAGTGTTATGTTTGGGGCAAATCCAATACAACACATTACTGAGTACCACTCTCCATATCTTCAAGGATATTGGTGGCTGCATCATGTTATGGGTATTAGAGGTCTACCGATTAATCGGAATGGCCGATCGGTCATTTTGGACGCCGATTTAGCCAATTATTATATATATTTTTTTCATCTTTATTTAATATTTATTTAACTAGGCAAGTCAGTTAAGAACAAATTCTTATTTTCAATGACGGCCTAGGAACAGTGGGTTAACTGCCTTGTTCAGGGGCAGAACGACACAGATTTTTACCTTGTCAGCTCAGGGGTTCAATCTTGCAACCTTACGGTTAACTAGTCCAACGCTCTAACCACCTGCCTCACGAGGAGCCTGTTACGCGAATGCAGTAAGAAGTCAAGGTAAGTTGCTAGCTAGCATTAAACTTAATCAATCATAATCACTAGTTATAACTACACATGGTTGATGATATTACTAGTTTATCTAGCGTGTCCTGCGTTGCATATAATCGATGCAGTGCGCATTCGCGAAAAAGGACTGTCGTTGCTCCAATGTGCACCTAACCATAAACACCAATGCCTTTCTTGAAATCAATACACAGAAGTACATATTTTTAAACCTGCATATTTAGCTACAAGAAATCCAGGTTAGCAGGCAATATTAACCAGGTGAAATTGTGTCACTTCTCTTGTGTTTATTGCACGCAGAGTCAGGGTATATGCAACAGTTTGGGCTGCCTGGCTCATTGCGAACTAATTTGCCAGAATTTTACGTAATTATGACATAACATTGAAGGTTGTGCAATGTAACAGGAATATTTAGACTGATGAATGCCACCCGTTAGATAAAATACGGAACGGTTCCGTATTTCACTGAAAGAATAAACGTCTCGTTTTTGAGATGATAGTTTCCGGATTCGACCATATTAATGATCAAAGGCTCGCATTTCTGTGTGTTATGTTATAATTAAGTCTATGATTTTTTTTACCCTCTTTTTCTCCCCAATTTCATGGTATCCAATTGTTTTTAGTAGCTACTATCTTGTCTCATCGCTGCAACTCCCGTACGGGCTCGTGAGAGACGAAGGTTGAAAGTCATTCGTCCTTCGATACACAACCCAACCAAGCCGCACTGCTTCTTCCTCTGATGGCACAGCTGGCGCTGCAGTACAGCGCCCTTAACCATAAGCATTCATTCAAACAGCACTTTTGTGCGTTTTGCCAGCAGCTCTGCTGTTTATGACTTCAAGCCTATCAACTCCCGAGTTTAGGCTGGTGTAATGATGTGATGTGAAATGGCTAGCTAGTTAGCGCGCGCTAACAGCGTTTCAAACGTCACTCGCTCTTAGACTTGGCATAGTTGTTCCCCTTGTTCTGCATGTAACGCTGATTCGATTGTGGCGGTTGTCGTTGTGTTCCTGGTTCGAGCCCAGGTAGGAGCGAGGAGAGGTACGGAAGCTATACTGTTAGACTGGCAATACTAAAGTGCCTATAAGAACATCCAATAGTCAAAGGTTTATGAAATACTAATGGTATAGAGAGAAATAGTCCTACAATTCCTATAATAAATACAACCTCAAACTTCTTACCTGGGAATATTGAAGACTCATTATAAAAGGAACCACCAACTTTCATATGTTCTCATGTTCTGAGCAAGGAACTTAAACGTTAGCTTTCTTACATGGCACATAATGCACTTTCTTCTCCAACAATTTGTTTTTGCATTATTTAAACCAAATTGAACATGTTTCATTATTTCCTTGAGGCTAAATTGATTTTATTGATGTATTATATTAAGTTAAAATAAGTGTTCATTCAGTATTGTTGTAATTGTCATTATTACAAATAAAACATTTTAAAAATTAATCGGTATCTGCTTTTTTTGTCCTCCAAACAATTGGTATCGGTATTGGCGTTGAAAAATCATAGTCGATCGACCTCTCATGGGTATGCTTGCAATCGATAAACACTAGGGAGTTTTTCAGGATAAAAAAAAAGAAACAGAATTAAGTGAAGGCAAAATACATGAGGAAACCTGGTTCAGTCTGCTTTCCACCAGACACTGGGACATGAATTCACCTTTCAGCAGGACAATGACCTACAACACACGACCAGATCTACACTGGAGTTGCTTACCAAGAAGACAGTGAATGTTCTTGAGTGGTTGAGTAAGTATTGACTCAGTAAGTAAAACATCTTTTTACTTTGTCATTATGGGATATTGTGTACAGCTGGGTGAGATTTTTTATTTCATCAGTTTTGAATTCAGGCTGTAACACAACAAAATGTGGAGTAAGTCAAGGGGTATGAATACTTTCTGGAGACAGTGTATATGCATAGTGAGAATAATAAGCATGTTGTGCTAACCGTATTGGCAGTAAAAGGGACGAGTTGAGTTGGATGCTAAATATGCATCCATTATTCACTGACTTCAAGATGTAACAGTGACTTCATTAACAGAGCTTACATACCACATTACTGACACAGACAACAGTGACTTCATTAACAGAGCTTACATACCACATTACTGACACAGACAACAGTGACTTCATTAACAGAGCTTACATACCACATTACTGACACAGACAACAGTGACTTCATTAACAGAGCTTACATACCACATTACTGACACAGACAACAGTGAAGGTCATTAATAAGTGATATAGCATCACACAGACACACACACTCCTGATAACTTCTCCCTACCCTCCAGTTATTGTCTTGGCGCTAAGAGCCTGACTGAAACTAAACTGGAACTTTCGAAAAGAGGGATCTGTCAGCAGAGTTAGCTGTGTTAAAATAACACATGTTTTTTCATCAGTTAGGCTATCTAACAAGCAAACAGCACATTTCCAGATGAAAGCCAACACACGAAGGATAGGATACTCTCTTGACGACACGCTTTACATTACCTTCCATCTTCATATTGAAGAATATTTCATTATCATTCTACACTCATATCTGTGACATAACTAACGCTGCAGTTCTGATAAGGATCTTCCACTACAGTTAAACATGGCTTAGCTCACACCAGTCCCCCAAATCATGATTCCTGAACCTGAACCCAGAGTGAATGTCACAAGTTAATGGGTCCTGATTAATGCCACGTGAGACCATGAAACCCACCCGGTCTAAATATCTATCTGGAGGAGGGAGGGACTGCTGTTGCTCTTGAAGTCTGGAGAGGGCTAAAAGTGGAACGGGGTGGATTGCAGTCATCAACACCTAGCGTCATCATGGCCTTTGAAGTGGCCGTGGGTCTTTGATGGCTCCGCAGGGCAGGGGAGGACGACGGGGGAGGAATCTGTGGCGCTCTGCTTGCCCTCCTCTTCGAAAGCCCCCAGAGTTGTGGAATGCAGTGCTAGCTGAGCGCAAAGCAGAACAAGGAGAGAAGCTGCTACCGCTGGTCTGGGGAATGTGATTAGAGTAGAGCACACACAGGAGGCCCACAACAGCCCTCTCTCCCTCCTCTCTGTGGATCTGAAGATCGACTTGGCAACCTTTCAAAAGATGTTATCTACACTATACTTTAATTGATCAATGTTATTCATGTCAGTCACTGTCACTATCAAAATAAATCCACCAGCTTCTATTGGAAACTTTTAACCTGGAACCAGATTCCATTCAAGTCAATCTTCTTTGACATTTCAATATTTGAATGGGGATATGAGAGAGTGAGAGAGATTCTTCAAATGTAATTGCAGAATCCATAGACTCCAACCACTTCTGGGAAAATTGGAAAACACTAAACAAACAACAACATGAAGAGTTATCTATCCAAAACTGAGATGGATGAATAAACCACTTCTCCAATCTTTTTGGCCCTATAACAAAGAACAAACAGCAAAAACATATAAATGATCAATTACAAAATGTTAGAATAAACTATTAGAGACTACCAGAACCCACTGGATTCTCCAATTACATTATTAAAAGCCAATTACATCCAATCGCATTATTAACAGCAGACTAGTACATTTCCTCAGTGAAAACAATATACTGAGCAAATGTCAAATTGGCTTTTTACCAAATTACCGTACGACAGACCACATTTTATTTTTAGATATTTTTTAAAACTTTTACTCCTTTTTCTCCACAATTTCATGGTATCCAATTGGTAGTTACAGTCTTGTCTCATTGCTGCAACTCCCGCACAGACTCGGGAGAGACGGAAGTCTTCCGAAACACGACCCAAGCCGCACTGCTTCTTTGACACAATGCTCGCTTAACCCAGAAGCCAGCCATACCAATGTGTCGGAGGAAACACCGTACACCTGGCGACCGTGTCAGCGTGCACTGTGCGTTGCCCGCCACAGGAGTCGCTAGGGAATGATGGGATCAAGGACATTGCTACTGGTCAAACCCGGACGATGCTGGGCCAATTGTGCGCCGCCCCATGGGTCTCCCAGTTGAGGCCGACTGCGACAGAGACTGGACTCAAACCAGGATCTCTTGTGCCACAGCTAGAAACCACGATGCGGTGTCTTAGAACACTGCACCACTCGGGAGGCCCAACAGACCACATATTCACCCTGCACACCCTAATTCACTAACAAACAAACCAAAACAAAGTCAGTCTTCTCATTCTTTGTTGATTACGAAAAGCTTTTGACGCAAATTGCCATGAGGGTCTGCTATACAAATTGATGGCGCGTGGTGTTGGGGGAAAAACATACAACATTAATAAAATCCATGTACACAAAGGGTATGGTTAAAATGGGCCAAAAACCCATTTCTTTCCACAGGGCCGTGGGGTGAGACAGGGATTCAGCTTAAGCCCCACCCTCTTCAACATACACAGTGCTGTGAAAAAGTATTTACCCCTTTCCTGATATCTTATATCTTTTGCCATTTGTCACACTTAAATGTTTCAGATCATCAAACTAATTTTAATATTACACAAAGATAACCTGCATATTGTGTTAACTTGGGTTAAGTGATGAATGGATTTATTAAGGGAAAAAGCTATCCGAACCTTCATGGCCCTATTTGAAAAATAATTGCCCCCTAAACCTAACAACTGGTCGTGCCACCCTCAGCAGCAACAACTGCAATCAAGCATTTGCGATAACTGGCAATGAGTCTTTCACATCGCTGTGGAGGAATTTTGTCCCACTCTTCTTTGCAGAATTGTTTTAATTCAGCCACATTGGAGGGTTTTCAAGCATGAACCGCCTTTTTAAGGTCACGCTACAGCATCTCAATCGGATTCAAGTCCGGACTTTGACTAGGCCACTCCAAAACCTTAATTTAGTTTTTTTTAAGTCATTCAGAGGTGGACATGCTGGTGGGTTTTGAATCATTGTCCTGCTGTAGAACCCAAGTGCGCTTCAGCTTGAGGTCACAAACGGATGGCCAGACGTTCTCCTTCAGGATTTTTTTGGTAGAGAGCAGAATTCATGGTTCCATCAGTCACCGCAAGTCGTCCAGGTCCTGAAGCAGCAAACCAGGACCAGACCATCACACTACCACAACCACCATCATATTTGACTGTTGGTATGATGTTCTTTTTCTGAAATGCTGTGTTACTTTCACACCAGATGTAACGGGACGCACACCTTCCAAAAAGTTCAACTTTTGTCTCGTCAGTCAACAGAATATTTTCCCAAAAGTCTTGGGGATCATCAATATGTTTTTTGCCAAAAGTGAGACGAGCCTTTATGTTCTTTATGGTCAGCAGTGGTTTTCACCTTGGAACTCTGCCATGGATGCCATTTTTGCTCAGTGTCTTTCTTAAGATTGAGGCAAGAGAGGCCTGCAGTTCTTTAGATGTTCTTTAGACATCTCTTTAGATGTTGTGGGTTCTTTTGTGACCTCTCGGAAGAGTCGTCGCTGCACTCTTGGGGTAATACTGGTAGGCCGGCCACTCCTGGGAAGGTTCACCACTGTTTTCTCAATTTTCTTAGTTTTTTCACCACAAATTTTCTCCATTTGTGGATAATGGCTCTCACCGTGGTTCGCTGGAGTCCCAAAGCTTGAGAAATGTCTTTGTAACCCTTTCTAGACTGATAGATGTCAATTACTTTGTTTCTCATCTGTTCCTGAATTTCTTTGAATCGCGGCATGACGTCTTGCTTTTTGAGATCTTTTGGCCTACTTCACTTTGTCAGACAGGTTCTATTTAAGTGATTTCCTGATTCAACAGGTCTGGCAGTAGTTAGGCCTGGGTGTGGCTAGTGAAATTGAACTCAGCTTTCCAAAAAATGTGATTAACCACAGTAAATTCATGATTTAACAAGGGGGGCAATTACTTTGTAACATTGGGCCATGAAGGTACGGTTAGCTTTTTTCCCTTAACTTCTTAAGGTATAGGGGGCAGCATTTTCACTTTTGGATAAATAGCGTGCCCAATTTCAACTTCCTGCTACTCATGCCAAGAATATCAGATACGCATATTATTAGTAGATTTGGATAGAAAACACTCTGAAGTTTCTAAAACTGTTTCAATCATGTCTGTGAGTATAACATAACTTATGTAGCAGGCAAAACCCCGAGGACTAACCGTTCAGACATTTTTTTTTTAGGTCTCTGTCTGTTCATTGATTTCTCATTGGCAAACAATATTTCTTAGGAACTTGTTTTCAGTTCCTACCGCTTCCACTGGATGTCACCAGTCTTTGGAATTTGGTTGAGGTTATTCCTTTGTGAAATGAAGAAGTCCGGCCATCTAGGAAATGGGTAACACTGTTGAGAGTTGCGTTAGACTTGAAAAGTAGCGTTTGTTTCCTCTCGTCCTATATTGAAAACAGATAGACCCATCTTCAATTTGATCGATTATTAACGTTTAAAAATACCTAAAGTTGTATTACAAAAGTAGTTTGAAATATTTTGGCAAAGTTTATAGGCAACTTTTGAAATATTTTGTAGTGACGTTGCGCATTTTGGAAGCTATTTTTTTCTGGATCAAACGCGCCAAATAAATAGATATTTTGGATATATATGGACGGAATTAATCAAACAAAAAGGACCAATTGTGATGTTTATGGGACATATTGGAGTGCCAACAAAAGAAGCTTGTCAAAGGTAAGGCATGTTTTGTATTTTATTTCTGCGTTTTGTGTAGCACCTGCACGGTTGAAATATGCTACCCTCTTTGTTTACTGTTGTGCTATCATCAGATAATAGCTTCTTATGCTTTCGCCGAAAAGCCTTTTTAAAATCTGACATGTTGGCTGAATTCACAACGAGTGTAGCTTCAATTGAGTATCTTACATGTGATTTAATGAAAGTTAGATTTTTATATCAGTTTTTTGAATTTGCCGCGCTGCATTTTCCCTGGCTTTTGCCCAAGTGGGACGCAACCGTCCCCTGTACCATAAGAAGTTAATAAATACATTTATCATTTAAAAACTGAATTTTGTGTTTACTAGGGTTATCTTTGTGTAATATTATAATGTTTTGATGATCTGAAACATTTAAGTGTGACAAATGTGCAAAAAAGTAAGAAATCAGGAAGGGGCAAATACTTTTTCACAGCACTGTATATCAACGAATTGGTAAGGGCACTAGAACAGTCTGCAGCACCCAGCCTCACCCTACTAGAATCTGAAGTCAAATGTCTACTGATTGCTGATGATCTGGTGCTTCTGTCCCCAACCAAGGAGGGCCTACAGCAGCACCTAGATCTTCTGAACAGATTCTGTCAAACCTGGAAACTGCTGCTCAAGTTTCAACTGTTCTGCCTTATTATTATTCGACCATGCTGGTCATTTATGAACATTTGAACATCTTGGCCATGTTCTGTTATAATCTCCACCCGGCACAGCCAGAAGAGGACTGGCCACCCCACATAGCCTGGTTCCTCTCTAGGTTTCTTCCTAGGTTTTGGCCTTTCTAGGGAGTTTTTCCTAGCCACCGTGCTTCTACACCTGCATTGCTTGCTGTTTGGGGTTTTAGGCTGGGTTTCTGTACAGCACTTTGAGATATCAGCTGATGTACGAAGGGCTATATAAATACATTTGATTTGATTTGATTTGGACCCTGACTGTAAATCTCAGTAAGACAAAAAATAATGGTGTTGCAAAAAAGGTCCAGTTGCCAGGACCATGAATATAAAACTCCATCTAGACAACGTTGCCATAGGGCACACAAAAAACTATACATGCCTCGGCCTAAACATCAGCGCCACATGTAACTTCCACAAAGCTGTGAACGATCTGAGAGACAGCGCAAGAACAGCCTTCTATGCCATCAAAAGGAACATCAAAGTTGACATACAAATTAGGATCTGGCTAAAAATACTTGAATCAGTTATAGAACCCATTGCCCTTCTTGGTTGTGAGGTCTGGGGTCCGCTCAGAGTCACAGCACAGAGCCACAGCACAGAGCCACATCACAGAGCCACATCACAGCTTCAGGGCTGCGGTCAAACGGCAACCTATTCTCTATATATAGGGAATAGTGAGCTATTTGGGACACAGCCTAGATGACTGAAGCCACCTGCTGATTATGCAAACTCCTCTCTGACATTACGGTGTCCTCCGCTAAATAAATAAATCAAAGTGGCTTCTTCTGCTGAGTCCTCAATCGAAAAAGTCTTATTGCCTTAACCTTTGTGTGTGTGTGTGTGTGTGTGTGTGTGTGTCTGTCTAACGGTCCCTCCAGGCTGTTAGAGTGCTTCGGCAGCACGGTATAACGGTGACTAACCCCATTCCGTACAAATTTGCGCAACCGTGACAATCAAAAAAGGCTGCAATGAAAACTAATGGGACTGTAGCGACTCCGTGGGTATTTAATTATGGGGTGTGAACGAAGTCTCTATTCGAGAGTTGATTGACATGGTAATTGCCCAATAGTATTAGAGAAAAGTTGAAAAAAACTCACCCCTTTGACACTGTATGTTAACTTCTCTAGGGTAGGGGGCAGCATTGGGAATTTTGGATGAAAAGCGTGCCCAAATTAAACTGCCTGCTACTCAGCCATAAAAGCTAGAATATGCATATAATTAGTAGATTTGGATAGAAAACACTGACGTTATTAAAACTGTTTGAATGATGTCTGAGTATAACAGAACTCATATGGCAGGCAAAAACCTGAGAAAAAAATCCAACCAGGAAGTGGGAAATCTGAGGTTTTTAGTTTTTCAACTCTTGGGCTATCAAATAGTGTCAATGGGGTCCTATTGCACTTCCTAAGGCTTCCACTAGATGTCAACAGGGGGCGAATGAGAGGGGAATGAGTCAGAGGTCTGACAGAGAGCCACGAGCTGGCCACGCTCGTTCACGTGATAGTTAGCTTGCGTTCCATTGCAATTCTACAGACAAAGGAATTCTCTGGTTGGAACATTAATGAAGATTTGTTAAAAACATCCTAAAGATTGATTCTATCCTTCATTTGACATGTTTCTACAGACTGTAACGGAACTTTTTGACTTTGTCTGCTCCTAGTGATCGCGCGTCATGAATTTGGATTTGTGAACTCAAGGCGCGAACAACAAGGAGGTATTTGGACATAAATGATGGACTTTATCGAACTAAACAAACATCTATTGTGGAACTGGGATTCCTGGGAGTGCATTCTGATGAAGATCAAAGGTAAGTGAATATTTATAATGCTATTTCTGACTTCTGTTGACTCCAACATGGCGGATATCTGTTTGGCTTGATTTGTTGTCTGGGAGCTGTACTCAGATTATTGCATGGTTTGCTTTTTCCGTAAAGTTTTTTTGAAATCTGACACAGCGGTCCCCACATGACATCTCTCCTTCTTACTATCACGCAATAGGTTTAGCTTCCCCACATGACATCTCTCCTTCTCACTATCACGTAATAGGTTTAGCTTCCCCACATGACATCTTTCCTTCTCACTATCACGCAATAGGTTTAGCTTCCCCACATGACATCTTTCCTTCTCACTATCACGCAATAGGTTTAGCTTCCCCACATGACATCTTTCCTTCTCACTATCACGCAATAGGTTTAGCTTCCCCACATGACATCTCTCCTTCTCACCATCACGCAATAGGTTTAGCTTCCCCACCCACCATATTTAAAAAGACCAGACGGAGCTCATTGCCTTCTTGAATCATGCAGAGATGGGCATCATGAAGGTCTCATCATTGATTTTGTTGGAAAGGGGAGAAATTGTGCTTTACATTGGTATTGATATTACGGTTGATCTGGAAGCATTACCTTTTTTGGGGAGCTAAAATAAGGTCAATTGTATGGACCAGCGCGATGTACAAAAGTGAGTTAGTTAACATTGGCAGCTAGAGGTAGATCTGAAGAGATGACTACTCTAATCCAGACTATCTTTGGAGGATAGTCCTACATTGCATGTCTGCATCACCCCATACTGTCCTATCCCAGCTACATCTCCCAGACACAACACCAAGTAGGCCAGTCCGCTCAGCTCCATACCATCCCCTGCGCTGTTCACAAACCACTCCTTTACATCTCCCAGACACAACACGGAGTAGTCTAGCCCAGTACGACAGAGCAAATCCCAGCCAAGCACAGCCTAGCATAGCACAGACAGTGACCTCAACAACGTGGCAACTGCATGAACACAGGCATGACAGCCATATGTACTGACTGGGGGCTAGGTGCTGGACTGGGGCTAGGTGCTGGACTGGGGCTAGGTGCTGGACTGGGGGCTAGGTGCTGGACTGGGGGCTAGGTGCTGGACTGGGGGCTAGGTGCTGGACTGGGGGCTAGGTGCTGGACTGGGGGCTAGGTGCTGGACTGGGGGCTAGGTGCTGGACTGGGGCTAGGTGCTGGACTGGGGCTAGGTGCTGGACTGGGGCTAGGTGCTGGACTGGGGGCTAGGTGCTGGATTGGGGGCTAGGTGCTGGACTAGGGGCTAGGTGCTGGACTGGGGCTAGGTGCTGGTGTTTTGCAGGGGGAGGCAGAGACGCAGGGGGAGAGGGGGAGAAAGGCAGGGAGAGAGGCAGGTTGAGAGAGGAAAGGGGGAGCGAGGCAGGGTGAAAGGGGAAGGGAGGGGGAGAGGCAGGGGGAGAGGGGAAAGGGGCAGGGGGAGAGGGGAAAGGGAGGGGAGAGAGGCAGGGGGAGAGGGGAAAGGGAGG
>NC_056440.1:10930457-10935457 GCF_018296145.1 Oncorhynchus tshawytscha | reverse complement strand
GTAATGTCAGTGTCCGTAAAATGTATATAGTATGTATAAGTTGGAAATAGACGCCTAAGTGTTTTGGTCCTTTCGTTTACTCCAATTAGGGGAGGGGTGGTAGGGTTAGGAGAAAATAATGAAGGAAAATATATTACAATTATGAAAATATATACAGTACCAATCAAAAGTTTGGACACCCCTACTCATTCAAGGGTTTTTCTTTATTTGTACTATTTCTGCATTGTAGAATAATAGTGAAGACATCAAAACTATGAAATAACACATATGGAATCATGTAGGAACCAAAAAAAGTGTTAAACAAATCAAATTAGCCACCCTTTGCCAGGATGACACAATGTTAACCGCACACTTGTCGTTTGAGTACATGGATTGTATAATGTCGTATGTTTTTCCCCCAACACCGCTTTCCATCAATTTGTATAGCCTGAGGGTCTGCTATACAAATTGATGGAAACAACAAGTATGCAGTTAAAATTGGGGGAAAACACATTTCACAAAAAAACTATACATGCCTCGGCCTAAACATCAGCGCCACATGTAACTTAAAACAAAGCTGTGAACAATCTGAGAGACAAGGCAAGAAGGGCCTTCTACGCAATCAAAAGTCAAATTTGACATACAAATTAGGATCTGGCTAAAAATACCAAAAATTCACAAAATGGGACAAACACCAAATTGAGACTCTGCATGTAGAATTCTGCAAAAGTATCCTCCATGTAAAATGTAAAACACCAAATAATGAATGCAGAGAAGAATTAGGCCGATACCTGCTAATTATCAAAATCCAGAAAAGAGCTGTTCAATTCTTCAACCATCTAAAAGGAAGCGATTCACATAACTTACATTAAGACTATGTAGGTGACTCTTCTCCAGGTTCATCTCTCTGTAGGTGACTCTTCTCCAGGTTAATCTCTCTGTAGGTGACTCTTCTCCAGGTTCATCTCTATGTAGGTGACTCTTCTCCAGGTTCATCTCTCTGTAGGTGACTCTTCTCCAGGTTCATCTCTATGTAGGGGACTCTTCTCCAGGTTAATCTCTCTGTAGGGGACTCTTCTCCAGGTTCATCTCTCTGTAGGGACTCTTCTCCAGGTTCATCTCTCTGTAGGGGACTCTTCTCCAGGTTAATCAGGTTCTCTGTAGGGGACTCTTCTCCAGGTTAATCTCTCTGTAGGGGACTCTTCTCCAGGTTCATCTCTCTGTAGGGGACTCTTCTCCAGGTTAATCTCTGTAGGGGACTCTTCTCCAGGTTCATCTCTCTGTAGGGGACTCTTCTCCAGGTTCATCTCTCTGTAGGGGACTCTTCTCCAGGTTCATCTCTCTGTAGGGGACTCTTCTCCAGGTTCATCTCTCTGTAGGTGACTTCTCCAGGTTCATCTCTCTGTAGGTGACTCTTCTCCAGGTTCATCTCTCTGTAGGTGACTCTTCTCCAGGTTCATCTCTCTGTAGGTGACTCTTCTCCAGGTTAATCTCTCTGTAGGGGACTCTTCTCCAGGTTCATCTCTCTGTAGGGACTCTTCTCCAGGTTAATCTCTCTGTAGGGGACTCTTCTCCAGGTTCATCTCTCTGTAGGGGACTCTTCTCCAGGTTCATCTCTCTGTAGGGGACTCTTCTCCAGGTTAATCTCTCTGTAGGGACTCTTCTCCAGGTTATCTCTCTGTAGGGATCTCTCTGTTATCTCTCTGGGGACTCTTCTCCAGGTTAATCTCTCTGTAGGTGACTCTTCTCCAGGTTAATCTCTCTGTAGGGGACTCTTCTCCAGGTTAATCTCTCTGTAGGGACTCTTCTCCAGGTTAATCTCTCTGTAGGTGACTCTTCTCCAGGTTAATCTCTCTGTAGGGGACTCTTCTCCAGGTTCATCTCTCTGTAGGGACTCTTCTCCAGGTTAATCTCTCTGTAGGGGACTCTTCTCCAGGTTCATCTCTCTGTAGGGGACTCTTCTCCAGGTTAATCTCTCTGTAGGGGACTCTTCTCCAGGTTCATCTCTCTGTAGGGGACTCTTCTCCAGGTTAATCTCTCTGTAGGGGACTCTTCTCCAGGTTAATCTCTCTGTAGGGGACTCTTCTCCAGGTTAATCTCTCTGTAGGGGACTCTTCTCCAGGTTAATCTCTCTGTAGGGGACTCTTCTCCAGGTTCATCTCTCTGTAGGTGACTCTTCTCCAGGTTAATCTCTATGTAGGGGACTCTTCTCCAGGTTCATCTCTCTGTAGGGGACTCTTCTCCAGGTTAATCTCTCTGTAGGTGACTCTTCTCCAGGTTAATCTCTCTGTAGGTGACTCTTCTCCAGGTTCATCTCTCTGTAGGGGACTCTTCTCCAGGTTAATCTCTCTGTAGGGGAC
Organism: Oncorhynchus tshawytscha; assembly: GCF_018296145.1. Lineage (NCBI taxonomy): Eukaryota > Metazoa > Chordata > Actinopteri > Salmoniformes > Salmonidae > Oncorhynchus > Oncorhynchus tshawytscha. Next base: position 10,933,118 of record NC_056440.1, on the reverse strand, counting down.
TCTTCTCCAGGTTCATCTCTCTGTAGGGGACTCTTCTCCAGGTTCATCTCTTTGTAGGGGACTCTTCTCCAGGTTAATCTCTCTGTAGGGGACTCTTCTCCAGGTTCATCTCTCTGTAGGGGACTCTTCTCCAGGTTAATCTCTCTGTAGGTGACTCTTCTCCAGGTTAATCTCTCTGTAGGTGACTCTTCTCCAGGTTAATCTCTCTGTAGGTGACTCTTCTCTGTAGGGACTCTTCTCCAGGTTAATCTCTCTGTAGGTGACTCTTCTCCAGGTTAATCTCTCTGTAGGGACTCTTCTCCAGGTTAATCTCTCTGTAGGTGACTCTTCTCCAGGTTCATCTCTCTGTAGGGGACTCTTCTCCAGGTTCATCTCTCTGTAGGTGACTCTTCTCCAGGTTCATCTCTCTGTAGGGACTCTTCTCCAGGTTCATCTCTCTGTAGGGGACTCTTCTCCAGGTTCATCTCTCTGTAGGGGACTCTTCTCCAGGTTCATCTCTCTGTAGGGGACTCTTCTCCAGGTTCATCTCTCTGTAGGGGACTCTTCTCCAGGTTAATCTCTCTGTAGGGGACTCTTCTCCAGGTTAATCTCTATGTAGGGGACTCTTCTCCAGGTTCATCTCTATGTAGGGGACTCTTCTCCAGGTTAATCTCTATGTAGGGGACTCTTCTCCAGGTTCATCTCTATGTAGGGACTCTTCTCAGGTTAATCTCCAGGGGACTCTTCTCCAGGTTCATCTCTCTGTAGGGACTCTTCTCCAGGTTCATCTCTCTGTAGGGGACTCTTCTCCAGGTTAATCTCTATGTAGGGACTCTTCTCCAGGTTAATCTCTATGTAGGGGACTCTTCTCCAGGTTCATCTCTATGTAGGGGACTCTTCTCCAGGTTCATCTCTCTGTAGGGGACTCTTCTCCAGGTTCATCTCTCTGTAGGGACTCTTCTCCAGGTTCATCTCTCTGTAGGGGACTCTTCTCCAGGTTCATCTCTCTGTAGGGGACTCTTCTCCAGGTTCATCTCTATGTAGGGGACTCTTCTCCAGGTTCATCTCTCTGTAGGGGACTCTTCTCCAGGTTCATCTCTCTGTAGGTGACTCTTCTCCAGGTTCATCTCTCTGTAGGTGACTCTTCTCCAGGTTAATCTCTCTGTAGGTGACTCTTCTCCAGGTTCATCTCTATGTAGGTGACTCTTCTCCAGGTTCATCTCTCTGTAGGTGACTCTTCTCCAGGTTCATCTCTATGTAGGTGACTCTTCTCCAGGTTAATCTCTCTGTAGGGGACTCTTCTCCAGGTTCATCTCTCTGTAGGGGACTCTTCTCCAGGTTAATCTCTCTGTAGGTGACTCTTCTCCAGGTTAATCTCTCTGTAGGTGACTCTTCTCCAGGTTAATCTCTCTGTAGGTGACTCTTCTCCAGGTTAATCTCTCTGTAGGTGACTCTTCTCCAGGTTAATCTCTCTGTAGGTGACTCTTCTCCAGGTTAATCTCTGTAGGTGACTCTTCTCCAGGTTCATCTCTCTGTAGGTGACTCTTCTCCAGGTTAATCTCTCTGTAGGGGACTCTTCTCCAGGTTAATCTCTCTGTAGGTGACTCTTCTCCAGGTTAATCTCTCTGTAGGGGACTCTTCTCCAGGTTCATCTCTCTGTAGGGGACTCTTCTCCAGGTTAATCTCTCTGTAGGTGACTCTTCTCCAGGTTCATCTCTCTGTAGGGGACTCTTCTCCAGGTTCATCTCTCTGTAGGGGACTCTTCTCCAGGTTAATCTCTCTGTAGGTGACTCTTCTCCAGGTTAATCTCTCTGTAGGGGACTCTTCTCCAGGTTAATCTCTCTGTAGGTGACTCTTCTCCAGGTTAATCTCTCTGTAGGGGACTCTTCTCCAGGTTAATCTCTCTGTAGGTGACTCTTCTCCAGGTTCATCTCTCTGTAGGTGACTCTTCTCCAGGTTAATCTCTCTGTAGGTGACTCTTCTCCAGGTTCATCTCTCTGTAGGTGACTCTTCTCCAGGTTCATCTCTCTGTAGGTGATGGCTTTGTAATGTAAGTTTTGTGAATCGCTTCCATTTAGATGGTTGTAGAATTCAACAGCTCTTTTCTGGATTTTGATAACTTGTAGAGAGATGAATTTGTAGAAGAGTCCCTTAAGCAAGCTGGTCCTGGGTCTCTGTTTACAAACACAAACAGACCACACAGAGCCCCAGGACATGAACACAATTAGACCCAACCAAATCATGAGAAAACAAAAAGATAATTACTTGTCACATTGGAAAGAATTAACAAAAAAACAGAGCAAACTAGAATGTTATTTGGCCCTAAACAGAGAGTACAAAGTGGCAGAAAACCTGACCACTGTGACTGACCCAAACTTAAGGAAAGCTTTGACTATGTACAGACTCTCAAGAGAAAACAGGCTATGTGCACACTGCCCACAAAATGAGGTGGAAACTGAGCTGCACTTCCTAACCTCCTGCCAAATGTACAAACACCATTGTAAATACAACCCATATTTATGTTTATTTATTTTACATTTTGTACTTTAACTATTTCCACACTGTTACAATAGTGTATTTAGCCAGAATATGAAATTTCAAATGCCTGTTTTCCTTAGGAACTTTTGTGAGTGTAATTCATTTTATTATGTTTATTTCACTTTAGTTTATTATCTATTTCAC
>NC_056440.1:10887957-10927957 GCF_018296145.1 Oncorhynchus tshawytscha | reverse complement strand
CTATGTCACGGTGGTTATCCTATGGGTGTGTGTACTATGTCATAGTGGTTATCCTATTGGTTTGTGTACTATGTCACAGTGGATATCCTATGGGTTTGTGTACTATGTCACAGTGGATATCCTATGGGTTTGTGTACTATGTCATAGTGGTTATCCTATTGGTTTGTGTACTATGTCATAGTGGTTATCCTATGGGTTTCTGTACTATGTCACAGTGGATATCCTATGGGATTTTACAGGACAATAAATATGTACCACTCTCAGCATTGGAATAGCTACAAGGTTTTCAACCAATGTGGTGTTTCCCAAACTGCTACCAAACTAAACAGACATAGAGAGAAGCTCAATTGCATATTCCTCACATTCTCTCTCCTCACCTGCTTCTCAAAACCCATTGGAGGAGAAGGTCAGTGAGGAGAGACCTCTGGCTTTTTCATCCAATGGGGTTTTGAAAAGGAGGGGAGGAGAGAGGATACGAGGAGCATTCAATCGAGTTTTCCCAGAGAAGGCAACCGGGTCTCTCTGTACTGCCAATTCCACTACTCAAACAGTAAGAGATCTTTGAAACAATTACCCAAGAAGACACAAAGATGGCAGTTTATTTTGACCAGATCAGATGAGGTATAGAGGTGACAAATCTCACGACATGACACGTGAAACTAAACTAGGTAGCATCTGATCTGCCAGTGGGAGAGCAGTTTTCAGTGGTGCAGCAGTTTCTTACATTCGTACCCCAGGTAATCTTAGGTTTTATTACATACAGTCGGGAGGAACTATTGGATATAAGAGCAACGTCAACTCACCATCATTATGGCCAGGAATACGACTTTCCCGAAGCGGATCCTCTGTTTTGCCCACCACCCAGGACAATGGATCGGATCCCAGCCGGCGATCCGACTCCGTAAAAGGGGCAGACGAAGTGGTCTTCTGGTCAGGCTCCGGAGACGAGCACATCGCACACCGCATACTACTCGCCAATGTCCAGTCTCTTGACAACAAGGTAGATGAAATCCGAACGAGGGTAGCATTCCAGAGAGACATAAGAGACGCATCGTGCCGACAGAAACAAGCATCTTTCTGGTAAGAAGAGGGGGGGGGTATGCCTTATGATTAACGAGACGTGGTGTGATCATAACAACATACAGGAACTCAAGTCCTTCTGTTCACCTGACTTAGAATTCCTCACAATCAAATATTGACGGCATTATCTACCAAGAGAATACTCTTCGATTATAATCACAGCCGCATATCCCCCCCAAGCAGACACATCGATGGCCCTGAACGAACTTAATTTGACTCTATGTAAACTGGAAACCACATATCCTGAGGCTACATTCATTGTAGCTGGGGATTTTAACAAGGCTAATTTGAAAACAAGACTCCCTAAATTCTATCAGCATATCGATTGTGCAACCAGGGCTGGTAAAACCCTGGATCATTGTATTATAAATTCCGCGATGCATATAAGGCCTTCCCCCGCCCTCCTTTCGGTAAAGCTGACCACGACTACATTTTGTTGCTCCCAGCCTATAGACAGAAACTCAAACAGGAAACTCCCGCGCTCAGGTCTGTTCAATGCTGGTCCGACCAATCTGATTCCACACTTCCAAGATTGCTTTGATCACGTGGATTGGGATATGTTCCACATTGCGTCAAACAACAACATTGACGAACATGCTGATTCGGTGAGCGAGTTTATTAGCAAGTGCATCGGCGATGTCGTACCCACAGCAACAATTAAAACATTCCCAAACCAGAAACCGTGGATTGATGGTAGCATTCGCGCGAAACTGAAAGTGCAAATCACTGCTTTTAACCTGTTTGGGGTAGGGGGCAGCATTTTCACTTTTGGATAAATAGCGTGCCCAAATTGAACTGCCTCCTACTCTGTCCCAGATCCTAACACTCTGAAGTTTCTAAAACTGTTTGAATCATGTCTGTAAGTATAACAGAACTTATTTAGCAGGCGAAACCCCGAGGGCAAAATCATTCAGATTTTTTTTTAAAGTCACTGTCTTTTCAATTAGTTTTCATGGGGAACCCAGAATTCTAATCAACTTTCCTGCAGTTCCTACCGCTTCCACTGGATGTCAAAAGTTTGTAGAAATTGGTTGAGGATTTCACTTTGTGTAATGAAGAAGTACCATATCTCAGAACCTTTTGATAGAGGCGCGTAACCAGACAAGTAGCGTCAGTTGGTTTTGTTCCTGTATTGAACACAGATCATCCCGTCTTCAATTTGATCGATTATATACGTTTACAAATACCTACATATGTATTTCAAAAGTAGTTTGAAATGTTTGGCAAAAATTACAGGTAACTTTTGAGATATTTTGTAGTGACGTTGCGTAAGTTGGAAGCGGTGTTTTTCTGGATCAAACACGCCAAATAAATGGACATTTTGGATATATATTGACGGAATTAATCGAACAAAAGGACCATTTGTGATGTTTATGGGACATATAGGAGTGCCAACAAAAGAAGCTTGTCAAAGGTAAGGCATGATTTATATTTTATTTCTGCGTCTTGTGTCGCGCCTGCAGAGTTGAAATATGCTACTCTCATTGTTATCATCAGATAATAGCATCTTATGCTTTTGCCGAAAAGCCTTTTTGAAATCTGACATGTTGGCTGGATTCACAATGAGTGTAGCTATAATTTGCTATCTTGCATGTGTAATCTAATGAAAGTTTTTATAGAAATGTATTTGGCGCTCTATTGGCTATGTGGGACGCAAGCGTCCCGCCTACCCCGGAGAGGTTAATCAGGGCAAGGGGACCGCAATACAAACAGTGTAGCTATTCCCTCCGCAAGGCAATCAAACAAGCTAAGCATCAGTATTTTTTCATTTAACCTTTATTTAACTAGGCAAGTCAGTTAAGAACAAATTCTTATTTTCAATGACGGCCTAGAAACAGTGGGTTAACTGCCTGTTCACGACAGATTTGTACCTTGTCAGCTCGGGGATTTGAACTTGCAACCTTTCGGTTACTAGTCCAACGCTCTAACCACTAGGCTACCCTACCCAGTATAGAGACAAAGTGCATTCGCAATTCAACTGCTCAGACACAAGAGGTATGTGGCAGGGTCTACAGTCAATCACGGATAACAAAAAGAAAACCAGCCCCGTCGCGGACCAGGATGTCTTGCTCCCGGACAGAAGAAACAACTTATTTGCTCACTTTGAGGACAATACAGTGCCACTGACACGGCCTGCTACCAAAACCTGTGGACTCTCCTTCACTGCAGCCGACATGAGTAAAACATTTAAACGTGTTAACCCTCGCAAGGCTGCAGGCCCAGACAGCATCCCCAGGCGCGTCCTCAGAGCATGTGCAGACCAGCTGGCTGGTGTGTTTACGGACATATTCAATCAATCCCTATACCAGTCTGCTGTCCCCACATTCTTCAAGAGGGCCACCATTGTTCCTGTTCCCAAGAAAGCTAAGGAAACTGAGCTAAACGACTACCACCCCATAGCACTCACTTCGGTCATCATGAAGTGCTTTGAGAGACTAGTCAAGGACCATATCACCTCCACCCTACCTGACACCCTAGTCCCTCTCCAATTTGATTACCGCCCCAATAGGTCCACAGATGACGCAATCACAACCACACTGCACACTGCCCTAACCCATCTGAACAAGAGGAATACCTATGTGAGAATGTTGTTCATCGACTACAGCATTTAACATCATAGTCCCCTCCAAACTCATCATTAAGCTCGAGACCCTGGGTCTCGACCCCGCCCTGTGCAACTGGGTACTGGACTTCCTGACGGGCCGCCCCCAGGTGGTGAGGGTAGGTAACAGCATCTCCACCCCGCTGATCCTCAATACTGGGGCCCCACAAGGGTGCGTTCTGAGCCCTCTCCTGTACTCCCTGTTTACCCACGACTGCGTGGCCATGCATGCCTCCAACTCAATCATCAAGTTTGCAGATGACACTACAGTGGTAGGCTTGATTACCAACAATGACGAGACGGCCTACAGGGAGGAGGTGAGGGCCCTCGGAGCGTGGTGTCAGGAAAATAATCTCACACTCAACGTCAACAAAACAAAGGAGATGATCGTGGACTTCAGGAAACAGCAGAGGGAACACCCCCCTATCCACATCGACGGGACAGTAGTGGAGAGGGTAGTAAGTTTTAAGTTCCTCGGCATACACATCACGGACAAACTGAATTGGTCCACCCGCACAGACAGTGTGGTGAAGAAGGCGCAGCAGCGCCTCTTCAACCTCAGGACGCTGAAGAAATTCGGCTTGTCACCAAAAACACTCAAACTTTTACAGATGCACAATCGAGAGCATCCTGTCGGGCTGTATCACCGCCTGGTACGGCAACTGCTCTGCCCACAACCGTAAGGCTCTCACGAGGGTAGTGAGGTCTGCACAACGCAGGACACAATCAGGTGATTGAGTCCAGGTAAGTCCAATAATTTGCTGATGCGCGTGATGAGGGAAGGCAGGTGTGCGTAATGGTGGTGGCAGGCGTGCGTAATGCCTCCTCGAACGCCAGGGGGGAAAAGCGGGAGCAGGTGTGACAGTACCACATGGGTCCCGCCTGATCGATGCTGCAGAGGAGAAGCAGGTACGGGGAGTTGACATTTCATTTAGAACGGACATGCAACAGGACAGGAACAGCATCAGAACTGGGAAACCCAAAGACAGACAACAATCACTGCAGCAGTGGGGAGCTGAGCTGGGGAACTGACGCATATAGGGGAGCAAATACACAGGTGATCGAGTCCAGGTGAGTCCAATATCGCTGATGCGCTGGATGAGGGAAGGCATGTGTGCGTAATGATGGTGGCAGGAGTGCGCAACGCTGTGGAGCCTAGCGCCCTCGAGCGGCCAGGGGGGAAGAGCGGGAGCAGGAGTGACACATTGTTCCTCAACTGTAGTGTATGATATACCATATTGTAGCTTTGAGTCTGTACTTTTATCCAATCGAAGAAACACAATGATCCCCAATGATCAGGTCCAATCCAAGGTAACAGTATGATGCGGACACTGTTCTCATTAACAAAAAGGTATGCCAAAAAAATAAAAGCTATGATTGTGAAGTTAAACAAACCATACACCTCTATGTACAAGGAATCTGGCACAATAACTCACATCTCAGTAATACCAATAATAACACAATAACTCACATCTCAGTAATTCCAATATCCTGGAAGAACAAGTAAAAGAGAGGGAGGGATAAGACAGAGGGAAGAAAAATCCTATCTGAGAGATTCATTGGCAGCATCCAAACGAGGCTGTGCTGGGTTCAGCGTGTGCGCGCCATGTGTGTGTGTGTGTGTGTCTGCGTGCATTGGGTTCCATGGCTCCCTCCCTCGCCCCTATCTTACCCACTCGTCTCTTGTTCTAAAGTAAAGAATGGCTCAGTTCCAAACAGCACCCTGTTCCCTATATAGTGCCCTACTTTTGACCAGGGCCAATAGGGAATATATAGGGAATAGGATTCAATTTTGGACGAGCCCATGTCTGTGATACTTGACTAGGAGGAATCTGGAGTCGTTGCAGGGTTCTTTTGTACTTAGCTTTTGCTGCGCTGCACAGAGAACCCATGTGTCAGTGCCAAAACGGGGATTTCTTTATTTATTTATTCACCCCTCCCTCCACTCCTCTTCCCTCCTTCCCCCCTCGCTCCTTTATCTCTGTCCTTCGCCCATCCCCCCCATCCCAAGCGCAAACCACTGAATCAGAAATGGTTCCCACTATTTCCTGTAAAGGGTACAGCTAGAGAAAGAGATGTATTCACCGTAACCCTGCTATAGTTAGTGTACAGAGCCATAAAGAGAGGATGGGGGGGTTGACCCTTTGAGATTTTCTTAAACCCATTATATCAGCTTTTCTCTGCTAAATGGACTCGGAGGCCTGGGCCTTTATGAGAAGAAAAAACGACTGAAACTGACATTCAGAAGGATTGTGGTTGGTTGTGGTCAGGAATAGATAAAAGGATATTCTAACCTCTCTGAACATATTGAATCACTAAAAGGGGCTTCCTTTTATTCAACAACATAACCAGCTAGAACCAGACACTTAGACTTTTTCTACATTTTGTTACGTTACAGCCTTATTCTAAAATAGATGTAATATTTTTTTCCCTCATCCATCTACACACAATACCCCATAATGACATCACAATACCCCATAATGACAAAGTTAAAAAAAAATGTAATTTTTTTTGTGCAAATGTATTAAAACAAAAAACTGAAATATCACATTTACATAAGTATTCATACCCTTTACTCAGTACTTTGTTGAAGCACCCTTGGCAGCGATTACAGACTCGAATCTTCTTGGGTATGATGCTACGAGCTTAGCACACCTTTACTTGGGGAGTTTCTCCCATTCTTCTCTGCAGATCCTCTGTCAGATTGGATGGGGAGCGTCGCTGCACAGCTATTTTCAGGTCTCTCCAGAGAAGTTTGACCGGGTTCAAATCAAGGCTCTGGCTGGGCCACTCAAGGACATTCAGAGACTTGTCCCGATGCCACTCCTGCGTGGTATTGGCTGCGTGCTTAGGGTCATTGTCCTGTGGGAACTTAAACCTTCACCCCAGTCTGAGGTTTCGTTATCCTGTTAGACTAGGGCGAAGGTTCACCTTCCGAGGTCCTGAGTGTTCTGGAGCAGGTCTTCATCAAGGATCTCTCTGTACTTTGCTCCGCTCATCTTTCTCTCGATCCGGACTAGTCTCCCAGTCCCTGCGTCAGAAGAACATATCCACAGCATGATGCTGCTACCACCATGATTCACTGTAGGGATGGTGCCAGGTTTCCTCTAGACGTCATGCTTGGCATTCAAGCCAAAGACTTCAATCTTTGTTTATCAGACCAGAGAATCTGGTTTCTCATGGTCTGAGATTCCATTAGGTACAGTACGACATTCAACACGTAGCACGCAGACAGACAAATAGGCCAAGCAACACGTAGCACGCAGACAGACACATAGGCCAAGCAACACGTAGCACGCAGACAGACACATAGGCCAAGCAACACATAGCACGCAGACAGAAACATAGGCCAAGCAACAAGTAGCATGCAGACAGACACATAGGCCAAGCAACACATAGCACGCAGACAGAAACATAGGCCAAGCAACACGTAGCACGCAGACAGAAACATAGGCCAAGCAACATGTAGCACGCAGACAGAAACATAGGCCAAGCAACATGTAGCACGCAGACAGAAACATAGGCCAATCAACATGTAGCACGCAGACAGAAACATAGGCCAATCAACATGTAGCACGCAGACAGAAACATAGGCCAAGCAACATGTAGCACGCAGACAGAAACATAGGCCAATCAACATGTAGCACGCAGACAGAAACATAGGCCAAGCAACATGTAGCACGCAGACAGAAACATAGGCCAAGCAACATGTAGCACGCAGACAGAAACATAGGCCAAACAACATGTAGCACGCAGACAGAAACATAGGCCAAGCAACACGTAGCACGCAGACAGAAACATAGGCCAAGCAACATGTAGCACGCAGACAGAAACATAGGCCAAGCAACATGTAGCACGCAGACAGAAACATAGGCCAATCAACATGTCAAAGCACGCAGACAGACACATAGGCCAATCAACACGTAGCACGCTAGACAGAAACATAGGCCAATCAACATGTAGCACGCAGACAGAAACATAGGCCAATCAACATGTAGCACGCAGACAGAAACATAGGCCAAACAACATGTAGCACGCAGACAGACATAGGCCAATCAACATGTAGCACGCAGACAGAAACATAGGCCAATCAACACGGATGCAGCACGCAGTATCAGACAGAAACATAGGCCAATCAACATGTTTAGCACGCAGACAGAAACATAGGCCAATCAAAATGGCACGCAGACAGAAACATAGGCCAATCAACATGTTTTTAGCACGTCCCAGACAGAAACATAGGCCATGTCCAATCTTTATGGCCTTCCGTAGCACGCAGACAGAAACATAGGCCAATCAACATGTAGCACGCCAGACAGACACATAGGCCAATCAACATGTAGCACGCAGACAGAAACATAGGCCAATCAACATGTAGCACGCAGACAGAAACATAGGCCAATCAACACTTAGTTTTGTTGACGCAGTGCAGACAGAAACATAGGCCAATCAACATGTAGCACGCAGACAGAAACATAGGCCAATCAACATGTAGCACGCAGACAGAAACATAGGCCAAACAACATGTAGCACGCAGACAGAAACATAGACCAAACAACATGTAGCACGCAGACAGAAACATAGGCCAAACAACATGTAGCACGCAGACAGAAACATAGGCCAAACAACATGTAGCACGCAGACAGAAACATAGGCCAAACAACATGTAGCACGCAGACAGAAACATAGACCAAACAACATGTAGCACGCAGACAGAAACATAGGCCAATCAACATGTAGCACGCAGACAGAAACATAGGCCAATCAACATGTAGCACGCAGACAGAAACATAGGCCAATCAACATGTAGCACGCAGACAGAAACATAGGCCAATCAACATGTAGCACGCAGACAGAAACATAGGCCAATCAACATGTAGCACGCAGACAGAAACATAGGCCAATCAACACGTAGCACGCAGACAGAAACATAGGCCAATCAACATGTAGCACGCAGACAGAAACATAGGCCAATCAACATGTAGCACGCAGACAGAAACATAGGCCAATCAACATGTAGCACGCAGACAGAAACATAGGCCAATCAACATGTAGCACGCAGACAGAAACATAGGCCAATCAACATGTAGCACGCAGACAGAAACATAGGCCAATCAACATGTAGCACGCAGACAGAAACATAGGCCAATCAACACGTAGCACGCAGACAGAAACATAGGCCAATCAACATGTAGCACGCAGACAGAAACATAGGCCAATCAACATGTAGCACGCAGACAGAAACATAGGCCAATCAACACGTAGCACGCAGACAGAAACATAGGCCAATCAACACGTAGCACGCAGACAGAAACATAGGCCAATCAACACGTAGCACGCAGACAGAAACATAGGCCAATCAACATGTAGCACGCAGACAGAAACATAGGCCAATCAACATGTAGCACGCAGACAGAAACATAGACCAAACAACATGTAGCACGCAGACAGAAACATAGGCCAAACAACATGTAGCACGCAGACAGAAACATAGACCAATCAACATGTAGCACGCAGACAGAGCAATGGCACAAAAAGCAACAAAACAAAATACATAAAAGCAACAGTGTTTGGTGGACTCCAAGTTGTAGGAACATCTCAAGGATGATCAATGGAAACAGGATGCACCTGAGCTCCATTTAGAGTCTCATAGCAAAGGGTCTGAATACTTATGGAAATAAGGTATTTCAGTTTTTATTGTTTATAAATTTGCAAAAATGTCTGAAAAACTGTTTTCACTTTGTCATTATGGGAGTATTGTGTGTAGATTGATAAGGAAATGTTTTTATTGAATCCATTTTAGAATAAGGCTGTAACATAACAAAATGTGGAAAATGTCAAGGGGTCTGAATACGTTTGCATGCACTGTAAGCGTGACAAAACCTACTACTGTAGTTATTTTATGGCTGGTTATGACACCTACACACGTACCATAACCCACACAAACTACAACACAAGGAAAAACATTCCATTACACCATAGCCTACTTGTCAACAGTATGTTTATGTCATATAACATTTTCTGAAATTCACCATTTGAAATGATCATTGTATTTGCACACAAATTGATGTCAGACATGCACCTACCCCAATGCCCTGTTGCTGATGATTGAGATGAATGCAGGAGTAGATTTCAGGAGCAGGACAAGACAACCTCTTTTTGACTTATGACTGACATAAGGACATGTACGTGACCTATCTGGCTCTCATAATGCTTCTTGACGGTGTCATGAAATGTATTTTCTGCAAGGTAAAATATGACGAAAAAAACATGACTCGAAAGAATGAATTACAACAGCAACAATGGACTTAAGAAACAGACTTTCAAAAGAAAGGACATTTCTTGGCAAGACAAAAAACCCTTTTGAATGTAGGTTTTGACACTCTTATGTAGGTGTCATAACTAGCCATAAAATAACGCAATAAGTGTCAGAACAGGTATAAATATATGGGTTATGACAGGTTATGGCAGGTTATGACAGGTTATGACAGGTTATGACATATGACATGGTTGTGACATATGACATGGTTGTGACATATGACATGGTTGTGACCTATGACATGGTTGTGACATATGACATGGTTGTGACATATGACATGGTTGTGACATATGACATGGTTGTGACCTTGTCATAACTTTTTTTATGCTGGTGTCAAGTAAAGTGTTGCCTAATTTATTTAGTGCTGTTAACATTCTTCCAAATTGTCAGAAAAATTATATTGATATTAATAACCCTCCTATTTCTTGATCTCCTTATTGTTATTATTACTATTATTAACATGATCATCATTACAATAATAATAATTAATGTGTTATCATTAGTAGGCTTAGTATAGCCGCCTTATATAAACACCATGGAGCTGTAGGCCAAAGAGAGCATCCTGTTTACTCTCTACACTGTAACTACCTTAAGCCTGTATTTCAATACTTCCATAGGCTACTGTATCAATCATTCATTTGTTCATGTCATCACAACATAGGAGTCATTAATGATTTGAAATGCAATCAAGCATTTTAGTTTGAAAAGAAAACAATGTGATCTTTGAATAATTAGCGTAAACAATAAATAAACCTTTCCATTTTGAAAAATGCATTCACGAATGAATGCGATTGTTCTTAGTCTTTGCTGTAACAAGGGCTTTACAAAAAAACAACATTACAACAGATACTCTGGAAGGCTTAAACATTTTTTGGTGTTGTTTACATTATTCCAAACATTCAGAATAATGATTTTAGTAATCTATACAGCACCTGTTTGACACATAATATGCACTCAGTGCTTTCTCCTTATGTTCTTTTTCTTGATCTCCAGTATTTTCCACAACTAGAGGTCGACTGATTCATCGGAATGGCCGATTAATTAGGGCTGATTTCAAGTTTTCATAACAATCGGTAATCTGCATTTTTTTTACACCGATTATGTCCGATTACATTGCACTCCACAAGGAGACTGACTGTGTTGCAGACTGACTACCTGTTATGTGAGTGCAGCAATGAGCCAAAGTAAGGTGCTAGCTATCATTAAACTTATCTTATAAAAATTCAACCAATCGTAACATAACTAGTGGTTAACTACAAATGGTTGATGATATTACTAGTTTATCTAGCTTGTCCTGCGTTGCATATAATCGGTGACTGTTATTTTATCATTGAATCACAGCCTACTTCGCCAAATGGGTGATTTAACAAGCGCATTCACGAAAAAAGCACTGTTGCACCAATGTGTACCTAACCATAAACATCAATGCCTTTCTTAAAATCAATACACAAGTATATATTTTTAAAACCGCATATTTAGTTAATATTGCCTGCTAACATTAATTTCTTTTAACTAGGGAAATTGTGTCACTTCGCTTGCGTTCTGTGCAAGCAGAGTCAGGGTATTTGCAACAGTTTGGGCCACCTGGCTCGTTGCGAACTGTGTGAAGACCATTTCTTCCCGAACAAAGACCGTAATTAATTTGCCAGAATTTTAAATAATTATAACATAACATTGAAGGTTATGCAATGTAACAGCAATATTTAGACTTAGGGATGCCACCCATTAGATAAAATACCGAACGCTTCTGTATTTCCCTGAAATAAACGTTTTGTTTTCAAAATGATCGTTTCCTGATTTGACCATATTAATGACCTAATGTTCGTATTTCTGTGTGTTATTATATTATAATTAAGTATATGATTTGATAGAGCAGTCTGACTGAGCGGTGGTAGGCAGCAGCAGGCTCGTAAGCATTCATTTAAACACACTTTCCTGCATTTGCCAGCAGCTCTTCACTGTGCTTCAAGCATTGTGCTGATTATGACTTCAAGCCTATCAACTCCCGAGATTAGGCTGGCAATACTAAAGTACCTATTAGAACATCCAATAGTCAAAGGTATATGAAATACAAATGGTATAGAGATAAATAGTCCTATAATAACTACAACCTAAAACTTCTTATCTGGGAATATTGAAGTCTCATGTTAAAAGGAACCACCAGCTTTCATATGTTCTCATGTTCTGAGCAAGGAACTGAAACGTTAGCTTTTTTACATGGCACATATTGCACCTTTACTTTCTTCTCCAACACTTTGTTTTTGCATTATTTAAACCAAATTGAACATCTTTAATCATTTATTTGAGACTAAATTCATTTAATTGATGTATTATATTAAGTTAAAATAAGTGTTCATTCAGTATTGTTGTGATTGTCATTATTACAAATATATGTATAAAGATCGGCCGATTAATCGGTATCGGCATTTTTGGGTCCTCCAATAATCGGTATCGACGTTGAAAAATCATAATTGGTCGACCTCTATCCACAACTAGTCAATTTATTCCACACGTCTGACTTCCCCTTTACCTCCTGAGCAACCAGTAAACATGCCACCATTTCGAGTATATTTGTCATGTCCTCTGCATCCAATTTTCTGTCATGCGATGCATAAAGTACGTGTCATGTAAAGAGAGCAAGGGTTGAGGGAATATGCTATGTTTTTCCTCAACAAATGAGGGATTTCAGTAACAGAACGTTTTAGTCAGAAATGGCTGTCATTATGGTACAGCTTTAGTAAAACCGATAACCACTGCTGAAGTTCTGTCGTGGTCATTGCAGCGTGGAGGAGAGAGAGACAACGGGTGCACACAGTATTTTTTAACACAGCGCAGCAAGTCTGACAACAACCAAATCAATTGCGGTCCGACTCCCTCTAGTCATTTCTGTGACTTAATTATTTCATCAAACAGTGTGCTTAAAGCGTCAGACAAGCTCAGTGCATATAGTGTATTTGAGGAAAAAAACTTAGGATGTGTTTATATTAGTCAAACAAACACATACAATTATTTTTACCAATCGATTGGTCAAAAGAACAGATGACTAACTGTAAACCAGGATAAAAAAAAATTTGCCGGGGAGAGCCCTAATAAATATATATATATATATACACACATTTGAAGTCGGAAGTTTACATACACTTAGGTTGGAGTCAAGCAAACTCGTTTTCAACCACTCCACTAATTTCTTGTTAACAAACTATAGTTTTGGCTAGTCGGTTAGGACATCTACTTTGTGCATGACACAAGTAATTTTTCCAACAATTGTTTACAGACAGATTATTTCACTTATAATTCAATGTATCACAATTCCAGTGGGTCAGAAGTTTACATACACGAAGTTGACTGTGCCTTTAAACAGCTTGCAAAATTCCAGATTCATGGCTTTAGAAGCTTCTGATAGGCTAATTGACATCATTTGAGTCAATTGGAGGTGTATTTGTGGATGTATTTCAAGGCCTACTTTCAAACTCAGTACATTTTTGGGAACATGGGAAAATCAAAATAAATCAGCCAAAAATTGTAGACCTCCACAAGTCTGGTTCATCCTTGGGAGCAATTTACAAACGCCTGAAGGTACCACATTCATCTGTACAAACAATAGTATCCAAGTAAAAAGAGCAATAGGACCACGCAGCCGCCATACCGCCCAGGAAGGAGACGCATTCTGTCTCCTAGAGATTAATGTACTTTGGTGCGAAAAGTGCAAATCAATCCCAGAACAACAGCAAAGGACCTTGTGAAGATGATGGAGGAAACAGGTACAAAAGTATCTATATCCACATTAAAACAAGTCCTATATCGACATAACCTGAAAGGCTACTCATCAAGGAAGAAGCCACTGCTCCAAAATTGCCATAAAAAAGCCAGACTACGGTTTGCAACTGCACATGGGGACAAAGATCGTACTTTTTGGAGAAATGTCCTCTGGTCTGAAGAAACAAAAATATAACTGTTTGGCCATAATGACCATCGTTATGTTAGGAGGAAAAAGGGGAGGCTTGCAAGCTGAAGAACACCATCCCAACCGTGAAGCACGGGGGTGGCAGCATCATGTTGTGGGAGTGCTTTGCTGCAGGAGGGACTGGTGCACTTCACAAAATAGATGGCATCATGAGGCAGGAAAATGATGTGGATATATTGAAGCAACATCTCAAGACATCAGTCAGGAAGTTAATGCTTGGTTGCAAATGGGTCTTACAAATGGACAATGACTCCAGGCATACTTCCAAAGTTGTGGCAAAATGGCTTAAGGACAACAAAGTCAAGGTAATCCTATAAAAAAATTTGTGGGCAGAACTGAAAAAGCGCGTGCGAGCAAGAAGGCCTTCAAACCTGACTCAGTTACACCAGCTCTGTCAGGAGGAATGGGCCAAAATTCACCCAACTTATAGTGGGAAGCTTGTGGAAGGCTACCCAAAACGTTTGAACCAAGTTAAACAATTTAAAGGCAATGCTACCAAATACGAATTGAATGTATGTAAACTTCAGACCCACTGGGAATGTGATGAAAGAAATAAAAGCTGAAATAAATCACTCTACTATTATTCTGACATTTCACATTCTTAAAATAAAGTGGTGATCCTAACTGACCTATATATATATATTTCAGTCAATAAAAAAAACGAGTGCCATTTGTTTAAAATGGCATTTATTAAAACTGTAATATCAACTGGTTATATTACATCGAGGAACCCAATCTTCATAAAGTAACCTCAGCAGTGGCGCTTGCTTGTGGAAGCCTATGGCTGTACAATTACAGTCAAGACACCTATTTTATAGAAAGAAAACATGTAATATAGCAGAATAAAATGTAACAGAATATTCACCAAATTAAAAAAGTTGCCGGTGTGAAGTGAACAGAGTGACCTGGAACAGAGTGATCTCCAAGAGTGATCATTTGAAACGGGGCTCAACTTGGTGAGTTGAAAGACATTTTTTTTGTTCAGGGTTACAAACCAAAATCTATCTTCTTTTTGACATAAATAAGGATGTTCAATTTAGTTTATTCTGCCTGTTCTTTGAAATGTTCTAGGCGAACTCATTCTAAATGGCACTAGCAGTTCGCAAGGAAGCCTAAGAGGAAAATAGACAGGAGGAAATGATTCCAAGACGCTTGTTGTTGGAACACGGTTCCATACTTCTGTCAACCAGTCCATTTAGGATTTGTGATAAAACTGTCATCATTTTGCAAGGAATGTAGCATCAGTTAGTCTGTTTTTATAGGCATTTATTTCTGTAGGCCTAACGGGAGCTTGTGTGCACTCAGCACAGTTTGTGGAGGGAGCGGTCAGAATGCATTTGAGTGAGTGAGACATAGATTTGATTTGATTTAGATTTAAAGGGAGAAGAACTATGTGATGCATGGTGCCCCTTACAAATGTACAAATGGTTGGATGGGGAGGGTCGAAGCAAATTAACATTGTCATTAAGACAACATTTCAATCTCTGTTTAAAGAGTAGTCATTTTGATTACTTGATTACTCATGTCTATCCCTACAATGGTGACAAGGCTGTAGCCTGTGGAACGATCAACATGATAAACCTTGAGAGAGAGAGACAGAGAGAGAGAGAGATTCTGTCAGACCTGGGCCCCGACAGTAAATCTCAGTAAGACCAAAATAATGGTGTTCCAAAAAAGGTCCAGTCACCAGGACCACAAATACAAATTCCATCTAGACACTGTTGCCCTAGAGCACACAAAAAACTATACATACCTTGGCCTAAACATCACAACCACAGGTAACTTCCACAAAGCTGTGAACGATCTGAGAGACAAGGCAAGAAGGGCATTCTATGCCATCAAAAGAAACATAAATTTCAACATACCAATTAGGATTTGGCTAAAAACACTTGAATCAGTCATAGAGCCCATTGCCCTTTATGGTTGTGAGGTCTGTGGTCCGCTCACCAACCAAGACTTCACAAAATGGGACAAACACCAAATTGAGACTCTGCACGCAGAATTCTGCAAAAATATCCTCCGTGTACAACGTAGAACACCAAATAATGCATGCAGAGCAGAATTAGGCCGATACCCACTAATTATCAAAATCCAGAAAAGAGCTGTTAAATTCTACAACCACCTAAAAGGAAGCGATTCACAAACCTTCCATAACAAAGCCATCACCTACAGAGAGATGAACCTGGAGAAGAGTCCCCTAAGCAAGCTGGTCCTGGGGCTCTGTTCACAAACACAAACACACCCTACAGAGCCCCAGGACAACAGCACAATTAGACCCAACCAAATCATGAGAAAACAAAAAGATAACTACTTAACACATTGGAAAGAATTAACAAAAAAACAGAGCAAACTAGAATGCTATTTGGCCCTACACAGAGAGTACACAGCGGCAGAATACCTGACCACTGTGACTGACCCAAAATTAAGGAAAGCCTTGACTATGTACAGACTCAGTGAGCATAGCCTTGCTATTGAGAAAGGCCGCCGTAGGCAGACATGGCTCTCAAGAGAAGACAGGCTATGTCCTCACTGCCCACAAAATGAGGTGGAAACTGAGCTGCACTTCCTAACCTCCTGCCCAATGTATGACCATATTAGAGAGACATATTTCCCTCAGATTACACAGATCCACAAAGAATTCGAAAACAAATCCAATTTTGAAAAACTCCCATATCTACTGGGTGAAATTCCACAGTGTGCCATCACAGCAGCAAGATTTGTGACCTGTTGCCATGAGAAAAGGGCAACCAGTGAAGAACAAACACCATTGTAAATACAACCCATATTTATGCTTATTTATTTTATCTTGTGTCCTTTAACCATTTGTACATTGTTAAAACACTGTATATATATATATATATATAATATGACATTTGTAATGTCTTTACTGTTTTGAAACTTCTGTATGTGTAATGTTTACTGTTAATTTTTGTTGTTTTTCACTTTATATATTCACTTTGTATGTTGTCTACCTCACTTGCTTTGGCAATGTTAACACATGTTTCCCATGCCAATAAAGCCCTTGAATTGAATTGAATTGAGAGAGACAGAGAGAGAGACAGAGAGAGAGACAGAGAGAGAGAGAGAGAGAGAGACAGAGAGAGAGACAGAGACAGAGAGAGAGACAGAGACAGAGAGAGACAGAGACAGAGACAGAGACAGACAGAGAGAGAGAAACTCTGCAGGCAACGGACAAACTTATGGTCACCAAACAGACACTAACAAAAGCCCCCGGGAGCCCCAAAGCTACAACTCAGTCACCGCTACAGTGATCAAACAGCTACACTCTACACACACAGAGAGAGAGACAGAGAGAGAGAGACAGAGAGAGAGAGACAGAGAGAGAGAGTATAAGGAGAGAGTCTCTGGGTAAACAGTGTGGGGTAAAGAGCACGGGGGGACAAAGGGGCCAGCGTTGCCTGGGAGAAGGAGACCCGCGGCCCCAAAAATGTCTACATCAAGGCCTGGTGGGGCTGAGGGTCAGAGGCAGGGCCACACCATGGAGGGCCATGCTCAGCGGAGGTAGGGTACAGTCCCCCAGCAGCCACCCCACAGCCCAGGGGACAGAGGCTGGACAATGGCTGGAACCCAACAAGCAGCTGGAGCTGGGCGGAGAAAATAAGCTTTGGAGATTGAGCTTTGAGGACGAGAGAGACTGAGTGAGTGTGGGAGGGGGAAAACGAAATGAGAAAAGGAAGGATGGATGGAGGCCCCCTCCCTGAATGATCTAGAAAATGCATCAGACTAAAACATTTCAGCATTTAAAACAACCAGAACTTTTCAGCCACACCCCACGGCTTCAAAACTATACACGCTCTCTTCCCTCTTAACAACTAAGCAAACACACACACACACACACCAATAAAAAGGGGGGAGGGGCCTGGGTGGTGATGGAACAAACAGTGCTCTTGGAACTCTGCCGAGGGAAGCTATTGTGCAGCAGCGCAGTGAAGAGAGGGGTGGGGGGTTGCTTCAATGACTGCCCCAGTCACTGGCAGGAGAGATAAATGGCAGCAAGGTGCTCGGCCAAAGAAGGGCCGGGGTGGGGAACGGGGGAAAGATTTGGGGGGAACATAGACGTAAGGGTTTAGAGGGAAAGCAGATAGCACTCAAACAGACAGGCAGGTGTCACTGAGCAGGTGAGGAGTCAGCTCGGGCAAGATGGAGAAAGAAAGAGACAGAGAGAGAGGAGAAATCTAAGAGAGATGGAGAGAGAAAGAGACACAGAGAGAAAGGATAAATAAAAGAGGGGGAGAGAGACAGAAAGGAGAGAGATGGAGAGACAGAGAAAGGAGAAATAAAAGAGGGGGAGAGACAGAAAGGAGAGAGATGGAGAGACAGAGAGAAAGGAGAAATAAAAGAGGGGGAGAGAGAGACAGAAAGGAGAGAGATGGAGAGACAGAGAGAAAGGAGAAATAAAAGAGGAGGAGAGAGAGACAGAAAGGAGAGAGATGGAGAGACAGAGAGAAAGGAGAAATAAAAGAGGAGGAGAGAGAGACAGAAAGGAGAGAGATGGAGAGACAGAGAGAAAGGAGAGAGATGGAGAGACAGAGAGAAAGGAGAGAGATGGAGAGACAGAGAGAAAGGAGAGAGATGGAGAGACAGAAAGGAGAGAGATGGAGAGACAGAAAGGAGAGAGATGGAGAGACAGAAAGGAGAGAGATGGAGAGACAGACAGAAAGGAGAAATAAAAGAGAGGAGAGACAGAAAGGAGAGAGATGGAGAGACAGAGAAAGGAGAAATAAAAGAGGGGGAGGAGAGACAGAAAGGAGAGAGATGGAGAGGCAGAGAAAGGAGAAATAAAAGAGGGGAGAGAGAGACAGAAAGGAGAGAGATGGAGAGACAGAGAGAAAGGAGAAATAAAAGATGGGGAGAGACAGAAAGGAGAGAGATGGAGAGACAGAGAGAAAGGAGAAATAAAAGAGGAGGAGAGACAGAGAGAAAGGAGAGAGATGGAGAGACAGAGAGAAAAGAAATAAAAGAGAGAGATGGAGAGACAGAGAGAAAGGAGAGAGATGGAGAGACAGAGAGAAAGGAGAGAGATGGAGAGACAGAGAGAAAGGAGAGATGGAGAGACAGAGAGAAAGGAGAGAGATGGAGAGACAGAAAGGAGAGAGATGGAGAGACAGAGAGAAAGGAGAGAGATGGAGAGACAGAAAGGAGAGAGATGGAGAGACAGAGAGAAAGGAGAGATAAAAGAGGGAGAGACAGAAAGGAGAGAGATGGAGAGACAGAGAGAAAGGAGAAATAAAAGAGGGGAGAGACAGAAAGGAGAGAGATGGAGAGACAGAGAGAAAGGAGAGAGATGGAGAGACAGAGAAAGGAGAAGATGGAGAAAGAAAGGAGGGAGATGGAGAGACAGAAAGGAGAGAGATGGAGAGACAGAAAGAGAAGATGGAGAGAAGAAAAGAGAGGGGAGAGACAGAAAGGAGAGAGATGGAGAGACAGAAAGGAGAAATAAAAGAGATGGAGAGACAGAGAGGAGAGAGATGGAGAGACAGAGAGAAAGGAGAGAGATGGAGAGACAGAGAGAAAGGAGAGAGATGGAGAGACAGAAAGGAGAGAGATGGAGAGACAGAAAGGAGAGAGATGGAGAGACAGAAAGGAGAGAGATGGAGAGACAGAAAGGAGAAATAAAAGAGATGGAGAGACAGAAAGGAGAGAGATGGAGAGACAGAGAGAAAGGAGAAATAAAAGAGGGGGAGAGAGAGACAGAAAGGAGAGAGATGGAGAGGCAGAGAAAGGAGAAATAAAAGAGGGGGAGAGAGAGACAGAAAGGAGAGAGATGGAGAGGCAGAGAAAGGAGAAATAAAAGAGGGGGAGAGAGACAGAAAGGAGAGATGGATGGAGGCAGAGAAAGGAGAAATAAAAGAGGGGGAGAGAGAGACAGAAAGGAGAGAGATGGAGAGGCAGAGAGAAAGGAGAAATAAAAGAGGGGGAGAGAGAGACAGAAAGGAGAGAGATGGAGAGACAGAGAAAGGAGAGAGATGGAGAGACAGAGAGAAAGGAGAAATAAAAGAGGGGGAGAGAGAGACAGAAAGGAGAGAGATGGAGAGACAGAGAGAAAGGAGAAATAAAAGATGGGGAGAGACAGAAAGGAGAGAGATGGAGAGACAGAGAGAAAGGAGAAATAAAAAGAGGGGAGAGAGAGACAGAAAGGAGAGAGATGGAGAGACAGAGAAAGGATAAATAAAAGGGGGGAGAGAGACAGAAAGGAGAGAGATGGAGAGGCAGAGAAAGGAGAAATAAAAGAGGGGGAGAGAGAGACAGAAAGGAGAGAGATGGAGAGACAGAGAGAAAGGAGAAATAAAAGATGGGGAGAGAGAGACAGAAAGGAGAGAGATGGAGAGACAGAGAGAAAGGAGAAATAAAAGAGGGGAGAGAGAGACAGAAAGGAGAGAGATGGAGAGGCAGAGAAAGGAGAAATAAAAGAGGGGGAGAGAGAGACAGAAAGGAGAGAGATGGAGAGACAGAGAAAGGAGAGAGATGGAGAGACAGAGAGAAAGGAGAAATAAAAGAGAGAATGGAGAGAGACTGTCACGACACCGGTCTACTAGCTGCCACCGATCCTTTTCTGTTGGTTTTGTCTTATTGGTTACACCTGTTTCTTGATTAGGTTTTTAGTTGGGCTGTTTAAGCCGGTAAGGCCCACCTGCTCTTTGTGTGGGCTTATTTTTCCTCTGTGTTTGTGTGTGGTAGTGCATTTCAGTTTTGGTTTTTCTCCGGACTGGTTAGGTCCTAGTTTTGGGCCGGTCGTTTATGTGTGCCCTGTATTGGCGTGTACTATTTTCTCTGTGCCGGAGATTAAAGCATAGTTCTGTAACTTCTGCCTCCTGCGCCTGACTCCGCACCCACTACGCCTAAGTGCGTCACAGAGATGGAGAGACAGAGAGAAAGTGTCTCTGTACCGGTGAACCCTAATCTGATACCCAATAGTGGTAAAACAGCCTTTACTGGTTCGAACAGCAGATCAATCAGTTTGCTGCCAGCTCTTAGCAAACTGTTAGAAAAAAATGGTGTTTCAACAAATACAATGCTAGATCTCTGTAAACAAATTACCAACAGACTTTCAGCATGCTTGTGGAGAAGGGCACTCAACATGTACTGCACTGACAGAAAGTTCTGATTATTGGTTGAAAGAAATTGATGAGAAGAATGTGGGAGCTGTACTGTTAGATTTAAGTGCAGCCTTTGATATTATCGACCATGAACTGTTGTTGAGAAAACTTACATTACCAGTCAAAAGTTTGGACACACCTCCTCATTCAAGGGTTTTTCTTTATTTTTACTATTTTCTACATTGTAAAATTATAGTGAAGACATCAAAACTATGAAATAACACATATGGAATCATGTAGTAACCAAAAAAGTGTTAAACAAACCTAACATATTTTAGATTT
The DNA here is from genome assembly GCF_018296145.1 of Oncorhynchus tshawytscha. Classification (NCBI taxonomy): domain Eukaryota; kingdom Metazoa; phylum Chordata; class Actinopteri; order Salmoniformes; family Salmonidae; genus Oncorhynchus; species Oncorhynchus tshawytscha. The sequence goes on along the minus strand of NC_056440.1, from coordinate 10,906,592 downwards.
TAGATTCTTCAAAGTAGTCATCCTTTGCCTTGATGACAGCTTTGCACACTCTTTGCATTCTCTCAACCAGCTTCACCTGGAATGCTTTTCCAACATTCTTGAAGGAGTTCCCACATCTGCTGAGCAGTTGTTGGCTGCTTTTCCTTCACTCTGCGGTCCAACTCATCCCAAACCATCTCAGTTGGGTTGAGGTCGGGTGATTGTGGAGGTCAGGTCATCTGAGGCAGCACTCCAGCACTCCTAGGTCAAATAGCCGTTACACAGCCTGGAGGTGTGTTGGGTCATTGTCCTGTTGAAAAACAATAATAGTCCCACAAAGTACAAACCAGATGGGATGACGTATCGCTGCAGAATGCTGTGGTAGCCATGCTGGTTAAGTGTGCCTTGAATTCTAAATAAATCACAGACAGTGTCACCAGAAAAGCACCCCCACACCACATATGTGGAAATCATTCGTTCACCTACTCTGCATCTCACAAAAACACAGCGGGTGGAACCAAAAATCTCAAATTTTGACTCAGACGAAAGGACAGGTTTCCACCTGTCTAATGTCCATTGCTCGTGTTTCTTGGCCCAAGCAAGTCTCTTCTTCTTATTAGTGTCCTTTTGTAGTGATTTCTTTATACAGTAATTCAACCATGAAGGCCTGGTTCATTCACGCAGTCTCCTCTGAACAGTTGATGTTGAGATGTGTCTGTTACTTGAACCCTGTGAAGCATTTATTTGGACTGCAATTTCTGAGGCTGGTAACTCTATATGAACTTATCTTCTGCAGCAGAGGAAACTCTGGGTCTTCCTTTCCTGTGGCGGTCCTCATGAGAGCCAGCTTCATCATATCGCTTGACGGTTTTTGCAACTGCTCTTGAAGAAATTTTCAAAGTTCTTGAAATGTTCCAGATTGACTGAGCATAATGTCTTAAAGTAAAGTAATGTCTTAAAGTAAAGTAATGATGGACTGTGGTAACAGGGTGGAAATATTTTCACGGTAACAAGGTGGAAATATTTTCACGGTAACAGGGTGGAAATATTTTCACGGTAACAGGGTGGAAGTCTTTTCGTGGTAGCAGGGTGAAAATATTTTTGTGGTAACAGGGTGGAAGTCTTTTTGTGGTAGCAAGGTGGAAGTCTTTTTGTGGTAGCAAGGTGGAAGTCTTTTCGTGGTAACAAGGTGGGAGTCTTTGTGGTAGCAGGCTGGGAGTCTTTTCGTGGTAGCAGGCTGGGAGTCTTTTCGTGGTAGCAGGCTGGGAGTCTTTTCGTGGTAGCAGGGTTTAAGTCCTTGTGGTAGCAGGGTTTAAGTCCTTGTGGTAGCAGGGTTTAAGTCCTTGTGGTAGCAGGGTGGAAGTCCTTGTGGTAGCAGGGTGGAAGTCCTTGTGGTAGCAGGGTGGAAGTCCTTGTGGTAGCAGGGTGGAAGTCCTTGTGGTAGCAGGGTGGAAGTCCTTGTGGTAGCAGGGTGGAAGTCCTTGTGGTAGCAGGGTGGAAGTCCTTGTGGTAGCAGGGTGGAAGTCCTTGTGGTAGCAGGGTGGAAGTCCTTGTGGTAGCAGGGTGGAAGTCCTTGTGGTAGCAGGGTGGAAGTCCTTGTGGTAGTAGGGTTAGGTTGGAGATAACCCCTCTTTCTGGATGAGGATCTGTGTGGTCGCACTACTCTATCCTCCTCATCTCAGCTTAATATAGACCGGAGAACAATCAGACCTGAACCTGAATGGACCTGACTACAACCAGACCTAGACCTGACCATACCCTAACAGGTCTGGGACCCCACGGCAACCAGACCACATTGGACTTGAGTGACAAAAAATAAATAAGCTACAGGCTATGCAGAGCCATGGCCGGGTCCACTCGGGTCTATCAGCTGTAATTAAATAGACCTGATGACAATCAAAGAGGACCCAACCCAGTAATAGCCAACTTCTACAGCTCAGCCTGTTTCACTGTCCAAGGGCACTGTCCTGTTGCAGCATAGGAGCTCAGCCTGTTTCACAGTCCAAGGGCACTGTCCTGTTGCAGCATAGGAGCTCAGCCTGTTTCACAGTCCAAGGGCACTGTCCTGTTGCAGCATAGGAGCTCAGCCTGTTTCACAGTCCAAGGGCACTGTCCTGTTGCAGCATAGGAGCTCAGCCTGTTTCACAGTCAAGGGCAACGTCCTGTTGCAGCATAGGAGCTCAGCCTGTTTCACTGTCCAAGGGCACTGTCCTGTTGCAGCATGCTTTCACAGTCCAAGGGCACTGTCCTGTTGCAGCATAGGAGCTCAGCCTGCAGTCCAAGGGCACTGCCTGTTGCAGCATAGGAGCTCAGCCTGTTTCACAGTCCAAGGGCACTGTCCTGTTGCAGCATAGGAGCTCAGCCTGTTTCACAGTCAGCCCAAGGGCACTGTCCTGTTGCAGCATAGGAGCTCAGCCTGTTTCACAGTCCAAGGGCACTGTCCTGTTGCAGCATAGGAGCTCAGCCTGTTTCACAGTCCAAGGGCACTGTCCTGTTGCAGCATAGGAGCTCAGCCTGTTTCACAGTCCAAGGGCACTGTCCTGTTGCAGCATAGGAGCTCAGCCTGTTTGCAGCATAGGAGCTCAGCCTGTTTCACAGTCCAAGGGCACTGTCCTGTTGCCAAGCTCAGCCTGCACAGTCCAAGGGCACTGTCCTGTTGCAGCATAGGAGCTCAGCCTGTTTCACAGTCCAAGGGCACTGTCCTGTTGCAGCATAGGAGCTCAGCCTGTTTCACAGTCCAAGGGCACTGTCCTGTTGCAGCATAGGAGCTCAGCCTGTTTCACAGTCCAAGGGCACTGTCCTGTTGCAGCATAGGAGCTCAGCCTGTTTCACAGTCCAAGGGCACTGTCCTGTTGCAGCATAGGAGCTCAGCCTGTTTCACAGTCCAAGGGCACTGTCCTGTTGCAGCATAGGAGCTCAGCCTGTTTCACAGTCCAAGGGCACTGTCCTGTTGCAGCATAGGAGCTCAGCCTGTTTCACAGTCCAAGGGCACTGTCCTGTTGCAGCATAGGAGCTCAGCCTGTTTCACAGTCCAAGGGCACTGTCCTGTTGCAGCATAGGAGCTCAGCCTGTTTCACAGTCCAAGGGCACTGTCCTGTTGCAGCATAGGAGCTCAGCCTGTTTCACAGTCCAAGGGCACTGTCCTGTTGCAGCATAGGAGCTCAGCCTGTTTCACAGTCCAAGGGCACTGTCCTGTTGCAGCGCTGTAGATCACGTCTTTTTTCTCCCCTTGTTATATGCTTAACTAACTTATATACAGTGGGGCAAAAAAGTATTTAGTCAGCCACCAATTGTGCAAGTTCTCCCACTTAAAAAGATGAGAGGCCTGTAATTTTCATCATAGGTACACTTCAACTATGACAGACAAAATGAGAAGAAAAAAAATCCAGAAAATCACATTGTAGGATTTGTAATTAATTTATTTGCAAATTATGGTGGAAAATAAGTATTTGGTCAATAACAAAAGTTTATCTCAATATTTTGTTATATACCCTTTGTTGGCAATAACAGAGGTCAAACGTTTTCTATAAGTCTTCACAAGGTTTTCAGACACTGTTGCTGGTATTTTGGCCCATACCTCCATGCAGATCTCCTCTAGAGCAGTGATGTTTTGGGGCTGTTGCTGGGCAACACGGACTTTCAACTCCCTCCAAAGATTTTCTATGGGGTTGAGATCTGGAGACTGGCTAGGCCACTCCAGGACCTTGAAATGCTTCTTACGAAGACACTCCTTCATTGCCCGGGCGGTGTGTTTGGGATCATTGTCATGCTGAAAGACCCAGCCATGTTTCATCTTCAATGCCCTTGCTGATGGAAGGAGGTTTTCACTCAAAATCTCACGATACATGGCCCCATTCATTCTTTCCTTTGCAAGGATCAGTCGTCCTGGTCCCTTTGCAGAAAAACAGCCCCAAACCATGATTTCCACCCCCATGCTTCACAGTAGGTATGGTGTTCTTTGGATGCAACTCTTTGTCCTCCAAACACGACGAGTTGAGTCTTTACCAAAAAGTTCTATTTTGGTTTCATCTGACCATATGACATTCTCCCAATCTTCTTCTGGATCATCCAAATGCTCTCTAGCAAACTTCAGACGGGCCTGGACATGTACTGGCTTAAGCAGGGGGACACGTCTGGCACTGCAGGATTTGAGTCCCTGGCGGCGTAGTGTGTTACTAATGGTAGGCTTTGTTACTTTGGTCCCAGCTCTCTGCAGGTCATTCACTAGGTCCCCCCGTGTGGTTCTGGGATTTTTGCTCACCGTTCTTGTGATCATTTTGACCCCACGGGGTGAGATCTTGCGTGGAGCCCCAGATCAAGGGAGATTATCAGTGGTCTTGTATGTCATCCATTTCCTAATAATTGCTCCCACAGTTGATTTCTTCAAACCAAGCTGCTTACCTGTTGCAGATTCAGTCTTCCCAGCCTGGTGCAGGTCTACAATTTTGTTTCTGGTGTCCTTTGACAGCTCTTTGGTCTTGGCCATAGTGGAGTTTGGAGTGTGACTGTTTGAGGTTGTGGACAGGTGTCTTTTATACTGATAACAAGTTCAAACAGGTGCCATTAATACAGGTAACGAGTGGAGGACAGAGGAGCCTCTTAAAGAAGAAGTTACAGGTCTGTGAGAGCCAGACATCTTGCTTGTTTGTAGGTGACCAAATACTTATTTTCCACCATGATTTGCAAATAAATTCATTAAAAATCCTAAAATTTGATTTTCTGGATTTTTTTTTCTCATTTTGTCTGTCATAGTTGAAGTGTACCTATGATGAAAATTACAGGCATCTCTCATATTTTTAAGTGGGAGAACTTGCACAATTGGTGGCTGACTAAATACTTTTTTGCCCCACTGTATTTCTTCAATTAAAATTCCCAGTCAAAAAGGCCATTGCTCCCTTCCTCCCTCCCTCCCTCACTTCTTTGGATATGTCCCAAATGGCACCCTATTCCCTACATAGTGCACTACCTTTGACAAGAGCCGGGCTAAGGAATAGGGTGTCATTTGGGACGCTGATCTTCTCCATGCCTTTCTATGGGAGGAGGATACTAGGAGAGTTGGAGTTGAAGGCGAGCTGGTTTATCTGTTCTGAGAGTTCATGACTGTGGTGTTGTAAACCTCCAGGGTTCCATATTATTTGATTTGTTTTTTTTATTAGAAACAAGGAACCACTTAGCTGGCTGTAACCTCTGGGGCATTTGGCCCAGCTTCACACAGAAAAGAAAGGACTTGTCCAGGACTCCCTGTTGCTCCACGTCGGTCACATTTTCACCCAAAGCGATTTTGAAAAAGGGACAGCCATAGCTAAGACAGCCTGCATATGGAGCTAAGACAGCCTGCATATGGAGCTAAGACAGCCTGCATATGGGGCTAAGACAGCCTGCATATGGAGCTAAGACAGCCTGCATATGGGGCTAAGACAGCCTGCATATGGAGCTAAGACAGCCTGCATATGGAGCTAAGACAGCCTGCATGTGGAGCTACGACAGCCTGCATATGGAGCTACGACAGCCTGCATATGGAGCTACGACAGCCTGCATATGGAGCTACGACAGCCTGCATATGGAGCTACGACAGCCTGCATATGGAGCTAAGACAGCCTGCATATGGAGCTACGACAGCCTGCATATGGAGCTACGACAGCCTGCATATGGAGCTACGACAGCCTGCATATGGAGCTAAGACAGCCTGCATATGGAGCTACGACAGCCTGCATATGGAGCTACGACAGCCTGCATATGGAGCTAAGACAGCCTGCATATGGAGCTAAGACAGCCTGCATATGGAGCTAAGACAGCCTACATATGGAGATGAAAACTGAGGATGGGGCAGAGGACAGAAATATGTATATTTATCCTTAATAAATGTCAGCACTATATATATTTATCCTTAATGAACAGCAGAAATATGTGTATTTATCCTAAATGAATGTCAGCACTATATATATTTATCCTTAATGAACGGCAGAAATGTGTGTATTTATCCTTAATGAAAGACAGAAATATGAATATTTATCGTTAATGAAGCTCATAAAAATGTATATTTATCCTTAATGGAGAACAGTAATATGTATATTTATCCTTAACGTTGGCTAGAGATAGTAGAGCTTTCTCTGGCGACCAGAACACAGGGAATGTGTCCCAGAGTCTCTGATCCAACTCTACGCAGACGACACCATTCTGTATACTTCTGGCCCTTCTTTGGACACTGTGTTAACAACCCTCCAGGCAAGCTTCAATGCCATACAACTCTCCTTCCGTGGCCTCCAATTGCTCTTAAATACAAGTAAAACTAAATGCATGCTCTTCAACCAATCGCTACCTGCACCTGCCCGCCTGTCCAACATCACTACTCTGGACGGCTCTGACTTAGAATACGTGGACAACTACAAATACTTAGGTGTCTGGTTAGACTGTAAACTCTCCTTCCAGACCCATATCAAACATCTCCAATCCAAAGTTAAATCTAGAATTGGCTTCCTATTTCGCAACAAAGCATCCTTCACTCATGCTGCCAAACATACCCTTGTAAAACTGACCATCCTACCAATCCTAGACTTTGGCGATGTCATTTACAAAATAGCCTCCAATACCCTACTCAACAAATTGGATGCAGTCTATCACAGTGCAATCCGTTTTGTCACCAAAGCCCCATATACTAACCACCATTGCGACCTGTACGTTCTCGTTGGCTGGCCCTCGCTTCATACTCGTCGCCAAACCCACTGGCTCCATGTCATGCTACCGCCCCGTAGCACTCACATCCGTCATCATGAAGTGCTTTGAGAGACTAGTCAAGGACCATATCACCTCCACTCTACCCGACACCCTAGACCCACTCCAATTTGCTTACCGCCCAAATAGGTCCACAGACGATGCAATCTCAACCACACTGCCCTAACCCATCTGGACAAGAGGAATACCTATGTGAGAATGCTGTTCATCGACTACAGCTCGGCATTCAACACCATAGTACCCTCCAAGCTCATTATCAAGCTCGAGACCCTGGGTCTCGACCCCGCCCTGTGCAACTGGATACTGGACTTCCTGACGGGCCGCCCCCAGGTGGTGAGGGTAGGCAACAACATCTCCTCCCCGCTGATCCTCAACACTGGGGCCCCACAGGGTGCGTTCTGAGCCCTCTCCTGTACTCCCTGTTCACCCACGACTGCGTGGCCACGCATGCCTCCAACTCAATCATCAAGTTTGCGGACGACACAACAGTGGTAGGCTTGATTACTAACAACGACGAGATGGCCTACAGGGAGGAGGTGAGGGCCCTCGGAGTGTGGTGTCAGGAAAATAACCTCACACTCAACGTCAACAAAACTAAGGAGATGATTGTGGACTTCAGGAAACAGCAGAGGGAACACCCCCCTATCCACATCGATGGAACAGTAGTGGAGAGGGTAGCAAGTTTTAAGTTCCTCGGCATACACATCACAGACAAAATGAATTGGTCCACTCACACAGACAGCATCGTGAAGAAGGCGCAGCAGCGACTCTTCAACCTCAGGAGGCTGAAGAAATTCGGCTTGTCACCAAAAGCACTCACAAACTTCTACAGATGCACAATCGAGAGCATCCTGGCGGGCTGTATCACCGCCTGGTACGGCAACTGCTCCGCCCTCAACCGTAAGGCTCTCCAGAGGGTAGTGAGGTCTGCACAACGCATCACCGGGGGCAAACTACCTGCCCTCCAGGACACCTACACCACCCGATGTTACAGGAAGGCCATAAAGATCATCAAGGACATCAACTACCCGAGCCACTGCCTGTTCACCCCGCTATCATCCAGAAGGCGAGGTCAGTACAGGTGCATCAAAGCTGGGACCGAGAGACTGAAAAACAGCTTCTATCTCAAGGCCATCAGACTGTTAAACAGCCACCACTAACATTGAGTGGCTGCTGCCAACACACTGACAATGACACTGACTCAACTCCAGCCACTTTAATAATGGGAATTGATAGGAAATGATGTAAATATATCACTAGCCACTTTAAACAATGCTACCTTATATAATGTTACTTACCCTACATTATTCATCTCATATGCATACGTATATACTGTACTCTATATCATCGACTGCATCCTTATGTAATACATGTATCACTAGCCACTTTAACTATGCCACTTTGTTTACATACTCATCTCATATGTATATACTGTACTCGATATCATCTACTGTATCTTGCCTATGCTGCTCTGTACCATCACTCATTCATATATCCTTATGTACATATTCTTTATCCCCTTACACTGTGTATAAGACAGTAGTTTTGGAATTGTTAGTTAGATTACTTGTTGTTTATTACTGCATTGTCGGAACTAGAAGCACAAGCATTTCGCTACGCTCGCATTAACATCTGCTAACCATGTGTATGTGACAAATAAAATTTGATTTGATTTTGAAGACCCTGCTAGGTAAAGTCCCCCCTTATCTCAGCTCACTGGTCACCATAGCATCTCCCACCTGTAGCACACGCTCCAGCAGGTATATCTCTCTAGTCACCCCCAAAACCAATTATTTCTTTGGCCGCCTCTCCTTCCAGTTCTCTGCTGCCAATGACTGGAACGAACTACAAAAATCTCTGAAACTTCTCTCCGAGCAGCTCTTCTCCACCCAGCCTCTCTCAGAGCAGCTTTACTCCACCCAGCCTCTCTCAGAGCAGCTCTACTCCACCCAGCCTCTCACAGAGCAGCCTCTACCCCCCAGCCTCTCACAGAGCAGCCCTACTCCACCCCCAGCCTCTCAGAGCAGCTCTCCACCCAGCATCTCCCAACTCAGCCTCTCTCAGAGCAGCTCTCTCCACCCAGCCTCTCTCACTCCACCCAGCTCAGAGCAGCTCACCCAGCCTCTCTCAGAGCAGCTCTACTCCACCCAGCATCTCTCAGAGCAGCTCTACTCCACCCAGCCACTCTCAGAGCAGCTCTACTCCACCCAGCCTCTCTCAGAGCAGCTCTACTCCACCCAGCCTCTCTCAGAGCAGCTCTACTCCACCCAGCCTCTCTCAGAGCAGCTCTACTCCACCCAGCCTCTCTCAGAGCAGCTCTACTCCACCCAGCCTCTCTCAGAGCAGCTCTATTCCACCCAGCCTCTCTCAGAGTAGCTCTAACCCAGCTCAGCCTCCCTTAGAGCAGCTCTACTCCACTCAGCCTCTCTCAGAGAAGCTCTACTCCATCCAGCCTCTCTCAAGAGCAGCTCTACTCCACCCAGCCTCTCTCAGAGCAGCTCTACTCCACCCAGCCTCTCTCAGAGCAGCTCTACTCCACCCAGCCTCTCTCAGAGCAGCTCTAACCCAGCTCAGTCTCTCTCAGAGCAGCTCTACTCCACCTCAACCTCTCTCAGAGCAGCTCTACTCCACCCAGCCTCTCTCAGAGCAGCTCTACTCCACCCATCCTCTCTCAGAGCAGCTCTACTCCACCCAGCCTCTCTCAGAGCAGCTCTAACCCAGCTCAGCCTCTCTGAGCAGCTCTACACCACCCAGCCTCTCCCGAGCAGCTATACTCCACCCAGCCTCTCTCAGTGCAGCTCTACTCCACCCAGTCAGAGCAGCTCTACTCCACACAGCCTCTCTCAGAGCAGCTCTACTCCACAGCCAGCCTCCCTCAGAGCAGCTCTACTCCACCCCCAGCCTCCCTCAGAGCAGCTCTACTCCACCCAGCCTCTCTCAGAGCAGCTCTACTCCACCCAGCCTCTCTCAGAGCAGCTCTATTCCACCCACTCTCAGCCTAACCCAGCTCAGCCTCCCAGAGCAGCTCTACTCCACTCAGCCTCTCACAGAGCAGCCCTACTCCCCCAGCCTCTCAGAACAGCTCTACCCCAACTCAGCCTCTCTCAGAGCAGCTCTACTCCACCCAGCTCAGCCTCTCTCAGAGCAGCTCTACTCCACCCAGCATCTCTCAGAGCAGCTCTACTCCACCCAGCCTCTCTCAGAGCAGCTCTACTCCACCCAGCCTCTCTCAGAGCAGCTCTACTCCACCCAGCCTCTCTCAGAGCAGCTCTACTCCACCCAGCCTCTCTGAGCAGCTCTACTCCACCCAGCCTCTCTCAGAGCAGCTCTATTCCACCCAGCCTCTCTCAGAGCAGCTCTAACCCAGCTCAGCCTCCCTTAGAGCAGCTCTACTCCACTCAGCCTCTCTCAGAGCAGCTCTACTCCATCCAGCCTCTCTCAAGAGCAACTCTACTCCACCCAGCCTCTCTCAGAGCAGCTCTACTCCACCCAGCCTCTCTCAGAGCAGCTCTACTCCACCCAGCCTCTCTCAGAGCAGCTCTACTCCACCCAGCTCAGAGCAGCTCTAACCCAGCTCAGTCTCTCTCAGAGCAGCTCTACTCCACCTCAGCCTCTCTCAGAGCAGCTCTACTCCACCCAGCCTCTCTCAGAGCAGCTCTACTCCACCCATCCTCTCTCAGAGCAGCTCTACTCCACCCAGCCTCTCTCAGAGCAGCTCTAACCCAGCTCAGCCTCTCTGAGCAGCTCTACACCACCCAGCCTCTCCCCGAGCAGCTATACTCCACCCAGCCTCTCTCAGTGCAGCTCTACTCCACCCAGCCTCTCTCAGAGCAGCTCTACTCCACACAGCCTCTCTCAGAGCAGCTCTACTCCACCCAGCTCAGCCTCCCTCAGAGCAGCTCTACTCCACCCAGCTCAGCCTCCCTCAGAGCAGCTCTACTCCACCCAGCCTCCTCAGAGCAGCTCTACTCCACACAGCCTCTCTCAGAGCAGCTCTACTCCATCCAGCATCTCAGAGCAGCTCTACTCCACCCAGCCTCTCTGAGCAGCTCTACTCCACCCAGCCTCTCTCAGAGCAGCTCTACTCCACCCAGCCTCTCTCAGAGCAGCTCTACTCCACCCAGCCCTCTCAGAGCAGCTCTAACCCAGCTCAGCCTCTCTGAGCAGCTCTACACCACCCAGCCTCTCTCAGAGCAGCTCTACTCCACCCAGCCACTCTCAGAGCAGCTCTACTCCACCAGCTTCTCTCCGAGCAGCTCTACTCCACCCAGCCTCTCTCAGAGCAGCTCTACTCCACCCAGCCTCTCTCAGAGCAGCTCTACCCACACAGCCTCTCTCAGAGCAGCTCTACTCCACCCAGCTCAGCCTCTCTCAGAGCAGCTCTACTCCACCCAGCTCAGCCTCTCTCAGAGCAGCTCTAATCCACCCTAAGCCTCTCTCAGAGCAGCTCTACTCCACCCAGCCACTCTCAGAGCAGCTCTACTCCACCCAGCCACTCTCAGAGCAGCTCTACTCCACCCAGCCACTCTCAGAGCAGCTCTACTCCACCCAGCCTCTCTCAGAGCAGCTCTACTCCACCCAGCCCTCTTAGAGCAGCTCTAACCCAGCTCAGCCTCTCTCAGAGCAGCTCTACTCCACCCAGTCTCTCTCAGAGCAGCTCTACTCCACCTCAGCCTCTCTCAGAGCAGCTCTACTCCACCCAGCCTCTCTCAGAGGAGCTCTACTCCACCCAACCTCTCTCAGAGCAGCTCTAACCCATCTCAGCCTCTCTCAGAGCAGCTCTACTCCACCCAGCCTCTCTCAGAGCAGCTCTAACCTAGCTCAACCTCTCTCAGAGCAGCTCTAACCTAGCTCAGCCTCTCTGAGCAGCTCTAACCTAGCTCAGCCTCTCTCAGAGCAGCTCTACACCACCCAGCCTCTCTCAGAACAGCTCTATCCCAGCTCAGCCTCTCTCAGAGCAGCTCTACTCCACCCAGCCTCTCTCAGAGCAGCTCTAACCTAGCTCAGCCTCTCTCAGAGCAGCTCTACTCCACCCAGCCTCTCTCAGAGGAGCTCTACTCCACCCAACCTCTCTCAGAGCAGCTCTAACCCAGCTCAGCCTCTCTCAGAGCAGCTCTACTCCACCCAGCCTCTCTCAGAGCAGCTCTAACCTAGCTCAGCCTCTCTCAGAGCAGCTCTACACCACCCAGCCTCTCTCAGAGCAGCTCTATCCCAGCTCAGCCTCTCTCAGAGCAGCTCTACTCCACCCAGCCTCTCTCAGAGCAGCTCTACTCCACCCAGCCTCTCTCAGAGCAGCTCTAACCCAGCTCAGCCTCTCTCAGAGCAGCTCTACTCCACCCAGCCTCTCTCAGAGCAGCTCTAACCCAGCTCAGCCTCTCTCAGAGCAGCTCTACTCCACCCAGCCTCTCTCAGAGCAGCTCTACTCCACCCAGCCTCTCTCAGAGCAGCTCTAACCCAGCTCAGCCTCTCTCAGAGCAGCTCTATTCCACTCAGCCTCTCTCAGAGCAGCTCTACTCCACTTCTCTGTGACATTATCATCCCAGGAATTCCGGAAATAGGAATTATAACGATGAGCCCAAGAGGGATTTAAAAATGGAGAACTCTGGGCCAAGGGCATCCGTTGACCTGAGACATTTATATCTGGCTCTGCCTTTGACCTCTCTCCCATCTGGGGAAGTGCTGCTGGATCAAAGAGGCGCTCAGTCAACGAAGGAGGAAGAGTTAGAGAGATTCTTCCTCTCTGATGATTGCATGAGCTGGACACATCTTCCTCGTCTACTCCCCAAGACGTTTACTTCTTTTCCTGGTTTCTTTCATATTTCAAAATTGGAGACCACTGACCCCCTTTAGAATCCCCAGCAGTGCATGTTAGCTAGCACGTCAGAGTTGAGTCACACAGTCCAGTGAGACTCTCTATGAGTTTACCTTGTGTTCTCCTTTGCCAGTTGCACTAAACTGTGTTGGAGAAGAATGAGGAGTGATGAAACTGCTTCTTGTGGCCATGACAGCTCCCATCTCCCCTCTAAACCGTCTGTTTGAGCTTGACTAGGTGAGCATGACAGCATAGTAGTGATGGAGATGTAGGGGATGTATCCTTAGGGACCTGTCTCTCAGAATTCCAAACGGAAGGCAGAGGACACTAACTGAGCTCTCCTGCTGTTCTTTCACCCTCTGTGTTTTTTATTTCATATGTTTCAACTAGGCATGTCAGTTAAGAATAAATTCTTAATAATGTGTAATGGGAGCAGATCTTTAACAGCATAGATACACAAATAGATATACAACAAAACACAGATCTATGGATTGTAAAAGTTTACAGTTTTATTAGTCAATTTAAATAGTAATAGCGACTTGAAACATGGGGATATCATAATATGTACTGTTACCAATGTTTCAACGCAGTTCAATTCCCTAACAAGGACGGTTGAAACAAGTACACAAGTCTTCTTCTTCGGCAAAATGTACTTATCCCTAAAACACAGCCGCAGTATCGCCCCACCTTTCACCACATCCACTAAAAACAATGTCCTCATGCGCACCTCACGCCAAAACATCTCAAACTAGGTGGGTGTTTGGCCTAGCCTGGCCTGGCCTAGCCTAGCCTAGCTGCCTGGGCCTTGTTGATTTAACATTTCCCCCTGGTCTTGGCTGAAGTTGTGTGTACCTGGCACCCCACAATAACAGAACAGAGTGTCTTTTGTAGACATACTAGCAGCGGGTCCAGCATGCAGTCACCATCCCCAAGCTTTGAGTATGCCTCCCTCGTTCCCTAAATCCCTACCTATGAGTGCTGCTACATGTCAGCACACTCCAGGCCATACAAATACAATCCCTAAAACGGGAATCCACATTCAAGTCAATTGGTGGAACCGTCGGCCATATCGTGTGTACCCATTAACAGAATTCCATTTTGATTTGGTCCTGGCGGTCCCAATGTCGCAGCATTGTCCTCAGTGGCCCAGCCCAGCTCACCTCTGACCACCTGCTTGCCTGACTGTCTGTCTGCCTGCCTGCCTGTCTGTCATCACTGCCACAGAGGCCTCTATTCATACAGGGAAAGACAAAGTGTACAGCAGCCATCTCATGAATCCTGATATTTACCAGCGATATCATTTTGGGCTTTTGTGTTGTCCGTGCTTTGGTTCGTTCCCCCACACCCTCCCTCCATCCCGTCTTTATTGTGTGCTACCATCTCACTCTCTGGCTTAATCCAAGGTGTAATGTTGCAATAATACAGTTTCCATTATGTTGGTAGATTTTTTTGTCTGATATCCATACACACATTATGAGCATCGTACCACAGAAAGGGGGGGGACATAGATCTTCTGCACAGATTCTGTCAGACTTGGACCCTGACAGTAAATCTCAGTAAGAAAACATAAATGGTTCTCCAAAATAGGTCCAGTTGCCAGGACAACAGATATAAATTCTATCTAGACACTGTTGCCCTAGACCACACAAATAATTATACCTACCTCGGCCTAAACAGCCACGCCACAGGTAACTTCCACAAAGCTGTGAACGATCTGAGAGACAAGGGAAGAAGGGCCTTCTGTGCCATCAAAGGGAACGTCAAACTCAACATACCAATTAGGATCTGGCAAAAAATACTTCAATCGGTTATAGAACACATTGCCCTCTATGGTTGTGTGGTCTAGGGTCGACTAACCAACCAAGAATTCACAAAACGGGGCCAACACCCAATTGAGACTTGGCATGCAGAATTCTGCAAAAATATACTTCCTGTACAAAACCCCAAACACTCCATGCAGAGCAGAAATCAGGACTATGCCCGCTAGTTTTCAAAATCCAGAGGAGAGCTGTTCAATTCTACAATCATCTAAAAGGAAGCGATGCTCACACATTCCACCACAAAGCCCTCACCTATAGGGAGATGAACCTAGAGAAGAGTCCCTTCAGCCAGCTGGTCCTGGGGCTCTGTTCACAAACACAAAGAGACCTCACAGAGCCACAGGACAGAAACACATTTAGACCCAACCAAATTATAAGAAAGCAAAAATACAACTATTTGATACTATTTGGAATGAATCAACCAAAAAAAACAGAGCAAACTAGAATGCTATTTGGCCCTAAACAGAGAATACATAGTAGCAGAATACCTCACCACTGTGACTGACCCCAAATTTAATAAAATCATTGACTATGTATGAGGGTTGCACATTTTGGGGAATATTCAGAGGTGGAAACTTTCCGTGGGAATTAACGGGAATATATGGGAATTAACAATTTCTGCAAATTAATATTAATACCATTTAAATGTAGATGTTTTTTGCATTGGATAAATTTACCATATCATATGGAGACAGAAACAGAAACCTTTTACCTCATCATAAGTAGATATAATTACAAATGATTAAATCCTTCCAATAGAAAAATACATATATTTAGTAACGAATTGAACTTTAATTAAATGAGTTGACTTCACATGGGATGATTTCACTGAACAACAAAATAAAGAGAATATTGAATGTTATCCAATGATCCATCGCATCTCCCAAAAACGTTTTCAACATACATCTGTAAAATGATAGTCTAGAAACTAATGCTTTGGTTGTCTTCCTCTCAGGCTCCCATGTCTTCTCCCTGGACCTCCTCAATGTCCACCTCTTGAACATCAAACTCTTGAGGCCTCATTTACACTGTCACTTTCCAACCTTGAGGATGGCTCATTGTCAGGCTCAAAAAGCCTCAAATGTGCCCAGATGGCCGCCAATTTTTCAACCCTTGTATTAGTCAGCCTGTTGTGTGCTTTGGTTTGTGTGTTCCCAAACAAGGACCAGTTGCTCCTTGAGGCGGCTGATGTTGGTGGGATTTGGAGGATGATGGAGGCAACAGAGGAAAGAGCCTCAGATCCACAAAGTCCCTTCCACCAGGTGGCTGATGAGATATGTTGGCACGCCTGCCTGCCATATTGCATCTCCATCCACCCCTTGCTTGGAAGTGTACTGCACCAGACTGCTAAGAACCATGCCCTCATCCAGGCCAAGGTGGCGAGACACGGTAGTGATGACACCATAGGCCTTGTTGATCTCTGCACCAGACAGGATGCTCTTGCCAGCATACTTGGGGTCCAACATGTACACTGCAGTGTGTATGGGCTTCAGGCAGAAGTCTTCATGCTTTTTGATGTATTTCAGAACTGCAGTTTCCTCTGCTTGGAGCAACAGTGAAGTGGGCAGGGCAGTATGGATTTATTCTCTTACATCTGCAAGCAGAGTCTGAACATCAGACACGATGGCATTGTCTCCCTCAATCCGTGCAATGGCTACTGCTATAGGTTTCTGGAGTTTCGGGCTGTTTACCACTCTCTCTCAAAATACATCATCCAGGAGGATCCTCTTGATGGGGCTGTCTATATCAGCAGACTGTGATATGGCCATTTCTTGGAGAGACTCTTTCCCCTCCAGGAGACTGTCAAACATGATGACAACAGCGCAGCTTCAATGTGGTGTTCTTATTCTTCTACCTTTGCTTGGTGAGGTAGATGGCTGCTATAACTTGATGACCCTTCACATACCTAACCATTTCCTTGGCTCTCTTGTAAAATGTATCCATTGTCTTCAGTGCCACGATGTCCTTGAGGAGCAGATTCAATGCATGAGCAGCACAGCCAATGGGTGTGATGTGAGGGTAGGACTCCTCCCCTTTAGACCAAGCAGCCTTCATGTTCCCAGCATTGTATGTCCCCAGTGCAAATGCCTTCTGTGGTCCAAGGTCATTGATGACTGCCTTCAGCTAAGCTGCAGTGTAGAGACCGGTGTATCTGTTGTCCCTTGTGTCTGTGCTCCTGTAGAATACTGGTTGAGGGGTGGAGATGATGTAGTTAATTATTCCTGGCCCACGAACATTCGACCAACCATCAGAGATGATTGCAATACAGTCTACTTTCTCTATGATTTGCTTGACCTTCACTTGAACTCTGTTGAACTCTGCATCCAGCAAATGAGTAGATAAAGCATGTCTGGTTGGAGGGGTGTATGCTGGGTGAAGAACATTCAGAAATCTCTTCCAGCATCAGTTGGTCCACATGCATCGGTTGAGATATTGCATAACTCTTGAATAGAGGGGGGGGGTGTCATTTCAAATCACAGAAATACAATTCATAGAATGAGCCTATCCCGTCAAACCAATGCAATTCAGCTGGTACACCATTGATATTTTTTTACTTTCAATTACTACCACAAAGACAGCTGTCGGTCCATCCACCGTCAAATGTCAACTTAAATGGGAATGTCTATTCTATTATCTATTTCTATAATCTCAATAGGTTTCCTATGGAAGTTTGACAGTATATAAAAAATGTATGGCCCACGAGACACACGCCTGATTCACGCTTGTCTGATTCACGCCTGTCTGATTCACGCCTGTCTGATTCACGCCTGTCTGATTCACGCCTGTCTGATTCACGCCTGTCTGATTCACGCCTGTCTGATTCACGCCTGTCTGATTTCCGCCCTGTCTGATTCACGCCTGTCTGATTCACGCCTGTCTGAGTGGACTAATCCATTGGGGATGGCACACCAGTATCAGCAGTAGTACATTTAGTGTACAGTTCATTCCCATCATTTCTAATCTACAATTTGTGTTGTTTGGTTACGGCCATTTCTGTTAATGCATTCAATATATTATTATTATTATTATTACAGTCTTACCGTTGTCATTGTCCGAGTAGACGCGTTGTTTACAGAGAGCACAACCTACGCTAATTATATTAACGAGTTGTCAATGTATTCATTGTGTTTTGTTTGGAGCGCTCCTGTTGTGTAAGGACACACACCTGATTTCACATAGAAGAAGGCCTAGGTTACCTGGTTACCTGGCTAGAAATGTGCCCATCTGGGGATCTGATAGTAGTTCTGATTGTATTAACTCACTATCCCTGTGGAGCTTCTCAAAGTCATCTTTTCTTCACCTCAAACAGCAAGTAAACAAAGTTTTAAAATCCACTGAGAATGACAATAGTTCATCAAAGTAGCTTAACTTTACAGCTCTCTCTCTCTTCGATAACGACTTAGCATGAAAGGGGGAAAAAATGTAATGCTCTGATCCGGTAGAAACATCATGAACATCATTATTTTTAAGGCTTGAGACAAACTATTGAAGTGTCTTTGAACAGGGTATGGTAGTAGGTGCCAGGCGCACTGGTTTGAGTGTGTCAAGAACTGCAACGCTGCTGGGTTTTTCCACTCTCAACTAGAGGTCGACCAAATAGGATTTTTCAACGCCAATACCGATACCGATTATTGGAGGACCAAAAAAAGCCGATACTGATTAATCTGGCAATTTTTTAAATGTATTTGTAATAATGACAATTACAACAATACTGAATTAACACTTATTTTAACTTAATATAATACATCAATTAAATCAATTTGGCCTCAAATAAATAATTAAACATGTTCAATTTGGTTTAAATAATGCAAAAACAAAGTGCTGGTGTCAGGGATTTCCTCCTCTTCTTCCGAAGAGGAGAGGCGAAACGGATCAGAGGACCAATATGCGGCGTGGTAAGTGTCCATGGTTCTTTTAATATGTAAATGTACACATGAACACTACAAAACAATAAACATGGAACGTGTGAAACCCTAAACAGTCCTATCTGGTGCAAAGACAGAGACAGGAACAATCACCCACAAACACACAGTGAAACCCAGGCTACCTAAGTATGATTCTCAATCAGAGACAACTAATGACACCTGCCTCTGATTGAGAACCATACTAGGCCGAAACATAGAAATACCCCAAAACATAGAAAAACAAACATAGACTGCCCACCCAACTCACGCCCTGACCATACTAAATAATGACAAAACAAAGGAAATAAAAGTCAGAACGTGACAGCTGGAGAAGTAAAAGTACAATATGTGCCATGTAAAAAAGCTAACATTTGAGTTCCTTGCTCA
>NC_056440.1:10865457-10882957 GCF_018296145.1 Oncorhynchus tshawytscha | reverse complement strand
ATATATATACAGTGTTTTAACAATGTACAAATGGTTAAAGGACACAAGATAAAATAAATAAGGCCGGGTGCTGCAGACTCTTCTAGTGCCCGCGCCAATTCATCTCTCTCTCTCTCTATTCCTCGCTCCCATCTCTCTCTCTCTATTCCTCGCTCCCATCTCTTTCTCTATTCCTCGCTCCCATCTATTTCTCTATTCCTCGCTCCCATCTATTTCTCTATTCCTCGCTCCCATCTATTTCTCTATTCCTCGCTCCCATCTCTCTCTCTCTATTCCTCGCTCCCATCTCTCTCTCCCTCTCTATTCCTCGCTCCCATCTCTCTCTCCCCTCTCTATTCCTCGCTCCCATCTCTCTCTATTCCTCGCTCCCATCTCTCTCTCTCTATTCCTCGCTCCCATCTATTTCTCTATTCCTCGCTCCCATCTCTCTATTCCTCGCTCCATCTCTTTCTCTCTCTATTCCTCGCTCCCATCTCTCTCTTTCTCTATTCTCTATTCCTCGCTCCCATCTCTTTCTCTCTCTATTCCTCGCTCCCATCCCTTTCTCTCTCTATTCCTCGCTCCCATCTCTTTCTCTCTCTATTCCTCGCTCCCATCTCTTTCTCTCTCTATTCCTCGCTCCCATCTCTTTCTCTCTCTATTCCTCGCTCCCATCTCTTTCTCTCTCTATTCCTCGCTCCCATCTCTTTCTCTCTCTATTCCTCGCTCCCATCTCTTTCGCTCTCTATTCCTCGCTCCCATCTCTTTCTCTCCCTATTCCTCGCTCCCATCTCTTTCTCTCCCTATTCCTCGCTCCCATTCTCTTTCTCTCCCTATTCCTCGCTCCCATCTCTTTCTCTATTCCTCGCTCCCATCTCTTTCTCTATTCCTCGCTCCCATCTCTTTCTCTATTCCTCGCTCCCATCTCTTTCTCTATTCCTCGCTCCCATCTCTTTCTCTATTCCTCGCTCCCATCTCTTTCTCTATTCCTCGCTCCCATCTCTTTCTCTATTCCTCGCTCCCATCTCTTTCTCTATTCCTCGCTCCCATCTCCCATCTCTCTCTCTCTATTCCTCGCTCCCATCTCTCTCTCTCTATTCCTCGCTCCCATCTCTCTCTCTCTATTCCTCGCTCCCATCTCTCTCTCTCTATTCCTCGCTCCCATCTCTCTCTCTCTATTCCTCGCTCCCATCTATTTCTCTATTCCTCGCTCCCATCTCTCTCTCTCTATTCCTCGCTCCCATCTCTCTCTCTATTCCTCGCTCCCATCTCTCTATTCCTCGCTCCCATCTCTTTCTCTATTCCTCGCTCCCATCTCTTTCTCTATTCCTCGCTCCCATCTCTTTCTCTATTCCTCGCTCCCATCTCTTTCTCTATTCCTCGCTCCCATCTCTTTCTCTATTCCTCGCTCCCATCTCTCTATTCCTCGCTCCCATCTCTCTCTCTCTCTATTCCTCGCTCCCATCTCTCTATTCTCTCTCTCTATTCCTCGCTCCCATCTCTCTCTCTCTCTCTATTCCTCTCCCATCTCTTTCTCTCTCTATTCCTCGCTCCCATCTCTCTCTCTCTCTCTATTCCTCGCTCCCATCTCTCTCTCTCTCTATTCCTCGCTCCCATCTCTCTCTCTCTCTCTCTCTCTATTCCTCGCTCCCATCTCTCTCTCTCTCTCTATTCCTCGCTCCCATCTCTCTCTCTCTTTCTCTCTCTATTCCTCGCTCCCATCTCTCTCTCTCTCTCTCTCTCTATTCCTCGCTCCCATCTCTTTCTCTCTCTATTCCTCGCTCCCATCTCTTTCTCTCTCTATTCCTCGCTCCCATCTCTTTCTCTCTCTATTCCTCGCTCCCATCTCTTTCTCTCTCTATTCCTCGCTCCCATCTCTTTCTCTCTCTATTCCTCGCTCCCATCTCTTTCTCTCTCTATTCCTCGCTCCCATCTCTTTCTCTCTCTATTCCTCGCTCCCATCTCTTTCTCTCTCTATTCCTCGCTCCCATCTCTTTCTCTCCCTATTCCTCGCTCCCATCTCTTTCTCTCCCTATTCCTCGCTCCCATCTCTTTCTCTCTCTATTCCTCGCTCCCATCTCTATTTCTCTCTCTATTCCTCGCTCCCATCTCTTTCTCTCTCTATTCCTCGCTCCCATCTCTTTCTCTCTCTATTCCTCTCTCCCATCTCTTTCTCTATTCCCTCGCTCCCATCTCTTTCTCTCCCATTCCTCGCTCCCATCTCTTTCTCTATTCCTCGCTCCCATCTCTTTCTCTATTCCTCGCTCCCATCTCTTTCTATTCTATTCTCTCGCTCCCATCTCTTTCTCTCTATTCCTCGCTCCCATCTCTTTCTCTATTCCTCGCTCCCATCTCTCTATTCTCGCTCCCATCTCTATTCCTCGCTCCCATCTCTCTCTCTCTCCCATCTCTCTCTCTCTATTCCTCGCTCCCATTCTCTCTCTCTCTATTCCTCGCTCCCATCTCTCTCTCTCTATTCCTCGCTCCCATCTCTCTCTCTCTATTCCTCGCTCCCATCTCTCTCTCTCTATTCCTCGCTCCCATCTCTCTCTATTCCTCGCTCCCATCTCTCTCTCTCTCTATTCCTCGCTCCATCCCATCTCTTTATTCTATTCTTCTCTCTATTCCTCGCTCCCATCTCTTTCTCTATTCCTCGCTCCCATCTCTTTCTCTATTCCTCGCTCCCATCTCTTTCTCTATTCCTCGCTCCCATCTCTCTATTCTATTCCTCGCTCCCATCTCTCTATTCCTCGCTCCCATCTCTCTATTCCTCGCTCCCATCTCTTTCTCTATTCCTCGCTCCCATCTCTTTCTCTATTCCTCGCTCCCATCTCTTTCTCTATTCCTCGCTCCCATCTCTTTCTCTATTCCTCGCTCCCATCTCTTTTTCTCTATTCCTCGCTCCCATCTCTTTCTCTATTCCTCGCTCCCATCTCTTTCTCTATTCCTCGCTCCCATCTCTTTCTCTATTCCTCGCTCCCATCTCTTTCTCTATTCCTCGCTCCCATCTCTTTCTCTATTCCTCGCTCCCATCTCTCTCTCTATTCCTCGCTCCCATCTCTCTCTCTCTATTCGCTCCCATCTCTTCTCCATCTCATCTCTCTCTATTCCTCGCTCCCATCTCTCTCTCTATTCCTCGCTCCCATCTCTCTCTCTCTATTCCTCGCTCCCATCTCTCTATTCCTCGCTCCCATCTCTCTATTCCTCGCTCCCATCTCTCTCTCTCTATTCCTCGCTCCCATCTCTCTCTATTCCTCGCTCCCATCTCTCTATTCCTCGCTCCCATCTCTTTCTCTATTCCTCGCTCCCATCTCTTTCTCTATTCCTCGCTCCCATCTCTTTCTCTATTCCTCGCTCCCATCTCTCTATTCCTCGCTCCCATCTCTCTATTCCTCGCTCCCATCTCTCTATTCCTCGCTCCCATCTCTCTATTCCTCGCTCCCATCTCTCTATTCCTCGCTCCCATCTCTCTATTCCTCGCTCCCATCTCTTTCTCTATTCCTCGCTCCCATCCTCTGAGAAATTACACTTGTCAAGAGGATTTCTTTGGGCCTGGTCAAAAGTCCTGCATTATACAGGGAACAGGATGCCCATGTAATAGTGAACCATTTCAGAGGCAGCCGAGGTGTCAGGGTCGAGGTCGATTGCCGAGCCCGCCCACATAACTTGGATAGCAAGCTTCAAGATGGAACAACTGGGAAGCATTTTCCCTTGAAAAGCCTTGGTTTTTACTTACAGAGCAAAGACCAAAAATGTCAGACCCCCCCATGGAGAGAGGGATGAATATATGGAGGAGGTAGAGATTGGACTGCTGTAACTACAATGACCTTTACCTCAGTAGGTGAGCTGTTATGGATGTAGAGACAGACAGAGGTGAGTGGACACGGTCTACATGGACAGAATATCACAGCCATTACCAAATGACAGGGGGCTGTAACATGGAAAGGTGTTGATTTCTTCTCTCTCCTTCACTCCCTCTCTGATGTGAAACAAACACTTCACTCCATATGGCAAATACCACCTGCAACAAAGAACCATCTTAACTCCAGAATACCAATCAGAAAAATGGATGTGAATGTTCTTACTCAGGTCAAAGTTTATACAAACTCCAACTGCTCTGAAAACTGCAGTAACTTTTTACAAACTGCTCTACAAACTGCTCTACTAACAGCTCCACAAACTACTCTACAAACTGCTCTACAAACTGTTCTACAAACTGTTCTACTAACTGCTCTACAAACTGTTCTACTAACTGCTCTACTAACACTAACTGCTCTACAAACTGCTCTACAAACTGCTCTACTAACTGCTCTACAACACAAACTGCTCTACAAACTACTCTACAAACTGCTCTACAAACTGCTCTACAAACTGCTCTACAAACTGCTCTACAAACTGCTCTACTAACTGCTCTACAAACACAAACTGCTCTACAAACTGCTCTACTAACTGCTCTACAAACACAAACTGCTCTACTAACTGCTCTACTAACTGCTCTACAAACTGCTCTACAAACACAAACTGCTCTACTAACTGCTCTACTAACTGCTCTACAACACAAACTGCTCTACAACACAAACTGCTCTACAACAAACTGCTCTACAACACAAACTGCTCTACAACACAAACTGCTCTACAACACAAACTGCTCTACAACACAAACTGCTCTACTAACTGCTCTACAAACACAAACTGCTCTACAAACTGCTCTACTAACTGTTCTACTAACTACTCTACTAACTGCTCTACAAACAAACTGATCTACAACACAAACTGCTCTACAACACAAACTGCTCTACAAACTGCTCTACAAACAAACTGCTCTACAAACAAACTACTCTACTAACTGCTCTACAAACAAACTGATCTACAACACAAACTGCTCTACAACACAAACTGCTCTACAAACTGCTCTACAACAAACTGCTCTATTAACTACTCTACTAACTGCTCTACTAACTGCTCTACTAACTACTCTACTAACTGCTCTACTAACTACTCTACTAACTACTCTACTAACTACTCTACTAACTACTCTACTAACTACTCTACTAACTGCTCTACAACACAAACTGCTCTACAAACTGCTCTACAACACAAACTGCTCTACAAACTGCTCTACTAAACTCACTAACTGCTCTACTAACTACTCTACTAACTACTCTACTAACTACTCTACTAACTACTCTACTAACTACTCTACTAACTGCTCTACAAACAAACTGCTCTACAACACAAACTGCTCTACAACACAAACTGCTCTACAAACTGCTCTACAACACTAACTGCTCTACAAACTGCTCTACAAACTGCTCTACAACACAATCTGCTCTACTAACTGCTCTACTAACTGCTCTACTAACTGCTCTACTAACTACTCTACTAACTGCTCTACTAACTGCTCTACAACACAAACTGCTCTACAAACTGCTCTACAACACTAACTACTCTACTAACTACTCTACTAACTACTCTACTAACTACTCTACTAACTACTCTACTAACTACTCTACTAACTGCTCTACAAACAAACTGCTCTACAACACAAACTGCTCTACAACACAAACTGCTCTACAACACAAACTGCTCTACAACACTAACTGCTCTACAAACTACTCTACTAACTGCTCTACAAACTGCTCTACAAACTGCTCTACAACACAAACTGCTCTACTAACTGCTCTACTAACTGCTCTACTAACTACTCTACTAACTACTCTACTAACTACTCTACTAACTACTCTACTAACTACTCTACTAACTGCTCTACTAACTGCTCTACTAACTGCTCTACTAACTGCTCTACTAACTGCTCTACAAACTGCTCTACAAACAAACTGCTCTACAACAAACTGCTCTACTAACTACTATACTAACTGCTCTACTAACTGCTCTACTAACTACTCTACTAACTACTCTACTAACTACTCTACTAACTACTCTACTAACTGCTCTACTAACTGCTCTACTAACTGCTCTACTAACTGCTCTACTAACTCTCTACTAACTACTCTACTAACTGCTCTACTAACTGCTCTACAACACAAACTGCTCTACTAACTGCTCTACAACACTAACTGCTCTACAACAAACTGCTCTACAACAAACTGCTCTACTAACTACTATACAAACTGCTCTACTAACTGCTCTACTAACTGCTCTACTAACTACTCTACTAACTACTCTACTAACTACTCTACATACTGCTCTACAACACAAACTGCTCTACAACACAAACTGCTCTACAACACAAACTGCTCTACAACACAAACTGCTCTACAACACAAACTGCTCTACAACACAAACTGCTCTACAACACAAACTGCTCTACAACACAAACTGCTCTACAACACAAACTGCTCTACAACACAAACTGCTCTACAACTACTATACTAACTGCTCTACTAACTGCTCTACTAACTACTCTACTAACTACTCTACTAACTACTCTACTAACTACTCTACTAACTACTCTACTAACTACTCTACTAACTACTCTACTAACTACTCTACTAACTGCTCTACTAACTACTCTACTAACTGCTCTACAAACTGCTCTACAAACTGCTCTACTAACTACTCTACTAACTGCTCTACTAACTGCTCTACTAACTGCTCTACTAACTGCTCTACTAACTGCTCTACAAACTGCTCTACAAACAAACTGATCTACAAACAAACTGATCTACATACTGCTCTACAACACAAACTGCTCTACAACACAAACTGCTCTACAACAAACTGCTCTACAACAAACTGCTCTACAAACAAACTGATCTACATACTGCTCTACAACACAAACTGCTCTACAACACAAACTGCTCTACAACACAAACTGCTCTACAAACTGCTCTACAACAAACTGCTCTACAACAAACTGCTCTACAACAAACTGCTCTACAAACAAACTGCTCTACTAACTGCTCTACTAACTACTCTACTAACTACTCTACTAACTACTCTACAACACAAACTGCTCTACTAACTGCTCTACAAACTGCTCTACAACACAAACTGCTCTACAAACTGCTCTACAAAACAAACTGCTCTACAACACAAACTGCTCTACAAACTGCTCTACAACACAAACTGCTCTACAAACAGCTCTACAAACTGCTCTACAAACTGCACTACTAACTGCTCTACTAACTGCTCTACTAACTGCTCTACTAACTGCTCTACTAACTTCAATCCCAACACCTAACTCTTCGTAGTATCCTAACCCTAAGACCCAGGCCCGTATTCAAAAAGCCCCTCAGAGTAAGAGCACTGATCTAGGATCAGTTTGGCCTTTTATGATCATAATGCGTATGAATATATGGACGGGGGGAGGACCTGATCTGAGACTATGTAAAGAGGCCCAGGACACAAAGGGTAAAAAAAAGAAGCTTGAACTTGGGAACTGTAAATAAATACAAGTGGAGATGTTTTACTGCTCATTGACATCAAAGGGAGGGAGACACTATCTGGAAATCGCAAGAAAAGAGCTTCAGACTTCAATCCGAGGCAAATAACCCGAGTGAACCACATCAACACCCTGCCCACAAACAGGGTGTTATTCCAGTGCACTCTAAACAACGGAGAGACTTCGGTTGCATCCCAAAAGGAACCCTATTCCCTATATAGTGCACTACTTTGGCCAGTGCGATACGGGCACTGCGTGGTCAAAAGCAGTGCAATATATAAAACATAGGGTGCGGTCTGGGACGTGTCTTTTCCTTCAGCTTCCCACTGTCATGGGAGCTGTCAATGAATTATCTGTCCAATGATCTTGGCTGCATTTTGAAAGCGTCTGGAGTCACACTTTAAAAAGGGGAAATCTGTGACTTCTACATACATGTCTGGACTTTTAAATTCATCATATATACCCACTGATTCTGGAAGAGTACAATTTATAAAAGGGCTCATGAGTCTTACCTGTCTAAACCAATCAGAACCCCAAATATAAGCTTGTTTTTACCCCTTTCTTTATAAACAACACAATTGTAAACAAATACTGTACAGCCTCAAAACATGGTTTAAAGCTTTCATTTAAATATCGTCGATGATCAGTCCTTGCATTCATTCGTTGTCTATGAATTTGAGAGTGGTTACATTTCAGCCCTATCCCTCAGCTATTTACCACATGGGGGGGTGGCCGCATGGTTCATGTTTGAACGGCAGATGCCTGTTCTGTTACACACACAAACACATGAAAACACACACAATTCACTCACGACACACACACACACACACACACCAGGTAGGCCTTGTATAAACTTTACATATGTTGTGGACTTTAGGAACGGCATGTGGATGAACCTGTCTGTTGAAATCTGATTAAAAAACATCCATGATCCACAGCCAGTCTAAACAGAACAGAACCCGTCCTCAGCCAGTCTAAACAGAACCAGTCCTCAGCCCGTCTCACCAGAACAGAACCCGTCCTCAGCCAGTCTAAACAGAACCAGTCCTCAGCCCGTCTCACCAGAACAGAACCCGTCCTCAGCCAGTCTAAACAGAACCAGTCCTCAGCCAGTCTCACCAGAACAGAACCCGTCCACAGCCCGTCTAAACAGAACAGAACCCGTCCACAGCCCGTCTAAACAGAACAGAACCCGTCCACAGCCCGTCTAAACAGAACAGAACCCGTCCATTGCCCATCTCACCAGAACAGAACCCGTCCACAGCCCGTCTAAACAGAACAGAACCCGTCCACAGCCCGTCTAAACAGAACAGAACCTGTCCATTGCCCATCTCACCAGAACAGAACACGTCCTCAGCCCGTCTCACCAGATCAGAGCGTCTCATCAGAACAGAACATGTCCTCAGCCCGTCTCATCAGAACAGAACCAGTCCTCAGCAGGTCTCACCAGAACAGAACCAGTCCTCAGCCCATCTCACCAGAACAGAACCAGTCCTCAGCCCATCTCACCAGAACCAGTCCTCAGCCTGTCTCACCAGAACCCGTTCACAGCCCATCTCACCAGAACAGAACCAGTCCACAGCAGGTCTCACTAGAACAGATCCCGTTCTCAGTGCGTCTCACCAGAACATGTCCTCAGCCCGTCTCACCAGATCAGAACCAGGCCTCAGCCCATCTCACAAGAACAGAACCAGTCCTCAGCCCATCTCATCAGAACAGAACCAGTCCTCAGCCCATCTCACCAGAACAGAACCAGTCCTCAGCCCGTCTCATCAGAACAGAACCAGTCCTAAGCCAGTCTCACCAGAACAGAACACATCCTCAGCCGTCTCACCAGAACAGAATGAGTCCTAAGCCCGTCTCACCAGATCAGAACCAGTCCTCAGCCCGTCTCACCAGATCAGAGCGTCTCATCAGAACAGAACCAGTCCTCAGCCCATCTCATCAGAACAGAACCAGTCCTCAGCCTGTCTCATCAAAAAAGAACCAGTCCTCAGCCCGTCTCATCAGAACAGAACCAGTCTTCAGCCCGTCTCACCAGAACAGAACACATCCTCAGCCCGTCTCACCAGAACAGAATGAGTCCTAAGCCCATCTCACCAGATCAGAACCAGTCCTCAGCCCGTCTCACCAGATCAGAGTGTCTCATCAGAACAGTACCAGTCCTCAGCCGGTCTCACCAGAACAGAACCAGTCCTCAGCCCACAGTTCAAAACACTAGCTATTACTTTTGGGATTTATTTGTATCCATTTTTTTCCAGAGAGCATTAAGTTTAGATCTGTCCCCTCCTCCTCCTATTGGGCACCTGGGACTTGGCAGGGCCTCAAATGAAATCTTACCGACCCAAAGTATTTCACCTCCACTTGTACGGGCAGAGAGGGAACACCTCCACTTGAACGGGAACAGAGAGGGAACACCTCCACTTGAACGGGAACAGAGAGGGAACACCTCCACTTGAACGGGCAGAGAGGGAACACCTCCACTTGTACGGGAACAGAGAGGGAACACCTCCACTTGTACGGGAACAGAGAGGGAACACCTCCACTTGTACGGAAACAGAGAGGGAACACCTCCACTTGTACGGAAACAGAGAGGGAACACCTCCACTTGTACGGGAACAGAGAGGGAACACCTCCACTTGTACGGGAACAGAGAGGGAACACCTCCACCTTTTCAAAACTGGAAAAGCAGGCAGGAAGGTAAGTAGGCAGGCAGGCAGTGTGGCTTTAGTGTAGTGTAGTGATGTGTGTATGTTTGTTGGAGTGAGGGGAGGGGAAGGGCAGTGGAATCACACACACATATATAATCCTGGGCGCTTCATCGAAGCCTGTAGGGCTGTAAATGTGGGGGATTGTGGGAAGGCGGTCATGGGGAGTAGAGGATGTCTCTTGGGTCTTCATCTGAAGAGAGAAAGCCTATTGGTCTGTCACAGGGGTTTCTCTCAAAGCAGGGTTTAACACAATTACAGAGGTGTGAAGCCAACAGACATATATTCAAACTGAATGAATAAAAACCAGAGGAGTACTCATTTCTCACTCGCTAGATCTGGGAAAAGTCACTAACACGAGTTCCTAGGAAGAGGTGGAGAGGGGGGGGGGAAGAATGAGGAGGAAGAGGAAATATCTTCCTCCTGTTCTCAGGGGAGACAGATTAGGACAGAAAACAAATGAAGCATCAGCCAACTCAACCCAGTCTGGCCTAACCAGCAAGCCCCAATCCATCATACCTCTGGCCCCATTGTGGAAGAGCCTCCCTGGCTGGGTCCCAGTCATTACTGGTACCACCACCACCACCTAGCCCAGATAATATTGGTATCGAGGGCTTCCTCCTCCACCAAATAAGTCCATCTGGCAGGCCTGTAAATGAGTCTTACACCACGGTAGTGTGGGGGAGAGTGATGGCTGTGACAGAGGATGTCAGCATTATGGTTAGTGCAAACCTTATTAATACCAGGGGTGAAAGTCAGGTGGTGTCGCTGCACAATAAATAGTGGGGGTACGCCGTACAGGGTAAAACATGAGCCTATCACAATAATGAAAACAACATTAAGAAAACTATAGGATAACCCTTTTTATCAGAGGCATGAACAATTCGACACCAAGACGTGTCCAGACAGAAGTGGACTCATAAATTATGGCCTAATGACAATCACCAAATGTCATTACCCTGCTAGGTAAAGTCCCCCTTTATCTCAGCTCGCTGGTCACCATAGCAGCACCAACCTGTAGCACGCGCTCCAGCAGGTATATCTCTCTGGTCACCCCCAAAACCAACTCTTCCTTTGGCCGCCTCTCCTTCCAGTTCTCTGCTGCCAATGACTGGAATGAACTACAAAAATCTCTGAAACTGGAAACACTTATCTCCCTCACTAGCTTTAAGCACCAGCTGTCAGAGCAGCTCACAGATTACTGCACCTGTACATAGCCCACCTATAATTTAGCCCAAACAACTACTTCTCCCCCTACTGTATTTATTTATTTATTTTGCTCCTTTGCACCCCATTATTTATATCTCTACTTTTCACATTCTTCCATTGCAAATGTACCATTCCAGTGTTTTACTTGCTATATTGTATTTACTTTGCCACCATGGCCTTTTTTGCCTTTACCTCCCTTATCTCACCTCATTTGCTCACATTGTATATAGACTTATTTTTCTACTGTATTATTGACTGTATATTTGTTTTACTCCATGTGTAACACTGTGTTGTTGTATGTGTCAAACTGCTTTGCTTTATCTTGGCCAGGTCGCAATTGTAAATGAGAACTTGTTCTCAACTTGCCTACCTGGTTAAATAAAGGTGAAATCAAAATAAAATTAAAATAAATTAGCCAAACTGGCTTCCTTTAATAAACCGATCTGACAGAACAGGGAATAACAACAGAGATATAAGTTCTGATGAGGTAGTAATGGGTTGTGATGAGGTAGTAATGGGTTGTGATGAGGTAGTAATGGGTTGTGATGAGGAAGTAATGGGTTGTGATGAGGAAGTAATGAGTTGTGATGAGGAAATAATGAGTTGTGATGAGGAAATAATGAGTTGTGATGAGGTAATAATGAGTTGTGATGAGGTAATAATGAGTTGTGATGAGGTAATCAATTCTGACACAGAGTAGAGCTGGCTGTTTTCATCAATATGGTTAGAATGATACAACAGTTACCTTTTTACTGTTTGCAGTTCAGTTTTATTAGCATTCCCTAGAAATTACAAGTATCACCATCCCTTACAGTGCCAAGATGGTATCAGTCTATATTCTAACACTATTTCAGTGCCAAGATGGTATCAGTCTATATTCTAACACTATTTCAGTGCCAAGATGGTATCAGTCTATATTCTAACACTATTTCAGTGCCAAGATGGTATCAGTCTATATTCTAACACTATTTCAGTGCCAAGATGGTATCAGTCTATATTCTAACACTATTTCAGTGCCAAGATGGTATCAGTCTATATTCCAACACTATTTCAGTGCCAAGATGGTATCAGTCTATATTCCAACACTATTTCAGTGCCAAGATGGTATCAGTCTATATTCCAACACTATTTCAGTGCCAAGATGGTATCAGTCTATATTCCAACACTATTTCAGTGCCAAGATGGTATCAGTCTATATTCCAACACTATTTCAGTGCCAAGATGGTATCAGTCTATATTCTAACACTATTTCAGTGCCAAGATGGTATCAGTCTATATTCCAACACTATTTCAGTGCCAAGATGGTATCAGTCTATATTCCAACACTATTTCAGTGCCAAGATGGTATCAGTCTATATTATTTTTTAGAGCACACCTGCCCTCCCCCAGTCACGTGCATCAGCGCTTATTGGACTCAATCACCTCTGTCATTACCTCCCCTATATCTGTCTGGTTCCCCGCTCTGTTCCCTGCTTCAGCATTGATTGTCTTATGTCCTTGTCTAGCCGTGTGCGGACGCTGTTCCAGTCTTGTTTCATGTCTGTTCCTGATGAAATGTTTGACTCCCTGTACCTGCTTCTCATCCCCGGCGTCGGTCCTTAAAGAAAGCAGTGGTGAAAACGTCTGAGACTAAGGCCCTACTCCAACGATGAGAAGAAGAGTGAAGAGTGGGACAGCGAACGAAAATCAAACTTTTTAAATTCCCATTACATCCTTCCCTTCTGTTGTGGCTGGCAACAAGACATTATTGGTCCATGTATACACAGGTGTTTAGGTTAGCCTGCTACCAGATCAGGAAAAACTCTGATCCCCAGAATTGAAAAATATATATATATTCTCACCCACCACTCTTTTGACTCCCGAGTGGCACAGCGGTCCAAGGCACAGCATCTCAGTGCTAGAGGAGTCACTACAGACCCTGGTACAATTCCAGGCTGTATGACAACCGACCGTGATTTGTAGTCCCATAGGGCGGAGCACAATTGGCCCAGCGTTGTCCGGGTTTGGCCGGGGGATGCCGTCATTGTAAATAAGAATTTGTTCTTAACTGACTAGCCGAGTGAAATAAAAGGTTAAATAAAAATAAACAAATAGAAATAAAAACTCTGACCTGTTTGCCACCTCTGAAACAACCACACAATGTTATAAAGGTATCATTTGACATGTTTGTGGTGGTGTGGATGGGCCTCCATACTTTTACCTGGCTCAGTGTAGCCGGCAGCTACTGCGACAATTTCAGAATGTAACAGGCTGCTACTGCAATCTCAGGTACAAAATCCATACAACAACTCTCAAAATGTGTCTATTTCATCCGTTTCAAAAACATTGCTCTGCTATTACCATGTATACCGTAGGAATTTTGTCTCAACAGACCATTCTATTTAAACAGCCCTGCTTCGAGGGGGGCAGCTGTCGGGCGAGAGGTTGAGACGTGGCAAGAAGTTTACATTGGAGTAATATGCGTAGCAGACTGTATTTTTAGGGAAAATGTTGTACGTGTGAAGAGGCTCTAATAGGCTGACCTTTGAACCCCGTGTTCTTGAAACGAGAAAGATGTGATAAGGCTTCACCTTTCTTGAAAGGGCAAATCAGGGTAATGTGCGCAAAGTGCATGTGTGTGTGTGTGTGTGTGTGTCTGGCACACACAATGCAAGTGTTTGTGCATGGAGGCAGCCAGACAGACAGAGCAGCAACTCTACACGCAACACAGCTACCTTCCCTTCCCCAGTCAATCCACAGTCCCAGAGTCTATCAGTCTATCTATCTACCAGTGGGTAGGAGCAAAACAAAAGGGGAGAAGTTACGGACATTCCTACATTATTTAGCACATTGCTGACCAACAAGGCCTCTGCTCTACCTGGACCAGACATGGAGCGTTGTCATCTCGCTCCTATCCCCAACTCTTGTCCCCTTGCAGCCCCCTAGCCTTTTTTCCCCCAGCTAGACCCTCTGCCAGTTGATAGAAATGTGGGCTGACTGAGGCAGGCAGACAGGCAGGAGATGGTCTGGCCCCATCAGCCCGGCAGTCATCGAAGGACCCAATGATGATCATGGAGCTTTTCAGAAGATAATACCACCCAGTCCCCAGTCTCAGTCAGCTCACGGTGGTTCTGACTCAAAACATCTGCATTTCAATCAGAATAAAAGTAGAGGCTAATGTAAGCTGCCAGCCTGATACACATGTTTGAATATGTATTGTGTGTCACTGTTTGGTTCTTGTGCGTTATGTGCATGAGTGTCTCAAATCAAGATGGAGTATCCAATACCAGAGTGCCGATCTATTTACTGTGGCTGGCGTAGTCACCGGTCTCTAAAATCACACAGCATGTCATCTTCTTCACAGCTCCTTGCCAAGACATACACTTCCTGTAACATTAGCAGCATGTCAAAGACAGGACACAGAGCCGAACCACTTCATCAAACAAATCAGCCAGAGAAAAAAATGTTTATCAAGGAGATGAGAAACCTCTGGAAGAAATCAGAGGAGGAGGGAGAAGCCGGAGCAGCACGCGTCTCTCTCTGTCATAGCTGCTGGGGCCACTAGTAGCAACAGACTTGTGCCAGGTGGTGTACGACTGTATACACACACACACACACACACACACACAGACAGAAGGTAAGAAACAAAGAGGGTGATATTGGAAGATAGAAAGTGAGAGAGAAAGGTGAAAAAGAAGAGACAGAAAGAGAGAGAGACAGAAAGAGAGAGAAAGAGAGAAAGAGAGGAGAGAAAGAGAGAAGGAGAGAGCAAGAGAGCGCGTCAGAACAGAAGGGTAGACACAGGATGAAACAGTTAGGTTGTTGGTTAGAGAGAGGGCGTGTGTCGGCAGATTAAAGACAGAGGGGGAAGTAACAGCACACCCAACAGGAAATGACAGCAGTTGGACTGATTTAGGATGTCATAACACCTTAGACATCCATCAAAAAGCACACAGTGCTTTGTGACAGGCCCTGATGTACCATACAGAGTCCTGATTTGTGACAAATGTATCAGTACACGTTGTGAGGATAACAAAGAGGTAGGTCCTGGTTCATAGTCTGTGTATGAGCCAACTCTGAGTCAAAGTCATGAGCCGACTGAGTCAAAGTCATGCACATATGCATCGTCTACAGGACAAAAAGCGCGAGAGAGACAGAGCTATGTGCACACTGCCCACAAAAGGAGGTGGAAACTGAGCTGCACTTCCTAACCTCCTGCCCAATGTATGACCATATTAGAGAGACATATTTGCCTCAGATTACACAGATCCACAAAGAATTCGAAAACAAACCCAATTTTGATAAACTCCAATATCTACTGGGTGAAATTCCACAGTGTGCCATCACAGCAGCAAGATGTGTGACCTGTTGCCACAAGAAAAGGGCAACCAGTGAAGAACAAACACCATTGTAAATGCAACCCATATCTATGCTTATTTATTTGATCTTGTGTCCTTTAACCATTTGTACATTGCTACAATACTGTATATAATATGACATTTGTAATGTCTTTATTGTTTTGAAACGTCTGTATGTGTGATGTTTACTGTTCATTTTGATTATTTATTTCACTTTGTATATTATCTACCTCACTTGCTTTGGCAATGTTAACACATGTTTCCCATGCCAATAAAGCCCCTTGAATTGATATATAGAGAGAGAGACAGAGAAAGAGAGAGAGACAGAGAAAGAGAGAGAGAGAGACAGAGAAAGAGAGAGAGACAGAGAAAGAGAGAAAGAGAGACAGAGAAAGAGAGAGAGAGAGACAGAGAAAGAGACAGAGAAAGAGAGAGAGACAGAGAAAGAGAGAGAGAGACAGAGACAGAGAGAGAAAGAGAGAGAGAGAAAGAGAGAGAGAGAGACAGAGAAAGAGAGAGAGAGAGACAGAGACACACAGAAAGAGACACAGAGACACAGAGAGATAAAGAGACAGAGAATCACAGAGAAAGAGAGAGACAGAGAGAGAGAGACAGAGAAGGGCATTCTATGCCATCTAAAGGAACATAAATTTCAACATACCAATTAGGATCTGGCTGAAAATACTTGAATCAGTCATAGAGACCATTCGCCTTTTATGGTTGTGAGGTCTAGGGTCCACTCACCAACCAAGACTTCATAAAATGGGACAAACACCAAATTGAGACTGCATGCAGAATTCTGCAAAAATATCCTCAGTGTAAAACACCAAATAATGCATGCAGAGCAGAATTAGGCCGATACCCACTAATTATCAAAATCCAGAAAAGAGCCGTTAAATTCTACAACCACCTAAAAGGAAGTGATTCCAAAACCTTCCATAACAAAGCCATCACCTGCAGAAAGATTAACCTGGAGAAGAGTCCCCTAAGCAAGCTGGTCCTGGAGCTCTGTTCACAAACACACCCCACTGAGCCCCAGGACAGCAGCACAATTAGACCCAACCAAATCATGAGAAAACAAAAAGAGAATTACTTGACACACTGGAAAGAATTAACAAAAAAACAGAGCAAACTAGAATGCTATTTGGCCATAAACAGAGAGTACAGAGCGGAAGAATACCTGACCACTGTGACTGACCCACACTTAAGGAAAGCTTTGACTATGTACAGACTCAGTGAGCATAGCCTTGCTATTGAGAAAGGCTGCCGTAGGCAGACCTGGCTCTCAAGAGAAGACAGGCTATGTGCTTAATGCCCACAAAATGAGGTGGAAACTGAGCTGCACTTCCTAACCTCCTGCCCAATGTATGACCATATTAGAGACACATATTTCCCTCAGATTACACAGATCAACAAAGAATTCAAAAACAAATCCAATTTTGATAAACTCCCATATCTACTAGGTGAAATTCCACAGTGTGCCATCACAGCAGCAAGATGTGTGACCTGTTGACACGAGAAAAGGGCAACCAGTGAAGAACAAACACCATTGTAAATACAACCCATGTTTATGCTTACTTATTTTATCTTGTGTACTTTAACCATTTGTACATTGTTAAAACACTGTATATATAAATATATATATATAAACAAGCAAGATTTCTGGCTCTCACAGACCTGTAACTTCTTCTTTAAGAGGCTCCTCTGTCCTCCACTCGTTACCTGTATTAATGGCACCTGTTTGAACTTGTTATCAGTATAAAAGACACCTGTCCACAACCTCAAACAGTCACACTACAAACTCCACTATGGCCAAGACCAAAGAGCTGTCAAAGGACACCGGAAACAAAATTGTAGACCTG
>NC_056440.1:10707957-10860457 GCF_018296145.1 Oncorhynchus tshawytscha | reverse complement strand
CTCAGCCTCTGTCCCTGCCTCCAACTCTGCCTCTCCCTGTCCCCCGTCTCAGCCTCTGTCCCTGCCTCCAACTCTGCCTCTCCCTGTCCCCCAGCCTCTGTCCCTGCCTCCAACTCTCTGCCTCCCTGTCCCCGTCTCAGCCTCTGTCCCTGCCTCTCCCTGTCCCCGTCTCAGCCTCTGTCCCTGCTGTCCCTCTCCAACTCTGCCTGCCTCCCTGTCCCCGTCCCAGCCTCAGACTCTGTCCCTGCCTGCAACTCTGCCTGCCTCTCCCTGTCCCCGTCTCAGACTCTGTCCCTGCCTGCAACTCTGCCTCTCCCTGTCCCCGTCTCAGACTCTGTCCCTGCCTGCAACTCTGCCTCTCCCTGTCCCCGTCTCAGCCTCTGTCCCTGCCTCTCCCCGTCTCAGCCTCTGTCCCTGCCTCTACTTGTTCCTCGAGCTCCTCGCTCTCTCACATGCTGCTGACAGCACAGCCCCGCTGCAGGGAAACCAGACCATGTGATGAGATGAGATGCAGGCAGCTTCCCTCGCTGGGCTAAAAGAACAGTCAGTCAACTTGGCCTGGGGAGAGACAATCTGGAGATGATAGGTGATATATATGGTGAGCAGATGCCTTCATTTCAACTTCATCAGGACCAAGAAAACCAATGGTGACACTGGTAACTGCAGTTATGATGCATTGTAAGACTTGTTATAAAGCATATGACCTCCTTTATAATATGTTATTATCGTCTCATAATGAATCATGTTTGTCATGCCACTGCACTGACTGACTGATGCTATGCTAATGTTAATTGGTAAAAATAGAAGTGTCACTATGGTGACACTTGGGTGGTGGTCTAGTAACCCTTTGTGCATCCCATTATAAAATGTCATCCCAAACCAGGAAGAAGAATCAGTAGCTCCTCCTCCCGAGCAGATCAGGTCTTAGACCCAAATAGAACAATATTCCCTACATAGTGCACTACTTTAGACCAGAGCCCTATGGTGGTGATACCATCCAACTGGGTAAATATCGGTTGGCATGGTGATAGTGAACCTGAGCTCACCGTCTGTTGCACGAATCGTTCCACCTGGGCAAATCAGGTGGGGGTTGGTAGTGGTGGGGGTTGGTAGTGGCAGTGGGTTGGTAGTGGTAGTGGTGGGTGTTGGTAGTGGTAGTGGTGGGGGTTGGAAGTGGTAGTGGGTGTTGGTAGTGGTAGTGGTGGGGGTTGGTAGTGGCAGGGGGTTGGTAGTGGCAGTGGTTGGTAGTGGTAGTGGTTGGTAGTGGTAGTGGTGGGGGTTGGTAGTGGTAGTGGGTGTTGGTAGTGGTGGGGGTTGGTAGTAGAAGTGGTGGGTAGTGCTAGTGGTAGTGGTGGGGTTGGAAGTGGTAGGGGTTGGTAGTGGTTGGAAGTGGTAGTGGTGGGTGTTGGTAGTTGTAGTGGGTTGGTAGATAGTGGTAGTGGTGGGGGTTGGAAGTGGTAGTGGTAGTGGGTTGGTAGGTAGTGGTAGTGGTGGGGGTTGGTAGTGGTAGTGGGTTGGTAGTGGTGGGGGTTGGTAGTGGTAGTGGTGGGTAATGGTAGTGGGTTGGTAGTGGTGGGGGTTGGTAGTGGTAGTGGTTGGTAGTGGTAGTGGTTGGTAGTGGTTGGTAGCGGTAGTGGTGGGGGTTGGTAATGGTAGTGGTTGGTAATGGTAGTGGTGGGGGTTGGTAATGGTAGTGGGTTGGTAGTGGTAGTGGTGGGGGTTGGTAATGGTAGTGGTGGGGGGGTAATGGTAGTGGGTTGGTAGTGGTAGTGGTGGGGGGGTAGTGGTAGTGGTTGGTAGTGGGGGTTGGTAGTGGTAGTGGTTGGTAGTGGTAGTGGTGGGTAATGGTAGTGGTTGGTAGTGGTTGGTAGTGGTAGTGGGGGGTTGGTAATGGTAGTGGTGGGGGTTGGTAGTGGTAGGTAGTGGTAGTGGTTGCGGTGGGGGTTGGTAGTGGTTGGGGTTGGAAGTGGTGGGGTTTGGTAGTGGTAGTGGTGGGGGTGGGTGTTGGTAGTGGTGGGGGTTGGTAGTGGTAGTGGTTGGTAGTGGTAGTGGTGGGGGTTGGTAGTGGTAGGTAGTGGTAGTGGTTGCGGTTGGGGTTGGTAGTGGTTGGGGTTGGGTGTTGGTAGTGGTGGGGGTTGGAAGTGGTAGTGGTGGGGGTTGGTAGTGGTAGTGGTAGTGGTGGGTGTTGGTAGTGGTGGGTGTTGGTAGTGTTTGGGATTGGTATTGGTGGTGGTGGGGGTTGGTAGTGGGTGTTGGTAGTGGTAGTGGTGGGGTTGGTAGTGGTAGTGGTGGGGGTTGGTAGTGGTAGTTGGGGGTTGGTAGTGGTAGGGGTGGGTGTGGTAGTGGTGGGGTTGGTAGTGGTGGGGGTTGGTAGTGGTAGGGGTTGGTAGTGGTTGGGGTTGTGGGGGTGGTGGTAGTGGTAGTGGTGGGGGTGGTAGTGGTGGGGGTTGGTAGTGGTGGTGGTAGTGGTAGTGGTGGGGGTTGGTAGTGGTGGTGGTTGGTAGTGGTAGTGGTGGGGGTTGGTAGTGGTGGTGGTTGGTAGTGGTGGTAGTGGTGGGGGTTGGTAGTGGTAGTGGTTGGGATTGGTAGTGGTGGTGGTTGTGGGGGTGGTCATGCCATTGTGGCACCGTGTCACGGTTTTTGTCATTGTCAACACCGCTGATGAAACGGAGCTGACAAAATAACACACTGCCGCTCGTTTACACCACGGTTCGGAGTTATACACCATCACATTCCCATTCAGACAACGCCTCTTGTAGCAGGGTTCGATGTGATATGCTGCCACAGTCATACCCCCACACTGTATTCAGTGACAATGAAGACAAACATCACAAGCTAGTCAAAACTGCAAACCCAAAACATGAAGCAACAATGCCTTATAGCAATGTAGCGCTACTTTCTATAACAATGACTCTGGCTACAGTAAACCCCCTGTTTCACAACACTTCACACCAGTTGAGGCAATGAGGATTTATTTATATACAGTGGGGAGAACAAGTATTTGATACACTGCCGATTTTGCAGGTTTCCCTACTTACAAAGCATGTAGAGGTCTGTAATGTTTATCATAGGTACACTTCAACTGTGAGAGACGGAATCTAAAACAAAAATCCAGAAAATCACATTGTATGATTTTTGAGTAATTAATTTGCATTTAATTGCATGACATAAGTATTTGATACATCAGAAAAGCAGAACTTCATATTTGGTACAGAAACCTTTGTTGGCTAGGCCACTCCAGGACCTTGAGATGCTTCTTACGGAGCCACTCCTTAGTTGCCCTGGCTGTGTGTTTCGGGTCGTTGTCATGCTGGAAGACCAAGCCACAACCCATCTTCAATGCTCTTACTGAGGGAAGGAGGTTGTTGGCCAAGATCTCGCGATACATGGCCCCCTCCATCCTCCCCTCAATACGATGCAGTCGTCCTGTCTTTGCAGAAAAGCATCCCCAAAGAATGATGTTTCCACCTCCATGCTTCGCTGTTGGGATGGTGTTCTTGGGGTTGTACTCATCATTCTTCTTCCTCCAAACACGGCGAGTGGAGTTTAGACCAAAAAGCTCTATTTTTGTCTCATCAGACCACATGACCTTCTCCCATTAATCCTCTGGATCATCCAGATGGTCATTGGCAAACTTCAGATGGGCCTGGACATGCGCTGGCTTGAGCAGGGGGACCTTTTGTGCGCTGCAGGATTTTAATCCATGACGGCGTAGTGTGTTGCTAATGGTTCTTTGAGACTGTGGTCCCAGCTCTCTTCAGGTCATTGACCAGGTCCTGCCGTGTAGTTCTGGGCTGATCCCTCACCTTCCTCATGATCATTGATGCCCCACGAGGTTAGATCTTGCATGGAGTCCCAGACCGAGGATGATTGACCGTCATCTTGAACTTCCTCCATTTTCAAATAATTCCGCCAACAGTTGTTGCCTTCTCACCAAGCTGCTTGCCTATTGTCCTGTAGCCCATCCCAGCCTTGTGCAGGTCTACAATTTATCCCTGATGTCCTTACACAGCTCCATGGTCTTGGCCATTGTGGAGAGGTTGGAGTCTGTTTGATTGAGTGTGTGGACAGGTGTCTTTTATTCAGGTAACGAGTTCAAACAGGTGCAGTTAATACAGGTAATGAGTGGAGAACAGGATGCCTTCTGAAAGAAAAACTAACATGTCTGTGAGAGACGGAATTCTTACTGGTTGGTAGGTGATCAAATACTTATGTCATGCAATAAAATGCAAATTAATTACTTAAAAATCATACAATGTGATTTTCTGGATTTTGTTTTAGATTCCGTCTCTCACAGTTGAAGTGTACCTATGATAAAAATTACAGACCTCTACATGCTTTGTAAGTAGGAAAACCTGCAAAATCGGCAGTGTATCAAATACTTGTTCTCCCCATTGTATATTTATATATATTCAGAGTGTCCTAAATACTACATTCTATGTTGTTTTTTTCTATGTTCTAAAGTCAGGCAGCAGCATTCTATGTTCTAAAGTCAGGCAGCAGCATTCTATGTTCTAAAGTCAGACAGCAGCATTCTATGTTCTAAAGTCAGGCAGCAGCATTCTATGTTCTAAAATCGGGCAGCAGCATTCTATGTTCTAAAGTCAGGCAGCAGCATTCTATGTTCTAAAGTCAGGCAGCAGCATTCTATGTTCTAAAGTCAGGGAGCAGCATTCTATGTTCTAAAGTCAGGGAGCAGCATTCTATGTTCTAAAGTCAGGGAGCAGCATTCTATGTTCTAAAGTCAGGCAGCAGCATTCTATGTTCTAAAGTCAGGCAGCAGCATTCTATGTTCTCAGGCAGCAGCATTCTATGTTCTAAAGTCGGGGAGCAGCATTCTATGTTCTAAAGTCGGGGGCAGCATTCTATGTTCTAAAGTCGGGAGCAGCATTCTATGTTCTAAAGTCGGGGAGCAGCATTCTATGTTCTAAAGTCGGGGAGCAGCATTCTATGTTCTAAAGTCGGGGAGCAGCATTCTATGTTCTAAAGTCGGGGAGCAGCATTCTATGTTCTAAAGTCGGGCAGCAGCATTCTATGTTCTAAAGTCGGGCAGCAGCATTCTATGTTCTCGGGCAGCAGCATTCTATGTTCTAAAGTCGGGCAGCAGCATTCTATGTTCTAAAGTCGGGGAGCAGCATTCTATGTTCTAAAGTCGGGGAGCAGCATTCTATGTTCTAAAGTCGGGCAGCAGCATTCTATGTTCTAAAGTCGGGCAGCAGCATTCTATGTTCTAAAGTCGGGCAGCAGCATTCTATGTTCTAAAGTCAGGGAGCAGCATTCTATGTTCTAAAGTCAGGCAGCAGCATTCTATGTTCTAAAGTCAGGCAGCAGCATTCTATGTTCTAAAGTCAGGCAGCAGCATTCTATGTTCTAAAGTCAGGCAGCAGCATTCTATGTTCTAAAGTCGGGGAGCAGCATTCTATGTTCTAAAGTCGGGGAGCAGCATTCTATGTTCTAAATCGGGGAGCAGCATTCTATGTTCTAAAGTCGGGGAGCAGCATTCTATGTTCTAAAGTTCTAAAGGGGAGCAGCATTCTATGTTCTAAAGTCGGGGAGCAGCATTCTATGTTCTAAAGTCGGGGAGCAGCATTCTATGTTCTAAAGTCGGGCAGCAGCATTCTAAGTTCTAAAGTCGGGCAGCAGCATTCTATGTTCTAAAGTCGGGCAGCAGCATTCTATGTTCTAAAGTCGGGCAGCAGCATTCTATGTTCTAAAGTCGGGGAGCAGCATTCTATGTTCTAAAGTCGGGGAGCAGCATTCTATGTTCTAAAGTCAGGGAGCAGCATTCTATGTTCTAAAGTCGGGGAGCAGCATTCTATGTTCTAAAGTCGGGGAGCAGCATTCTATGTTCTAAAGTCGGGGAGCAGCATTCTATGTTCTAAAGTCGGGGAGCAGCATTCTATGTTCTAAAGTCGGGCAGCAGCATTCTAAGTTCTAAAGTCGGGCAGCAGCATTCTATGTTCTAAAGTCGGGCAGCAGCATTCTATGTTCTAAAGTCGGGCAGCAGCATTCTATGTTCTAAAGTCGGGGAGCAGCATTCTATGTTCTAAAGTCGGGGAGCAGCATTCTATGTTCTAAAGTCAGGGAGCAGCATTCTATGTTCTAAAGTCGGGGAGCAGCATTCTATGTTCTAAAGTCGGGAGCAGCAGCATGTTCTAAAGTCGGGGAGCAGCATTCTATGTTCTAAAGTCGGGGAGCAGCATTCTATGTTCTAAAGTCGGGGAGCAGCATTCTATGTTCTAAAGTCGGGGAGCAGCATTCTATGTTCTAAAGTCAGGGAGCAGCATTCTATGTTCTAAAGTCGGGGAGCAGCATTCTATGTTCTAAAGTCGGGGAGCAGCATTCTATGTTCTAAAGTCGGGGAGCAGCATTCTATGTTCTAAAGTCGGGGAGCAGCATTCTATGTTCTAAAGTCGGGGAGCAGCATTCTATGTTCTAAAGTCGGGGAGCAGGCAGCAGCATTCTATGTTCTAAAGTCGGGCAGCAGCATTCTATGTTCTAAAGTCAGGCAGCAGCATTCTATGTTCTAAAGTCAGGCAGCAGCATTCTATGTTCTAAAGTCAGGCAGCAGCATTCTATGTTCTAAAGTCAGGCAGCAGCATTCTATGTTCTAAAGTCAGGCAGCAGCATTCTATGTTCTAAAGTCGGGGAGCAGCATTCTATGTTCTAAAGTCAGGCAGCAGCATTCTATGTTCTAAAGTCAGGCAGCAGCATTCTATGTTCTAAAGTCAGGCAGCAGCATTCTATGTTCTAAAGTCAGGGAGCAGCATTCTATGTTCTAAAGTCGGGGAGCAGCATTCTATGTTCTAAAGTCAGGCAGCAGCATTCTATGTTCTAAAGTCAGGCAGCAGCATTCTATGTTCTAAAGTCGGTGAGCAGCATTCTATGTTCTAAAGTCGGTGAGCAGCATTCTATGTTCTAAAGTCGGGGAGCAGCATTCTATGTTCTAAAGTCGGGGAGCAGCATTCTATGTTCTAAAGTCGGGGAGCAGCATTCTATGTTCTAAAGTCGGGGAGCAGCATTCTATGTTCTAAAGTCAGGGAGCAGCATTCTATGTTCTAAAGTCGGGGAGCAGCATTCTATGTTCTAAAGTCGGGGAGCTTCCCCGCTTGCAGAGAGAGAATATCCCAGC
Organism: Oncorhynchus tshawytscha; assembly: GCF_018296145.1. Lineage (NCBI taxonomy): Eukaryota > Metazoa > Chordata > Actinopteri > Salmoniformes > Salmonidae > Oncorhynchus > Oncorhynchus tshawytscha. The sequence goes on along the minus strand of NC_056440.1, from coordinate 10,853,325 downwards.
AGTTTGACTCGCTGACACAGAGGGTGATTTAAAGAGACATTGATTAACTCCCTATTATGTAGTCAAATTGTAGGCAATCAGGGGACTAGGAACTGGGCTGTCTGTTGGGGAGGGAGGGCCTGAAAGGTCTGGCGTCCCGTCCACATAGAGTCATCTCACTCCCCTATTAGCAGAGCAATAAGCAAACTGACTTCATTTATTATTTTTGGCCCCCGCCGGCACATGCTGTTTTTCTGCACTATTCTGGCAGAGCTGAGGGGGTGTTCGCTCTGGGGAGCATGGGAGTTGGTGGCGGTTGGGGTTGTGGTTACTGTACCTCTTGAGGTCTGGAGACTACTGTACATATTCAAACCGCCTATTCACACCACTGGAGCTGACTGACTGGCCTACCTGCCTGCCTGCCCTGGCCGACTCAGCACGCCAAACCTCTGGAAAATCACCACTCAGCTCAGACACATACGCTGGACGGGCCAAGGCAAGGCCTCCATTCACACTGACTGGGAGAAAGCTGGAGGTCAAGGCCTCCATTCACACTGACTGGGAGAAAGCTGAAGGTCAAGGCCTCCATTCACACTGACTGGGAGAAAGCTGAAGGTCAAGGCCTCCATTCACACTGACTGGGAGAAAGCTGAAGGTCAAGGCCTCCATTCACACTGACTGGGAGAAAGCTGAAGGTGTGGAAACTCACAACAGGGACAGTAGTGAAAGTATTTAAGAAGGTTTATAACAAGTCTTACAATGTATTATAAGTGCATCATAATGCATTAAACCTGTGGCTACATCTGCATTGCTTGCTCTTTGGGTTTTTTGGCTGGGTTTCTGTACAAGCACTTTGCGACATCTGCTGATGTAAAAAGGGCTTTGTAAATACATTTGATATGATCATGACAGAAACATAATTACGCCTGGACGTACCTACATGGACGTACCAACCAGGACGTACCAACCAGGACGTACCAACCAGGACGTACCTACATGGACGTACCTACATGGACGTACCAACCAGGACGTACCAACCAGGACGTACCAACCAGGACGTACCTACATGGACGTACCACCCAGGACGTACCAACATGGATGTACCTACATGAGTAGGGTTGAATGGCAGGAACCCGTTTACCAAGATTTACCGGGATTTAGCGCACAAAACCCTTTTCCCCGGATAAATAACTGCAAGAAAAAGGTCAATTATAATACATTATTTATAAACAAGATGGCGTAAAGTGGAACTGTTAAATTATATGCAATGTCTAAATCTGGCTTCTCTACGGCCTCTGCATGATGAATCATCATCAACGCTCAGGGTGGGGACAGACAGCCCATCTCAGTATGGAGAGCAGTTCACAATACATGTAGACCTATCATCTCATCATTGTAACTATTTTTCTTGTGACAGGTAGGTCTACATTTGCTACAACATAGTCTATTCTACAGTAATACAAAGACAGAATGTGCGTCTAATTTACACATCAACATCTGGCTTTCAGTGGGTCACATTGTTTTTTAACTGTAAAGATTTTATATAGACAGTGGGGAGAACAAGTATTTGACACACTGCCGATTCTGCAGGTTTTCCCACTTACAAAGCATGTAGAGGTCTGTAATTTTTTATCATAGGTACACTTCAACTGTGAGAGCCGGAATCTAAAACAAAAATCCAGAAAATCACATTGTATGATTTTTAAGTAATTAATTAGCATTTTATTGCATGACATAAGTATTTGATCACCTACCAACCAGTAAGAATTCCGGCTCTCACAGACCTGTTAGTTTTTCTTTAAGAAGCCCTCCTGTTCTCCACTCATTACCTGTATTAACTGCACCTGTTTGAACTCGTTACCTGTATAAAAGACATCTGTCCACACACTCAATCAAACAGACTCCAACCTCTCCACAATGGCCAAGACCAGAGAGCTGTGTAAGGACATCAGGGTTAAATTGTAGACCTGCACAAGGCTGGGATGGGCTACAGGACAATAGGCAAGCAGCTTGGTGAGAAGGCAACAACTGTTGGCGCAATTTTTAGAAAATGGAGGAAGTTCAAGATGACGGTCAATCCTCCTCGGTCTGGGGCTCCATGCAAGATCTCACCTCGTGGGGCATCAATGACCATGAGGAAGGTGAGGGATCAGCCCAGAACTACACGGCAGGAACTGGTCAATGACCTGAAGAGAGCTGGGACCACAGTCTCAAAGAAAACCATTAGTAACACACTATGCCGTCATGGATAAAAATCCTGCAGTGCACGCAAGGTCCCCCTGCTCAAGCCAGCGCATGTCCAGGCCCGTCTGAAGTTCGCCAATGACCATCTGGATGATCCAGAGGAGGTCATGTGGTCTGATGAGACAAAAACAGAGCTTTTTGGTCTAAACTCCACTCGCCGTGTTTGGAGGAAGAAGAATGATGAGTACAACCCCAAGAACACCATCCCAACCGTGAAGCACGGAGGTGGAAACATCATTCTTTGGGGATGCTTTTCTGCGAAGGGGACAGGATGACTGCACCGTATTGAGGGGAGGATGGATGGGGCCATGTATCGCAAAATCTTGGCCAACAACCTCCTTCCCTCAGTAAGAGCATTGAAGATGGGTTGTGGTTTGGTCTTCCAGCATGACAACCATCTGAAACACACAGCCAGGGCAACTAAAGAGTGGCTCCATAAGAAGCATCTCAAGGCATGCAATAAAATGCAAATTAATTACTTAAAAATAATACAATGTGATTTTCTGGATTTTTGTTTCCGATTCCGTCTCACAGTTGAAGTGTACCTATGATAAAAATTACAGACCTCTACATGCTTTGTAAGTAGAAAAACCTGCAAAATCGTCAGTGTATCAAATACTTGTTCTCCCCACTGTATGTATGTATGTATGTATGTATGTATGTATGTATGTATGTATGTATGTATGTATGTATGTATGTATGTATATATATATATATATATATAGAGAGAGAGATTTTTTGGAATTATAGTTGCAGAATTTTTAAACATCTCAAATATCATTGTTTTAAATCAGTGCACACGCAATCACTCTCTCGCTCTCTCCATCAACTCCATTCAAACTGCATACACAATAGATCATCATGTTCTAGATTATAGTCCTGTATATAGATGTCCTAGCCTACCTCTTTCAGGTAAGAAATTCAATGCAGTATTAGCCTTATATTCAGCTAATTAATGATGGTTTAAGCATAATACGCTTCTAACTTATTGCCTCTGTCTCTTGCGCAATACCCAAGCACCTGTGCTCCGCTGGCCTCTCTCCTTTAAAAAAACGCTCCTTAGCTCTTGGAGTCCCAAGCAGCTAGACTAGAATAGCTTGCTGGACAATTTGTTTTTAGCATTTCTTAAACCAATAGACTATTCGAAAAGGGACGCAGGCACTTTTTTTGATTAATGTTAAATACGGCAGCCAACAGAACTCAATGGTAGTTTGAAAGAAGAGTGAGCGTCCGATGGAGGTAGACTACAGCAGTTATTTATTCAGACCTATAACCATTCAATCTCTGTGAAGAGAAGGACAGAGAACAGGAGTGGTATTGGACAAACTGTCCCTCTTCTATATATAGAAGGACAGAGAACAGGAGTCGTATTGGACAAACTGTCCCTCTTATTTATATAGAAGGTCAGAGAATAGGAGTGGTATTGGACAAACTGTTCCTCTTCTATATATAGAAGGACAGAGAACAGGAGTGGTATTGGACAAACTGTCCCTCTTCTTTATATAGGAGGACAGAGAACAGGAGTGGTATTGGACAAACTGCCTCTTCTTTATATAGAAGGCCAGAAACTAGGAGTGGTATAGGACAAACTGTCCCTCTTATTTATATAGAAGGTCAGAGAATAGGCGGGGTATTGGACAAACTGTCCCTCTTCTTTATATAGAAGGACAGAGAACAGGAATGGTATTGGACAAACTGTCCCTCTTCTTTATATAGAAGGACAGAGAACAGGAGTGGTATTGGACAAACTGTCCCTCTTCTTTATATAGGAGGACAGAGAACAGGAGTGGTATTGGACAAACTGCCTCTTCTTTATATAGAAGGTCAGAAACTAGGAGTGGTATAGGACAAACTGTCCCTCTTATTTATATAGAAGGTCAGAGAATAGGAGTGGTATTGGACAAACTGTCCCTCTTCTTTATATAGAAGGACAGAGAACAGGAGTGGTATTGGACAAACTGTCCCTCTTCTTTATATAGAAGGTCAGAGAATAGGAGTGGTATTGGACAAACTGTCCCTCTTCTTTATATAGATGGACAGAGAATAGGAGTGGTATTGGACAAACTGTCCCTCTTCTTTATATAGAAGGTCAGAGAATAGGAGTGGTATTGGACAAACTGTCCCTCTTCTTTATATAGATGGTCAGAAACTAGGAGTGGTATTGGACAAACTGTCCCTCTTCTTTATATAGAAGGTCAGAGAATAGGAGTGGTATTGGACAAACTGTCCCTCTTCTTTATTTATATAGAAGGTCAGAGAATAGGAGTGGTATTGGACAAACTGTCCCTCTTCTTTATATAGGACAAACTGTCCCTCTTATTTATATAGAAGGACAGAGAATAGGCGTGGTATTGGACAAACTGCCCCTCTTCTTTATATAGAAGGACAGAGAACAGGAGTGGTATTGGACAAACTGTCCCTCTTCTTTATATAGATGGTCAGAAACTAGGAGTGGTATAGGACAAACTGTCCCTCTTATTTATATAGATGGACAGAGAATAGGAGTGGTATTGGTATTGGACAAACTGTCCCTCTTCTTTATATAGATGGTCAGAAACTAGGAGTGGTATAGGACAAACTGTCCCTCTTATTTATATAGAAGGACAGAGAATAGGCGTGGTATTGGACAAACTGCCCCTCTTCTTTATATAGAAGGACAGAGAACAGGAGTGGTCAGAACACTATGTTAGCAAAGAAAGCAAATCTAAATAGATGTGGTTTTCAATGTAAAGCTGAGGTCTGACATTTGTGTGGTTAGCAAGCCAAGCCAAATGGCCAAAGAACACTATGTGTATAAACAGTCAAACAGGATCCATTTCTTGCTAAATATTATGTTCTTTGATCCTAACGTTCTCCCGCAACATGCTACTTTCATTGCACAATATGACAATTGGTTGCCATTTTTATGAAAATACATTCGTGAATGCACACGCTGACACACACACACACACACACACACACCATCCAATCAAGTTCTCTTCAGGAACGCCTGTACTCTCCTGTGGCGCTGTATTGTAATTTCACAGTATGTGTTAGAAAGCAGTACATGTCTTACTGACAGACGACGTTATAGATTCCTGTGACGATCCTAACAGGACCCAGATACTGTATGGCATATATGAAGACTAATGTGCAAACAGGTCACTCGTTACTTCATTAAACACGTAGGTTAGCACAAAAATAGTCATAATCGAGTCTTTTCTACCTAATCATGGTCATATGTACTGTAGCAGTGCTAATCCCCAACTAGGATTTACTACACTATGAAATACTCCTACGGGTTTTAATCAATGTTAAAATTGTATAAATTACAGTCTATCATGTTTTCTTTAATATAATGAACATTCGCGAAATTTCCACACAAAAAAAAGGGTGTCAGGGATTCAGTCACTACATTCTTTACCCAAGGCACACTTCAATTCAGCGGGCTTTTAGGTCCATTTTCACAACTCTCCCCACTAAAATACTGTCCTTTTCAAACTTCATACAGTCACTGCATGTTCGCCAGTTAACAAATTCAACTTTTATTTACAAGAGGACTGCTTCAGTTCCCTTCTCCCGGTATCGCTTTCAAAATCAGCACAGAGAGTAAATAGGCCACATTGTCGCGTTTTTATGTAGGCTACAGCAGGGTTGGAGGGGGCCGTAGCGTGGGCTAAACATCACAAGGCGTCAGGCTTGGACAGCTATCAAAGGCTTTAGTACACTTGCCCGGTGGTGCTTACGGGAAATGATTACGCACATGGTTAGTGAAGTAACTGTGGACTGTAAAACGACCGTACCAAAACGAAGTAACTAAGTTGGTACTGGGTACACAAAAATGGTATATCCTTGTTGTTCCAAAACGTACAACATTCTACAAGTTAATTGCCTGGGATAGTGTGTTGCCTTTTTATTTTGTTACAAAATATCTGCACACAATCACTAGCCTAGTCATGCTTCAAAGACGTTTTCTGTGTTGAAGATTGATACAGAGTTCCTTCACAGCGAGGCGGGACAGTAGGTATGCAGAGTTGTTTAAGTTCCATTGGTTGAATTGACGAAAATAATAAGTAAATTAGGAAAACAAACAATTTCCCACCAACTAATTGAGTCCGAAATGATCTATGCCGCTGAATCAAATCACGTACCGTTATTGGACATAACGTTCCTTGATTAGTTACAGACATGATTTGATGGAGCTGTGACCAACTAACCATAATCTCTATCAATTGTAACTCTGATCAGGTCATGATGAACAACTTGAATGATTTCCTGTGTAATAACTATGTTTAAAAACTCTGAGGGAGAGAGATAATCCTTATTGAATGTATATGCCATGTGAACTTCTATCCAGGGAACTGCATGTTTCATGGTGAATGAGTTACATAAAATAGAAGCCATGTTGTAACCACATATGCTAGTACCATTCTCTCTTTCTCACTAACACACACACACACACACACACGCTAGACTACAACTCAAAAAGTTTTAGAGTAGAGCAAGAAAGCATGCCGAGCTGTGGCAACATATTGGACATGTCATGCGCAGTTGCGCACAACTGAACTGAGTTTTACGTACTTGTACAATCTCGCCCTCCGCGCTGATAGTGGCTCCTGCCTTTGAGAATCGTCCTTGCAACCCCGTCGTGTATGTAGTATAATCTCCATTTGGACTGGACTCAAACAGCACTACTTCCACAAAAGCCGTATCCTTGGCGAAAACCGTTCCAATAGAAGTGGTAACCACGATGATCATCAAGACTACAGAATCGGCTACACACTCTAACCTCCTGCTTGGTAAAATCATCATCTTGCCGGTTGGATATCCACCGATCGGAACATAATTTCCAAGGGTGATTAGGTGATGGTGCTGAAATTGAATCTGAAACGAGATCGATGCGTCAAAAGAGCGTGTTTATTTCACTATTGCAGCCTTGTCAATTACATTGCTTGCTTCTTAACGTTCCCTCTCTTTCTTTCTTTCTCCCTCCCTCTTTCTATTTCTCCATCACCCCCTCTCTCTACAGCGCTACAAAGCGGATCTCCTTTTGATCTCCAAACACGTGATTTTTTTGTTGATTTTTTTCATCCCAAAAGGGTTATCCCCACCCACCAATCTTCCTGACCCGCTACTTTCCACTCCCCGCTCTGAAGTGCCAGCACTCTGTTAAGGACGCACGGCGCATTCACTTGTGCTTCAGGCGCTGTATACCTCAGAATGATTGGCAACTTGGCGTCAATTCATCAAAAATGATACATTTGAGCAGACATAGCCTAATAGAGGTTTGCTTTAGGTATGGACGTGAGATGTAATAGCCAACGTGGTTAAACTATTCTTTAACGCTGTTAGGCTGTGTCTTGTTGAAGGGGCGATTCGCGCTTGACTATCCTTCTAAACTCCTTGGTACGGCCAAACGCTACGCCACAGTTTAGGAAAGATTCGCTCAGGATCGAAGTTCTTGAAGATAGGAACGACCTTAAAAGAACCATTACACTTGTCAAACCGCTCCATTATTTAAGCCGGCTATTTTTTTCTACCTCCATTCAGTTATGTTTACCTGTTGGTTGGAACTGTGTCTATTTGTGTCACCGGGCATTACATTAATGATCCATCTTCCCGTATTGGGAGAGATTAAGAAGTTACAAAGTAGTCTGTAGTTTCCGGTGGGTTTTTGTTGTGACGAATGGAAGCATATTTAAGAAATAAAAAGCACAGTTTAAGCTTACACTTTGTACACGTTTTATGAATAAGCCTTTACACATTATTATAAATGTCTAAATGTTTTGATATATATATATATTTTAAAGTGTAAATGCTAAGGATTGTCATGCTAAATGTGTATACATGTTTACAAATATAGAAATACACTGAGTGTACAAAACATTTGGAACAGGGATGCTGGTCCATGTTGACTCCAATGCTTCCCACAGTTGTGTCAAGTTGGCTGGATGTTCTTTGGGTGGTGGACCATTCTTGATACACACGGGAAACTGATCAGTGTGAAAAAAACAGCACTTCATCTTTTGACTTGCCCATTTACCCTCTGAATGGCCCACATACACAATCCATGTCTGAATTGTCTCAGGGCTTAAAAATCCTTCTTTAACCCGTCTCCTCATCTGAATTTACCAAGTGACATCAATAAGGGTTTCAACTGGATTCACCTGGTCAGTCTACATCATGGAAAGAGCAGGTGTTCCTAATGTTTTGTACAGTCAGTGTATGTCGTTAGTTTTGTAGCTATTCACAAATAGTTTATTAATGATAATTTCATGAAAAGTATTATAAAGTGTTAGGCATTTCACAAACTGGTGTGTTTCAATTTGCTTGAGCAGTAAACTGTAAAAAAAAAAAGTTTATTTTGTCTTTATTAATATAATGTGCATTAGAGGTTGACAAATCCCCAAGTTGTCAGTGTTTGGTCGAGCTGCTAAACTCTCATCGTCAAAGGGTTCTTAACCTTATTTATAAGAGTGACACAGGTGTTCAAAGAATCTTAACAGCCATTGCAACTGAATTAGATGATTCTGTGTGTGTGTGTGTATTTGCAACAGAAATACATAATCATTGGTTCGGTGCAGGAGAGATTTATTCACAATATTAAGAATGTATGAGGTTCGAGTTTTGCATAACATTTTGTACACACTATGGACAATTGACATGAGAAAAATATTGAAAACCATAACACATATATAAGAAAGGGAGAGGGAGAGGGGGATACCTAGTCAGTTGTACAACAGAAAGGGGGATACCTAGTCAGTTGTACAACAGAAAGGGGGATACCTAGTCAGTTGTACAACAGAAAGGGGGATACCTAGTCAGTTGTACAACAGAAAGGGGGATACCTAGTCAGTTGTACAACAGAAAGGGGGATACCTAGTCAGTTGTACAACAGAAAGGGGGATACCTAGTCAGTTGAACAACAGAAAGGGGGTACCTAGTCAGTTGTACAACAGAAAGGAGGGTACCTAGTCAGTTGTACAACAGAAAGGGGGATACCTAGTCCGTTATACAACAGAAAGGGCGATACCTAGTCAGTTATACAACAGAAAGGGGGATACCTAGTCAGTTGTACATTAGAAAGGGGGGATACCTAGTCAGTTGTACAACAGAAAGGGGGATACCTAGTCAGTTATACAACAGAAATGGGGATACCTAGTCAGTTATACAACAGAAAGGGGGATACCTAGTCAGTTGTACAACAGAAAGGGGGTTACCTAGTCAGTTGTACAACAGAAAGGGTGATACCTAGTCATTTGTACAACAGAAAGGGGGATACCTAGTCAGTTGTACAACAGAAAGGGGATACCTAGTCAGTTATACAACAGAAAGGGGGATACCTAGTCAGTTGTACAACAGAAAGGGGGATACCTAGTCAGTTATACAACAGAAAGGGGATACCTAGTCAGTTGTACAACAGAAAGGGGGATACCTAGTCAGTTATACAACAGAAAGGGGGATACCTAGTCAGTTGTACAACAGAAAGGGGGATACCTAGTCAGTTGTACAACAGAAAGGGGGATACCTAGTCAGTTATACAACAGAAAGGGGGATACCTAGTCAGTTATACAACAGAAAGGGGGATACCTAGTCAGTTGTACAACAGAAAGGGGGATACCTAGTCAGTTATACAACAGAAAGGGGGATACCTAGTCAGTTATACAACAGAAAGGGGGATACCTAGTCAGTTATACAACAGAAAGGGGGATACCTAGTCAGTTGTACAACAGAAAGGGGGATACCTAGTCAGTTGTACAACAGAAAGAAAGGGGGATACCTAGTCAGTTGTACAACAGAAAGGGGGATACCTAGTCAGTTGTACAACAGAAAGGGGGATACCTAGTCAGTTGTACAACAGAAAGGGGGATACCTAGTCAGTTATACAACAGAAAGGGGGATACCTAGTCAGTTGTACAACAGAAAGGGGGATACCTAGTCAGTTGTACAACAGAAAGGGGGATACCTAGTCAGTTGTACAACAGAAATGGGGATACCTAGTCAGTTGTACAACAGAAAGGGGGATACCTAGTCAGTTGTACAACAGAAAGGGGGATACCTAGTCAGTTGTACAACAGAAAGGGGGATACCTAGTCAGTTGTACAACAGAAAGGGGGATACCTAGTCAGTTGTACAACAGAAAGGGGGGATACCTAGTCAGTTGTACAACAGAAAGGGGGGATACCTAGTCAGTTGTACAACAGAAAGGGGGATACCTAGTCAGTTGTACAACAGAAAGGGGGATACCTAGTCAGTTGTACAACAGAAAGAAAGGGGATACCTAGTCAGTTGTACAACAGAAAGGGGGATACCTAGTCAGTTGTACAACAGAAAGGGCGATACCTAGTCAGTTGTACAACAGAAAGGGGGATACCTAGTCAGTTGTACAACAGAAAGGGGGATACCTAGTCAGTTGTACAACAGAAGGGGGATACCTAGTCAGTTGTACAACAGAAAGGGGGATACCTAGTCAGTTGTACAACAGAAAGGGGATACCTAGTCAGTTGTACAACAGAAAGGGGGGATACCTAGTCAGTTGTACAACAGAAAGGGGGATACCTAGTCAGTTGTACAACAGAAAGGGGATACCTAGTCAGTTGTACAACAGAAAGGAAAGGGGGATACCTAGTCAGTTGTACAACAGAAAGGAAAGGGGGATACCTAGTCAGTTGTACAACAGAAAGGAAAGGGGGATACCTAGTCAGTTGTACAACAGAAAGGAAAGGGGGATACCTAGTCAGTTGTACAACAGAAAGGAAAGGGGATACCTAGTCAGTTGTACAACAGAAAGGAAAGGGGGATACCTAGTCAGTTGTACAACAGAAAGGAAAGGGGATACCTAGTCAGTTGTACAACAGAAAGGAAAGGGGGATACCTAGTCAGTTGTACAACAGAAAGGAAAGGGGATACCTAGTCAGTTGTACAACAGAAAGGAAAGGGGGATACCTAGTCAGTTGTACAACAGAAAGGATAAGAAAGGGGATACCTAGTCAGTTGTACAACAGAAAGAAAGGGGGATACCTAGTCAGTTGTACAACAGAAAGGAAAGGGGATACCTAGTCAGTTGTACAACAGAAAGTTGTACAAAGGGGGATACCTAGTCAGTTGTACAACAGAAAGGAAAGTCAGTTGTACAACAGAAAGGGGCGATACCTAGTCAGTTGTACAACAGAAAGTTGGGGGATACCTAGTCAGTTGTACAACAGAAGAGGGGGATACCTAGTCAGTTGTACAACAGAAAGGGGATACCTAGTCAGTTGTACAACAGAAAGGGCGATACCTAGTCAGTTGTACAACAGAAAGGGGGATACCTAGTCAGTTGTACAACAGAAAGGGGATACCTAGTCAGTTGTACAACAGAAAGGGGGATACCTAGTCAGTTGTACAACAGAAAGGGGGATACCTAGTCAGTTGTACAACAGAAAGGGGGATACCTAGTCAGTTGTACAACAGAGAGGGGGATACCTAGTCAGTTGTACAACAGAAAGGGGATACCTAGTCAGTTGTACAACAGAAAGGGGGATACCTAGTCAGTTGTACAACAGAAAGGGGATACCTAGTCAGTTGTACAACAGAAAGGGGGATACCTAGTCAGTTGTACAACAGAAAGGGGGATACCTAGTCAGTTGTACAACAGAAAGGGGGATACCTAGTCAGTTGTACAACAGAAAGGGGGATACCTAGTCAGTTGTACAACAGAAAGGGCGATACCTAGTCAGTTGTACAACAGAAAGGGGATACCTAGTCAGTTGTACAACAGAAAGGGGATACCTAGTCAGTTGTACAACAGAAAGTTGTACAACAGGGGGATACCTAGTCAGTTGTACAACAGAAAGGGGGATACCTAGTCAGTTGTACAACAGAAAGGAAAGGGGGATACCTAGTCAGTTGTACAACAGAAAGGGGGATACCTAGTCAGTTGTACAACAGAAAGGGCGATACCTAGTCAGTTGTACAACAGAAAGGGGGTACCTAGTCAGTTGTACAACAGAAAGGGGATACCTAGTCAGTTGTACAACAGAAAGGGCGATACCTAGTCAGTTGTACAACAGAAAGGGGGATACCTAGTCAGTTGTACAACAGAAAGGGGGATACCTAGTCAGTTGTACAACAGAAAGGGGGATACCTAGTCAGTTGTACAACAGAAAGGGGATACCTAGTCAGTTGTACAACAGAAAGGGGGATACCTAGTCAGTTGTACAACAGAAAGGGGATACCTAGTCAGTTGTACAACAGAAAGGGGGATACCTAGTCAGTTGTACAACAGAAAGGGGGATACCTAGTCAGTTGTACAACAGAAAGGGGGATACCTAGTCAGTTGAACAACAGAAAGGGGGATACCTAGTCAGTTGTACAACAGAAAGGGGGATACCTAGTCAGTTGTACAACAGAAAGGGCGATACCTAGTCAGTTGTACAACAGAAAGGGGGATACCTAGTCAGTTGTACAACAGAAAGGGGGATACCTAGTCAGTTGTACAACAGAAAGGGGGATACCTAGTCAGTTATACAACAGAAAGGGGGATACCTAGTCAGTTGTACAACAGAAAGGGGGATACCTAGTCAGTTATACAACAGAAAGGGGGATACCTAGTCAGTTGTACAACAGAAAGGGGGATACCTAGTCAGTTATATACAACAGAAAGGGGGATACCTAGTCAGTTGTACAACAGAAAGGGGGATACCTAGTCAGTTATACAACAGAAAGGGGGATACCTAGTCAGTTGTACAACAGAAAGGGGATACCTAGTCAGTTGTACAACAGAAAGGGGATACCTAGTCAGTTGTACAACAGAAAGTTGGGGATACCTAGTCAGTTGTACAACAGAAAGGGGATACCTAGTCAGTTGTACAACAGAAAAGGGGATACCTAGTCAGTTGTACAACAGAAAGGGGGATACCTAGTCAGTTGTACAACAGAAAGGGGATACCTAGTCAGTTGTACAACAGAAAGGGGATACCTAGTCAGTTGTACAACAGAAAGGGGGATACCTAGTCAGTTGTACAACAGAAAGGGGGATACCTAGTCAGTTGTACAACAGAAAGGGGGATACCTAGTCAGTTGTACAACAGAAAGGGGATACCTAGTCAGTTGTACAACAGAAAGGGGGATACCTAGTCAGTTGTACAACAGAAAGGGGATACCTAGTCAGTTGTACAACAGAAAGGGGGATACCTAGTCAGTTGAACAACAGAAAGGGGGATACCTAGTCAGTTGTACAACAGAAAGGGCGATACCTAGTCAGTTGTACAACAGAAAGGGGATACCTAGTCAGTTGTACAACAGAAAGGGGGATACCTAGTCAGTTGTACAACAGAAAGGGGATACCTAGTCAGTTGTACAACAGAAAGGGCGATACCTAGTCAGTTGTACAACAGAAAGGGGGATACCTAGTCAGTTGTACAACAGAAAGGGGGATACCTAGTCAGTTGTACAACAGAAAGGGGGATACCTAGTCAGTTGAACAACAGAAAGGGGGATACCTAGTCAGTTGTACAACAGAAAGGGCGATACCTAGTCAGTTGTACAACAGAAAGGGCGATACCTAGTCAGTTGTACAACAGAAAGGGGGATACCTAGTCAGTTGTACAACAGAAAGGGGGTACCTAGTCAGTTGTACAACAGAAAGGGGATACCTAGTCAGTTGTACAACAGAAAGGGCGATACCTAGTCAGTTGTACAACAGAAAGGGCGATACCTAGTCAGTTGTACAACAGAAAGGGGGATACCTAGTCAGTTGTACAACAGAAAGGGGGGTACCTAGTCAGTTGTACAACAGAAAGGGGATACCTAGTCAGTTGTACAACAGAAAGGGGATACCTAGTCAGTTGTACAACAGAAAGGGGGATACCTAGTCAGTTGTACAACAGAAAGGGCGATACCTAGTCAGTTGTACAACAGAAAGGGCGATACCTAGTCAGTTGTACAACAGAAAGGGGATACCTAGTCAGTTGTACAACAGAAAGGGCGATACCTAGTCAGTTGTACAACAGAAAGGGCGATACCTAGTCAGTTGTACAACAGAAAGGGCGATACCTAGTCAGTTGTACAACAGAAAGGGCGATACCTAGTCAGTTGTACAACAGAAAGGGGGATACCTAGTCAGTTGTACAACAGAAAGGGCGATACCTAGTCAGTTGTACAACAGAAAGGGCGATACCTGGTCAGTTGTACAACAGAAAGGGGGATACCTAGTCAGTTGTACAACAGAAAGGGCGATACCTAGTCAGTTGTACAACAGAAAGGGCGATACCTGGTCAGTTGTACAACAGAAAGGGGGATACCTAGTCAGTTGTACAACAGAAAGGGGGATACCTAGTCAGTTGTACAACAGAAACGGGGATACCTAGTCAGTTGTACAACAGAAAGGGGGTACCTAGTCAGTTGTACAACAGAAAGGGGATACCTAGTCAGTTGTACAACAGAAAGGGGGATACCTAGTCAGTTGTACAACAGAAAGGGGGATACCTAGTCAGTTGTACAACAGAAAGGGGATACCTAGTCAGTTGTACAACAGAAAGGGGGATACCTAGTCAGTTGTACAACAGAAAGGGGGATACCTAGTCAGTTGTACAACAGAAAGGGGGATACCTAGTCAGTTGTACAACAGAAAGGGGATACCTAGTCAGTTGTACAACAGAAAAGGGGGATACCTAGTCAGTTGTACAACAGAAAGGGGGATACCTAGTCAGTTGTACAACAGAAAGGGGGATACCTAGTCAGTTGTACAACAGAAAGGGGGATACCTAGTCAGTTGTACAACAGAAAGGGGGATACCTAGTCAGTTGTACAACAGAAAGGGGGATACCTAGTCAGTTGTACAACAGAAAGGGGGATACCTAGTCAGTTGTACAACAGAAAGGGGGTACCTAGTCAGTTGTACAACAGAAAGGGGGATACCTAGTCAGTTATTCAACAGAAAGGGGGATACCTAGTCAGTTGTACAACAGAAAGGGGGATACCTAGTCAGTTGTACAACAGAAAGGGGGATACCTAGTCAGTTGTACAACAGAAAGGGGGATACCTAGTCAGTTGTACAACAGAAAGGGGGATACCTAGTCAGTTGTACAACAGAAAGGGGGTACCTAGTCAGTTGTACAACAGAAAGGGGGATACCTAGTCAGTTGTACAACAGAAAGGGGGATACCTAGTCAGTTGTACAACAGAAAGGGGGATACCTAGTCAGTTGTACAACAGAAAGGGGGATACCTAGTCAGTTGTACAACAGAAAGGGGGATACCTAGTCAGTTATACAACAGAAAGGGGGATACCTAGTCAGTTGTACAACAGAAAGGGGGATACCTAGTCAGTTGTACAACAGAAAGGGGATACCTAGTCAGTTGTACAACAGAAAGGGGGATACCTAGTCAGTTGTACAACAGAAAGGGGGATACCTAGTCAGTTGTACAACAGAAAGGGGGATACCTAGTCAGTTGTACAACAGAAAGGGGGATACCTAGTCAGTTGTACAACAGAAAGGGCGATACCTAGTCAGTTGTACAACAGAAAGGGGGATACCTAGTCAGTTGTACAACAGAAAGGGGGATACCTAGTCAGTTGTACAACAGAAAGGGGATACCTAGTCAGTTGTACAACAGAAAGGGGGATACCTAGTCAGTTGTACAACAGAAAGGGGGATACCTAGTCAGTTGTACAACAGAAAGGGGGATACCTAGTCAGTTGTACAACAGAAAGGGAGAGGGCGATACCTAGTCAGTTGTACAACAGAAAGGGAGAGGGCGATACCTAGTCAGTTGTACAACAGGAAGGAAAGGGGGATACCTAGTCAGTTGTACAACAGGAAGGAAAGGGGGATACCTAGTCAGTTGTACAACAGGAAGGAAAGGGGGATACCTAGTCAGTTGTACAACAGGAAGGAAAAGGGGATACCTAGTCAGTTGTACAACAGGAAGGAAAGGGGGATACCTAGTCAGTTGTACAACAGGAAGGAAAAGGGGATACCTAGTCAGTTGTACAACAGGAAGGAAAGGGGGATACCTAGTCAGTTGTACAACAGGAAGGAAAGGGGGATACCTAGTCAGTTGTACAACAGGAAGGAAAGGGGGATACCTAGTCAGTTATACAACAGAAAGGGGGATACCTAGTCAGTTGTACAACAGGAAGGAAAGGGGGATACCTAGTCAGTTGTACAACAGGAAGGAAAGGGGGATACCTAGTCAGTTGTACAACAGAAAGGGGGATACCTAGTCAGTTGTACAATAGGAAGGAAAGGGGGATACCTAGTCAGTTGTACAACAGAAAGGGGGATACCTAGTCAGTTGTACAATAGGAAGGAAAGGGGATACCTAGTCAGTTGTACAACAGGAAGGAAAGGGGGATACCTAGTCAGTTGTACAACAGAAAGGAAAGGGGGATACCTAGTCAGTTGTACAACAGGAAGGAAAGGGGGATACCTAGTCAGTTGTACAACAGAAAGGGGGATACCTAGTCAGTTGTACAACAGGAAGGAAAGGGGGATACCTAGTCAGTTGTACAACAGAAAGGGGGATACCTAGTCAGTTGTACAACAGAAAGGGGGATACCTAGTCAGTTGTACAACAGAAAGGGGGATACCTAGTCAGTTGTACAACAGGAAGGAAAGGGGGATACCTAGTCAGTTGTACAACAGGAAGGAAGTGGGGATACCTAGATTGTTGTACAACAGGAAGGAAAGGGGGATACCTAGTCAGTTGTACAACAGGAAGGAAAGGGGGATACCTAGTCAATTGTACAACAGGAAGGAAAGGGGGATACCTAGTCAGTTGTACAACAGGAAGGAAAGGGGGATACCTAGTCAGTTGTACAACAGGAAGGAAAGGGGGATACCTAGTCAGTTGTACAACAGGAAGGAAAGGGGGATACCTAGTCAGTTATACAACAGACAGGGGGATACCTAGTCAGTTGTACAACAGGAAGGAAAGGGGGATACCTAGTCAGTTGTACAACAGGAAGGAAAGGGGGATACCTAGTCAGTTGTACAACAGGAAGGAAAGGGGGATACCTAGTCAGTTGTACAATAGGAAGGAAAGGGGCATACCTAGTCAGTTGTACAACAGAAAGGGGGATACCTAGTCAGTTGTACAACAGTACAAAGAAAGGGGGATACCTAGTCAGTTGTACAATAGGAAGGAAAGAGGGATACCTAGTCAGTTGTACAACAGGAAGGAAAGGGGGATACCTAGTCAGTTGTACAATCGGAAGGAAAGGGGGATACCTAGTCAGTTGTACAACAGAAAGGGGGATACCTAGTCAGTTGTACAACAGAAAGGGGATACCTAGTCAGTTGTACAACAGAAAGGGGGATACCTAGTCAGTTGTACAACAGAAAGGGGGATACCTAGTCAGTTGTACAACAGAAAGGGGGATACCTAGTCAGTTGTACAACAGAAAGGGGATATCTAGTCAGTTATACAACAGAAAGGGGGATACCTAGTCAGTTGTACAACAGAAAAGGGGATACCTAGTCAGTTGTACAACAGAAAGGGGGATACCTAGTCAGTTGTACAACAGAAAGGGGGATACCTTGGCAGTTATACAAGAGAAAGGGGGATACCTAGTCAGTTATACAACAGAAAGGGGGATACCTAGTCAGTTGTACAACAGAAAGGGGGATACCTAGTCAGTTGTACAACAGAAAGGGGGATACCTAGTCAGTTGTACAACAGAAAGGGGGGTACCTAGTCAGTTGTACAACAGAAAGGGGGATACCTAGTCAGTTGTACAACAGAAAGGGGGATACCTAGTCAGTTGTACAACAGAAAGGAGGGTACCTAGTCAGTTGTACAACAGAAAGGGGGATACCTAGTCTGTTATACAACAGAAAGGGCGATACCTAGTCAGATGTACAACAGAAAGGGGGATACCTAGTCAGTTGTACAACAGAAAGAGGGTACCTAGTCAGTTGTACAACAGAAAGGGGGATACCTAGTCAGTTGTACAACAGAAAGGGGGATACGTAGTCAGTTGTACAACAGAAAGGGGATACCTAGTCAGTTGTACAACAGAAAGGGGGATACCTAGTCAGTTATACAACAGAAAGGGGGATACCTAGTCAGTTGTACAATAGGAAGGAAAGGGGGGATACCTAGTCAGTTGTACAACAGAAAGGGGGATACCTAGTCAGTTGTACAACAGGAAGGAAAGGGGGATACCTAGTCAGTTGTACAATAGGAAGGAAAGGGGGATACCTAGTCAGTTGTACAACAGAAAGGGGATACCTAGTCAGTTGTACAACAGAAAGGGGGATACCTAGTCAGTTGTACAACAGAAAGGGGGATACCTAGTCAGTTGTACAACAGAAAGGGGGATACCTAGTCAGTTGTACAACAGAAAGGGGGATACCTAGTCAGTTGTACAACAGAAAGGGGGATACCTAGTCAGTTGTACAACAGAAAGGGGATACCTAGTCAGTTGTACAACAGAAAGGGGGATACCTAGTCAGTTGTACAACAGAAAGGGGATACCTAGTCAGTTGTACAACAGAAAGGGGGATACCTAGTCAGTTATACAACAGAAAGGGGGATACCTAGTCAGTTGTACAACAGAAAGGGGTACCTAGTCAGTTGTACAACAGAAAGGGGGATACCTAGTCAGTTGTACAACAGAAAGGGGATACCTAGTCAGTTGTACAACAGAAAGGGGGATACCTAGTCAGTTGTCGGAGGGTCTGCTGTCCGGACCTCTGGCAGTCTCTATGGGGGTGCCACAGGGTTCAATTCTTGGACCGACTCTCTTCTCTGTATACATCAATGAGGTCGCTCTTGCTGCTGGTGAATCCCTGATCCACCTCTACGCAGACGACACCATTCTGTATACTTCCGGCCCTTCTTTGGACACTGTGTTAACAACCCTCCAGGCAAGCTTCAATGCCATACAACTCTCCTTCCGTGGCCTCCAATTGCTCTTAAATACAAGTAAAACTAAATGCATGCTCTTCAACCGATCGCTACCTGCACCTACCAGCCTGCTCTAACATCACTACTCTGGACGGCTCTGACTTAGAATACGTGGACAACTACAAATACTTAGGTGTCTGGTTAGACTGTAAACTCTCCTTCCAGACCCATATCAAACATCTCCAATCCAAAGTTAAATCTAGAATTGGCTTCCTATTTCGCAACAAAGCATCCTTCACTCATGCTGCCAAACATACCCTTGTAAAACTGACCATCCTACCAGTCCTCGACTTTGGCGATGTCATTTACAAAATAGCCTCCAATACCCTACTCAACAAATTGGATGCAGTCTATCACAGTGCAATCCGTTTTATCACCAAAGCCCCATATACTACCCACCATTGCGACCTGTACGCTCTCGTTGGCTGGCCCTCGCTTCATACTCGTCGCCAAACCCACTGGCTCCATGTCATCTACAAGACCCTGCTAGGTAAAGTCCCCCTTATCTCAGCTCACTGGTCACCATAGCATCTCCCACCTGTAGCACACGCTCCAGCAGGTATATCTCTCTAGTCACCCCCAAAACCAATTCTTTCTTTGGCTGCCTCTCCTTCCAGACTCTGCACTCCAGCAGGATGCCAATGACTGGAACGAACTACAAAAATCTCTGAAACTGGAAACACTTATCTCCCTCACTAGCTTTAAGCACCAACTGTCAGAGCAGCTCACAGATTACTGCACCTGTACATAGCCCACCTATAATTTAGCCCAAACAACTACCTCTTTCCCAACTGTATTTAATTTTTATTTATTTATTTATTTTGCTCCTTTGCACCCCATTATTTTTATTTCTACTTTGCACATTCTTCCATTGCAAAACTACCATTCAAGTGTTTTACTTGCTATATTGTATTTACTTTGCCACCATGGCTTTTTTGCCTTTACCTCCCTTCTCACCTCATTTGCTCACATTGTATATAGACTTGTTTATACTGTATTATTGACTGTATGTTTGTTTTACTCCATGTGTAACTCTGTGTCGTTGTATCTGTCGAACTGCTTTGCTTTATCTTGGCCAGGTCGCAATTGTAAATGAGAACTTGTTCTCAACTTGCCTACCTGGTTAAATAAAGGTAAAAATAAATAAATAAATAAATAAAAAGTTGTACATCAAAAAGGGGGATACCTAGTCAGTTGTACAACAGAAAGGGGGATACCTAGTCAGTTGTACAACAGAAAGGGGGATACCTAGTCAGTTGTACAACAGAAAGGAAAGGGGATACCTAGTCAGTTGTACAACAGAAAGGGGGATACCTAGTCAGTTGTACAACATAAAATTTCAGTTTGGGGATACCTAGTCAGTTGTACAACAGAAAGGGGGATACCTAGTCAGTTGTACAACAGAAAAGGGGGATACCTAGTCAGTTGTACATCAGAAAGGGGATACCTAGTCAGTTGTACAACAGAAAGGGGGATACCTAGTCAGTTGTACAACAGAAAGGGGATACCTAGTCAGTTGTACAACAGAAAGGGGATACCTAGTCAGTTGTACAACAGAAAGGGGGATACCTAGTCAGTTGTACAACAGAAAGGGGGATACCTAGTCAGTTGTACAACAGAAAGGGGGATACCTAGTCAGTTGTACAACAGAAAGGGGATACCTAGTCAGTTGTACAACAGAAAGGGGATACCTAGTCAGTTGTACAACAGAAAGGGGGATACCTAGTCAGTTGTACAACAGAAAGGGGATACCTAGTCAGTTGTACAACAGAAAGGGGATACCTAGTCAGTTGTACAACAGAAAGGGGATACCTAGTCAGTTGTACAACAGAAAGGGGGATACCTAGTCAGTTGTACAACAGAAAGGGGATACCTAGTCAGTTGTACAACAGAAAGGGGGATACCTAGTCAGTTGTACAACAGAAAGGGGGATACCTAGTCAGTTGTACAACAGAAAGGGGGATACCTAGTCAGTTGTACAACAGAAAGGGGGATACCTAGTCAGTTGTACAAAGAAAGGGGGATACCTAGTCAGTTGTACAACAGAAAGGGGATACCTAGTCAGTTGTACAACAGAAAGGGGATACCTAGTCAGTTGTACAACAGAAAGGGGATACCTAGTCAGTTGTACAACAGAAAGGGGGATACCTAGTCAGTTGAACAACAGAAAGGGGGATACCTAGTCAGTTGTACAACAGAAAGGGGGATACCTAGTCAGTTGTACAACAGAAAGGGGGATACCTAGTCAGTTGTACAACAGAAAGGGGGATACCTAGTCAGTTGTACAACAGAAAGGGGGATACCTAGTCAGTTGTACAAATGAAAGGGGGATACCTAGTCAGTTGTACAAATGAAAGGGGGATACCTAGTCAGTTGTACAACAGAAAGGGGATACCTAGTCAGTTGTACAACAGAAAGGGGGATACCTAGTCAGTTGTACAACAGAAAGGGGGATACCTAGTCAGTTGTACAACAGAAAGGGGGATACCTAGTCAGTTGTACAACAGAAAGGGGGATACCTAGTCAGTTGTACAACAGAAAGGGGGAAACCTACAGGGAGGAGGTGAGGGCCCTCGGAGTGTGGTGTCAGGAAAATAACCTCACACTCAACGTCAACAAAACTAAGGAGATGATTGTGGACTTCAGGAAACAGCAGAGGGAACACCCCCCATCCACATCGATGGAACAGTAGTGGAGAGGGTAGCAAGTTTTAAGTTCCTCGGCATACACATCACAGACAAACTGAATTGGTCCACTCACACAGACAGCATCGTGAGGAAGGCGCAGCAGCGCCTCTTCAACCTCAGGAGGCTGAAGAAATTCGGCTTGTCACCAAAAGCACTCACAAACTTCTACAGATGCACAATCGAGAGCATCCTGGCGGGCTGTATCACCGCCTGGTATGGCAACTGCACCGCCCTCAACCGTAAGGCTCTCCAGAGGGTAGTGAGGTCTGCACAACGCATCACCGGGGCAAACTACCTGCCCTCCAGGACACCTACACCACCCGATGCTACAGGAAGGCCATAAAGATCATCAAGGACATCAACCACCCGAGCCACTGCCTGTTCACCCCGCTGCCATCCAGAAGGCGAGGTCAGTACAGGTGCATCAAAGCTGGGACCGAGAGACTGAAAAACAGCTTCTATCTCAAGGCCATCAGACTGTTAAACAGCCACCACTAACATTGAGTGGCTACTGCCAACACACTGTCAATGACACTGACTCTACTCCAGCCACTTTAATCATGGGAATCGATGGGAAATGATGTAAATATATCACTAGCCACTTTAAACAATGCTACCTTATATAATGTTACTTACCCTACATTGTTCATCTCATATGCATACGTTGATACTGTACTCTATATCATCGACTGCATCCTTATGTAATACATGTATCACTAGCCACTTTAACTATGCCACTTGGTTTACATACTTATCTCATATGTATATACTGTACTCGATATCATCTACTGTATCTTGCCTATGCTGCTCTGTACCATCACTCATTCATATATCCTTATGTACATATTCTTTATCCCCTTACACTGTGTATGACAGTAGTTTTTTTTGGAATTGTTAGTTAGATTACTTGCTCGTTATTACTGCATTGTCGGAACTAGAAGCACAAGCATTTCGCTACACTCGCATTAACATCTGCTAACCATGTGTATGTGACAAATAAAATTTGATTTGATTTGACCTAGTCAGTTGTACAACAGAAAGGGGATACCTAGTCAGTTGTACAACAGAAAGGGGGATACCTAGTCAGTTGTACAATAGAAAGGGGGATACCTAGTCAGTTGTACAACAGAAAGGGGGATACCTAGTCAGTTGTACAACAGAAAGGGGATACCTAGTCAGTTGTACAACAGAAAGGGGGATACCTAGTCAGTTGAACAACAGAAAGGGGGATACCTAGTCAGTTGTACAACAGAAAGGGGGATACCTAGTCAGTTGTACAACAGAAAGGGGGATACCTAGTCAGTTGTACAACAGAAAGGGGGATACCTAGTCAGTTGTACAACAGAAAGGGGGATACCTAGTCAGTTGTACAACAGAAAGGGGGATACCTAGTCAGTTGTACAAATGAAAGGGGGATACCTAGTCAGTTGTACAACAGAAAGGGGGATACCTAGTCAGTTGTACAACAGAAAGGGGGATACCTAGTCAGTTGTACAACAGAAAGGGGGATACCTAGTCAGTTGTACAACAGAAAGGGGGATACCTAGTCAGTTGTACAACAGAAAGGGGGATACCTAGTCAGTTGTACAACAGAAAGGGGGATACCTAGTCAGTTGTACAACAGAAAGGGGGATACCTAGTCAGTTGTACAACAGAAAGGGGGATACCTAGTCAGTTGTACAACAGAAAGGGGATACCTAGTCAGTTGTACAACAGAAAGGGGGATACCTAGTCAGTTGTACAACAGAAAGGGGGTACCTAGTCAGTTGTACAACAGAAAGGGGGATACCTAGTCAGTTGTACAACAGAAAGGGGGATACCTAGTCAGTTGTACAACAGAAAGGGGGTACCTAGTCAGTTGTACAACAGAAAGGGGGATACCTAGTCAGTTGTACAACAGAAAGGGGGATACCTAGTCAGTTGTACAACAGAAAGGGGGATACCTAGTCAGTTGTACAACAGAAAGGGGGATACCTAGTCAGTTGTACAACAGAAAGGGGGATACCTAGTCAGTTGTACAACAGAAAGGGGGATACCTAGTCAGTTGTACAACAGAAAGGGGATACCTAGTCAGTTGTACAACAGAAAGGGGATACCTAGTCAGTTGTACAACAGAAAGGGGTTACCTAGTCAGTTGTACAACAGAAAGGGGGATACCTAGTCAGTTGTACAACAGAAAGGGGGATACCTAGTCAGTTGTACAACAGAAAGGGGGATACCTAGTCAGTTGTACAACAGAAAGGGGGATACCTAGTCAGTTGTACAACAGAAAGGGGGATACCTAGTCAGTTGTACAACAGAAAGGGGGATACCTAGTCAGTTGTACAACAGAAAGGGGGGATACCTAGTCAGTTGTACAACAGAAAGGGGGATACCTAGTCAGTTGTACAACAGAAAGGTTGTACAACAGGGTACCTAGTCAGTTGTACAACAGAAAGGGGATACCTAGTCAGTTGTACAACAGAAAGGGCGATACCTAGTCAGATGTACAACAGAAAGGGGGATACCTAGTCAGTTGTACAACAGAAAGGGGGATACCTAGTCAGTTGTACAACAGAAAGGGGATACCTAGTCAGTTGTACAACAGAAAGGGGGATACCTAGTCAGTTGTACAACAGAAAGGGGGATACCTAGTCAGTTGTACAACAGAAAGGGGATACCTAGTCAGTTGTACAACAGAAAGGGGATACCTAGTCAGTTGTACAACAGAAAGGGGGATACCTAGTCAGTTGTACAACAGAAGGGGGATACCTAGTCAGTTGTACAACAGAAAGGGGGATACCTAGTCAGTTGTACAACAGAAAGGGGGATACCTAGTCAGTTGTACAACAGAAAGGGGATACCTAGTCAGTTGTACAACAGAAAGGAGGGATACCTAGTCAGTTGTACAACAGAAAGGGGGATACCTAGTCAGTTGTACAACAGAAAGGGGATACCTAGTCAGTTGTACAACAGAAAGGGGGATACCTAGTCAGTTGAACAACAGAAAGGGGGTACCTAGTCAGTTGTACAACAGAAAGGGGGATACCTAGTCAGTTGTACAACAGAAAGGGGGTACCTAGTCAGTTGTACAACAGAAAGGGGGATACCTAGTCAGTTGTACAACAGAAAGGGGGATACCTAGTCAGTTGAACAACAGAAAGGGGGATACCTAGTCAGTTGTACAACAGAAAGGGGGATACCTAGTCAGTTGTACAACAGAAAGGGGGATACCTAGTCAGTTGTACAACAGAAAGGGGGATACCTAGTCAGTTGTACAACAGAAAGGGGATACCTAGTCAGTTGTACAACAGAAAGGGGGATACCTAGTCAGTTGTACAACAGAAAGGGGGATACCTAGTCTGTTATACAACAGAAAGGGCGATACCTAGTCAGATGTACAACAGAAAGGGGGATACCTAGTCAGTTGTACAACAGAAAGAGGGTACCTAGTCAGTTGTACAACAGAAAGGGGGATACCTAGTCAGTTGTACAACAGAAAGGGGGATACCTAGTCAGTTGTACAACAGAAAGGGGGTACCTGGTCAGTTGTACAACAGAAAGGGGGATACCTAGTCAGTTGTACAACAGAAAGGGGGATACCTAGTCAGTTGTACAACAGAAAGGGGATACCTAGTCAGTTGTACAACAGAAAGGGGGATACCTAGTCAGTTGTACAACAGAAAGGGGGATACCTAGTCAGTTGTACAACAGAAAGGGGATACCTAGTCAGTTGTACAACAGAAAGGGGGATACCTAGTCAGTTGTACAACAGAAAGGGGATACCTAGTCAGTTGTACAACAGAAAGGGGATACCTAGTCAGTTGTACAACAGAAAGGGGGATACCTAGTCAGTTGTACAACAGGGGAAGTCAGTTGTACAACAGAAGGGGGATACCTAGTCAGTTGTACAACAGAAAGGGGGATACCTAGTCAGTTGTACAACAGAAAGGGGGATACCTAGTCAGTTGTACAACAGAAAGGGGGATACCTAGTCAGTTGTACAACAGAAAGGGGGATACCTAGTCAGTTGTACAACAGAAAGGGGGATACCTAGTCAGTTGTACAACAGAAAGGGGGATACCTAGTCAGTTGTACAACAGAAAGGGGGATACCTAGTCAGTTGTACAACAGAAAGGGGGATACCTAGTCAGTTGTACAACAGAAAGGGGATACCTAGTCAGTTGTACAACAGAAAGGGGGATACCTAGTCAGTTGTACAACAGAAAGGGGGATACCTAGTCAGTTGTACAACAGAAAGGGGGATACCTAGTCAGTTGTACAACAGAAAGGGGGATACCTAGTCAGTTGTACAACAGAAAGGGGGATACCTAGTCAGTTGAACAACAGAAAGGGGATACCTAGTCAGTTGTACAACAGAAAGGGGGATACCTAGTCAGTTGTACAACAGAAAGGGGTTACCTAGTCAGTTGTACAACAGAAAGAGGGATACCTAGTCAGTTGTACAACAGAAAGGGGGATACCTAGTCAGTTGTACAACAGAAAGGGGGATACCTAGTCAGTTGTACAACAGAAAGGGGGATACCTAGTCAGTTGTACAACAGAAAGGGGGATACCTAGTCAGTTGTACAACAGAAAGGGGGATACCTAGTCAGATGTACAACAGAAAGGGGGATACCTAGTCAGTTGTACAACAGAAAGAGGGTACCTAGTCAGTTGTACAACAGAAAGGGGGATACCTAGTCAGTTGTACAACAGAAAGGGGGATACCTAGTCAGTTGTACAACAGAAAGGGGGTACCTAGTCAGTTGTACAACAGAAAGGGGGATACCTAGTCAGTTGTACAACAGAAAGGGGGATACCTAGTCAGTTGTACAACAGAAAGGGGGTACCTAGTCAGTTGTACAACAGAAAGTTGGGGGATACCTAGTCAGTTGTACAACAGAAAGGGGGATACCTAGTCAGTTGTACAACAGAAAGGGGGATACCTAGTCAGTTGTACAACAGAAAGGGGGATACCTAGTCAGTTGTACAACAGAAAGGGGGATACCTAGTCAGTTGTACAACAGAAAGGGGGTACCTAGTCAGTTGTACAACAGAAAGGGGATACCTAGTCAGTTGTACAACAGAAAGGGGGATACCTAGTCAGTTGTACAACAGAAAGGGGGATACCTAGTCAGTTGTACAACAGAAAGGGGGATACCTAGTCAGTTGTACAACAGAAAGGGGGATACCTAGTCAGTTGTACAACAGAAAGGGGGATACCTAGTCAGTTGTACAACAAGTCAGTACAACAGAAAGGGGGATACCTAGTCA
This sequence comes from Oncorhynchus tshawytscha, assembly GCF_018296145.1. Taxonomy (NCBI): domain Eukaryota; kingdom Metazoa; phylum Chordata; class Actinopteri; order Salmoniformes; family Salmonidae; genus Oncorhynchus; species Oncorhynchus tshawytscha. The sequence continues at coordinate 10,826,285 of NC_056440.1, read as the reverse complement.
GTTATACAACAGAAAGGGGGATACCTAGTCAGTTGTACAACAGAAAGGGGGATACCTAGTCAGTTGTACAACAGAAAGGGGGATACCTAGTCAGTTGTACAACAGAAACGGGGATACCTAGTCAGTTGTACAACAGAAAGGGGATACCTAGTCAGTTGTACAACAGAAAGGGGGTACCTAGTCAGTTGTACAACAGAAAGGGGGATACCTAGTCAGTTGTACAACAGAAAGGGGGATACCTAGTCAGTTGTACAACAGAAAGGGGGATACCTAGTCAGTTGTACAACAGAAAGGGGGGTACCTAGTCAGTTGTACAACAGAAAGGGGGATACCTAGTCAGTTGTACAACAGAAAGGGGGATACCTAGTCAGTTGTACAACAGAAATGTGTCTTCCACATTGTTTTATTTAATCTTCATTTAACTAGGCAAGTCAGTTAAGAACACATTCTTATTTACAATGAAGGCCTACATTTAATCAACCCTTCTATATCTATCAACTATTACACAAAAACGGGTAGAGGACAAGCAGAAATATGGAGTATTTAGTCATCAGTCTGACAGCAAAAGATTGAATTAAAGAGTATTTTAAAATGACAATGATATTTCTGTGAACAATATGCAATGAGTGTACAGAACAGCCTCCATTCGTCAGGGCAAGGACTCTACAAGGTGTCGAAAGTGTTCCACAGGGATGATGTTGACTCAATTTGGCTGGATGTCCTTCTGGTGGTGGACCATTCTTGATACACACGGGAAACTGTTGAGGCATGAAAAACCCAGGAGCGTTACAGTTCTTGGCACACCTACTACCATACCCCGTTGAAAGGCACTTAAATATTTTGTCTTGCCCATTCATTCGCTGAATGGCACACATACACAATCCATGTCTCAATTGTCTCAAAGCTTAAAAATCCTAATTTAACCTGCCTCCTCCACTTCATCTCCACTGATTGAAGTGGATTTAACAAGTGACATCAATAAGGGATCAAAGCTTTCACCTGGATTCACCTGGTCAGTCTGTCATGGAAAGAGCAGGTGTTCCTAATGTTTTGTACACCCAGTGTATAATGGTGTTTAGACAGAGGACCAGTAATTGTCTGGAGTCTTGTCTTGATTCCTTTATCAAGATAGACTTTGAGGGAGAGAGAGAGAGAGAAAGCAACAACTCTTCATCAGGGTGAATTGAGGTCTTTATATCAAGCCTGCCCTCTGCTGGTTAGTAAATGACCTCCAAGCACAATAAAATGAGCCCTTGTTGTGCCCAATAATCTCTCTTTCTGAAGTGTGCATTTGTTCACCACTCCCCACAAATGTAAAAGCATTGGATTAGAGTTGGAATAGGCTAGAGAGGGTTTCATATCTATACCAGTCATTTCCTTTGAAATCAATGAAGAGAAGTGAACAAGTGCACACTTCAGGATAAAATAGATCTTATTGTACGCAGCCTTAATCTAATCCCCTAGGAACTTCAAGTGAATCTGAACAAATGCTATTTAAAACCCATATGGCAGCTGTGTCACGCCCTGGTCTAAGTATTTTGTGTTTTTCTTCATGTATTGGGTCAGGCCAGGGTGTGGCATGGGGTTTTTGTATTGGGGTTTTGGTGTGTATGTATTGGGATTGTAGCTAGTGGGGTTATCTAGCAAGGTCTATGGCTGTCTGGAGTGGTTCTCAATCAGAGGCAGGTGTTTATCGTTGTCTCTGATTGGGAACCATATTTAGGCAGCCATATTCTTTGAGTTTGTCGTGGGTGATTGTCCTTAGTGTCCTTGTTCCTGTCTATGTGTTAGGTTACACAAGTATAGGCTGTTTCGGTTTTAGTTACATTCTTTGTTTTGTAGTGTTTGTTATTGATTCGTGTTTTACGTTCGTTATTAAATATGGATCGCAATCTACACGCTGCAGTTTGGTCCGACTCTCCTTCACACCTAGAAAACCGTAACAAGCTGCTCTATTTAAAACCCATATGGCAGCTGCTCTATTTAAAACCCATATTGCAGCTGCTCTATTTAAAACCCATGTGGCAGCTGCTCTATATAAAACCCATATGGCACCTGCTCTATTTAAAACCCATATGGCAGCTGCTCTATTTAAAACCCATATGGCACCTGCTCTATATAAAACCCATGTGGCAGCTGCTCTATATAAAACCCATATGGCGGCTGCTCTATATAAAACCCATATGGCAGCTGCTCTATTTAAAACCCATATGGCAGCTGCTCTATTTAAAACCCATATGGCACCTGCTCTATATAAAACCCATGTGGCAGCTGCTCTATATAAAACCCATGTGGCAGCTGCTCTATATAAAACCCATATGGCAGCTGCTCTATATAAAACCCATATGGCAGCTGCTCTATTCAAAACCCATGTGGCAGCTGCTCTATTCAAAACCCATATGGCAGCTGCTCTATTTAAAACCCATGTGGCAGCTGCTCTATATAAAACCCATATGGCGGCTGCTCTATATAAAACCCATATGGCAGCTGCTCTATATAAAACCCATATGGCAGCTGCTCTATATAAAACCCATATGGCAGCTGCTCTAACATTCTTTTTACAAATAATTTCAGATCTACACAAGTGCTTCTTCTTCTCCTTCGTCTTCTTCTTCTTCAGTAGGGCCTAGGGCCTAAGGGTTAGGGTCTCTAGGGGGTTGTTTCTGGATAGATCCATACCTCTGTCATCAACTCCCACAGCCACCTGTGGGCTCTCCAAAACACCCTGTCCGGTTCTGTGTTCTCTCTCTATGGGCTGTGCTTGGGTTACAAACTCCCCCTGCACCCTAACAGGTATCAGCTGGATCCTCTACTCAGCTCACCTAAAAGTGTCACTGTCAGGAGAGATGGTTGTGTTGGTCGCTTCAATACAATTGGCAGTCTATGGCCATGGTATATTGTACCAGTGCCTCCCCGATCTATGGGAGGTAAATCATTGGATCCTATTAATTTGATTCAATGCAATTAAATCTTTGAGGTCTGCATCCATAAAAATACAATGTGCTTATGGTCATTAATTAATTAATTTTTTATGCATTTATATTTTTCACCTTTATTTAACCAGGTAGGCCAGTTGAGAACAAGTTCTCATTTACAACTGTGACCTGGCCAAGATAAAGCAAAGCAGTTGGACAAAAACAACAAAGAGTTACACATAAACAAACGTACAGTCAATAAACACAATAGAAAAATCTATGTACAGTGTGTGCAGATGTAGAAGAGGAGGGAGGTAATGCAATAAATAGGCCAAAGAGGCAAAATAATTACAATTTAGTATTAACACTGGAGTGACAGATGAGGATGTGCAAGTAGAGATACTGGGGTGCAAAAGAGCAAGAGGATAAGTAATAATATGGGGATGAGGTAGTTGGGTGTGCTATTTACAGATTGGCTGTGTATAGGTACAGTGATCGGTAAGCTGCTCTGACAGTTGATGCTTAAAGTTAGAAAGGGAGATGGTGATTTCAGTGATTTTTGCAATTCGTTCCAGTCATTGGCAGCAGGGAACTGGAAGGAAAGGCAGCTAAGTAAATGTTGGCTTTGGGGGTGACCAGTGAAATATACCTGCTGGAGCATGTGCTATGGGTGGGTGTTGCTATGGTGACCAGTGAGCTGAGATTATGCTAGGTAAAGCCTCGCTTTGACTTATAGATGAACTGGAGCCAGTGGGTTTGGTGACGAATATGTAGTGAGGGCCAGCCAACGAGAGCATACAGGCCGCAGTGGTGGGTAGTATGTGGGGCTTTAGTGACAAAACTGATGGCACTGTGATAGACTACATCCAGTTTGCTGAGTAGGGTGTTGGAGGCTATTTTGTAAATGACACCAACGAAGTCAAGGAAGGGTAGGATAGTCAGTTCTACGAGGGTATGTTTGGCAGCATGAGTGAAAGAGGCTTTGTTGCGAAATAGGAAGCCAATTCTAGATTTAATTTTGGATTGGAGATGCTTATGTGAGTCTGGATGGAGAGTTTACAGTCTAACCAGACACCTACAGAAGTTATTTCTAGTTGTCCACATATTCTAAGTCAGAACAGTCCAGAGTAGTAATGCTAGTCGAGCTGGAGGTTGCGAAGAGCAATCAGTTGAAGAGCATGCACTTAGTTTTACTTGCATTTAAAAGCAGTTGGAGGCCTCGGAAGGAGTGTTGTATGGCATTGAAGCTCGTTTGGAGGTTTGTTAGCCCAGTGTCCAAAGAAGGGCCAGATGTATACAGAATGGTATCGTCTGTGTAGAGGTGGATCAGAGAATCACCAGCAGCAAGAGAGACATCATTGATATATACAGAAAAGAGTCAGCCCAAGAATTGAACCCTGTGGCATAGAGACTGCCAGAAGTCCGGACAACAGGCCCTCCGATTTGACACACTGAACTCTGTCTGAGAAGTAGTTGGTGAAGCAGCGAGGCAGTCATTTGAGAAGCCAAGGCTATTGAGTCTGCTGATAAGAATGCTGTGATTGACAGAGTTGAAAGCCTTGGCCAGGTCGATGAAGACGGCTGCACATTACTTTTATTGATGGTGGTTATGATATTGTTTAGGACCTTGAGCGTGGCTGAGGTGCACCCATGACCAGCTCGGAAACCAGATTGCATAATGGAGAAGTTACGGTGGGATTCAGAATTGTCGGTGATCTGTTTGATAGCAGGGAAGGATGGAAATAGTCTGTAGCAGTTTGGGTCTAGAGTGTCTCCCCTTTGAAGAGGGGGATGACCGCGGCAGCTTTCCAATGTTTGGGGATCTCAGACGATACAAAAGAGAGGTTGTTTAGGCTAGTAATAGGGTTTGCAACAATTTCGGCAGATCATTTTAGAAAGAGAGGGTCCAGATTGTCTAGCCCAGCTGATTTGTAGGGATCCAGATTTTGCAGTTTTTTCAGAACATCAGCTGTCTGGATTTAGGTGAAAGACAAGCAGGGGGGCTTGGGCAAGTTGCTGCAAGGGGTGCTGAGATGTTGGCCGGGGTAGGGGTAGACAATTTGAAAGCTTGGCCAGCCGTAGAAAAATGCTTCTTGAAATGATTGATTATCGTAGATTTATCGGTGGTGACAATGTTTCCTATCCTCAGTGCAGTGGGCAGCTGGGAGGAGGTGCTCTTATTCTCCATGGACTTTACAGTGTCCCAAAACTTTTTTGAATTAGTACTACAAGATGCAAATTTCTGCCTGAAAAAGCTAGCCTTAGCTTTCCTAACTGACTGAGTATATTAGTTCCTGACTACCCTGAAAAGTTCGCATATCACGGTGGCTATTCGATGTTAATGCAGATTACAACAGGATGTTTTTGTCCTGGTCAAGGGCAGTTAAGTCTGGGGTGAACCAAGGGTTATATCTGTTCTTAGTTCTACATTTTTTGAATGGGGCATGCTTATTTAAGATGGAGAGGAAAGCACTTTTAAAGAGCAACCAGGCATCCTCTACTGACAGGATGAGGTCAATATCCTTCCAGGATACCCGGGCCAGGTCGATTAGAAAGGCCTGCTCGCTGAAGTGTTTTAGGGAGCGTTTGAGAGTGATGAGGGGTGGTTGTTTGACCGCTGACCCATTACGCACACAGGCAATGATGCAGTGATCGCTGAGATCCTGGTTGAAGACAGCAGAGGTGTATTTAGAGGTCAAGTTGATCAGGATGAAATCTAAGGTATCATATATATCATATATACCCATGGTTACAGATTTAGGGTTGTACCTGGTAGGTTCCTTGATAATTTGTGTGAGATGGAGTCTTAAGCATGTCCCAGTATAGGCCACCCAACAGTACGAACTCTGAAGATAGATGGGGGGAAATCAATTCACATATGGTGTCCAGGGCACAGCTGGGGGCTGAAGGTATATAACAAGCGGCAACAGTGAGAGACTTGTTTCTGGAAAGGTGGATTTTTAAAAGTAGAAGCTCAAAGTTTTTGGGCACAGACCTGGAAAGTATGACAGAACTCTGCAGGCTATCTCTGCAGTAGATTGCAACTCCGCCCCCTTTGGCAGTTTTATCTTGTCGGAAAATGTTATAGCTAGGGATGGAAATTTCAGGATTTTTGGTGACCTTCCTGAGCTAGGATTCCGACATGGTTAGGACATCTGGGTTGACGGAGTATGCTAAAGCAGTGAATATAAAAAACTTAGGGAAGAGGCTTCTAATGTTAACATGCATGAAACCAAGGTTTTACAGTGACAGAATTAAACAAATGAGAGCGCCTAGGGAATGGGAGTGGAGCTAGGTGCTGCAGGGCCCGGGGTAACATCAACATCACCAGACGAACAGAGGAGGAATAGGATAAGGGTACGGCTAAAGGCTATAAGAACTGGTTGTCTAGTGCGTTCAGGACAGAGAGAAAAAGGAGCAGATTTCTGGGTGCAGAAGAATAGATTCAAAGTATAATGTACAGACAAGAGTATGGTAGGATGTGAATACAGTGGAGATAAACCTAGGCATTGAGTGACGATGAGACGTTTTGTCTCTATAGACATCATTTAGACCAGGTGAGGTCACCGCATGTGTGGGAGGTGAAACAAAAGGGCTAGCTAAGGCATATTGGGCATGGCTGGAGGCTCTACAGTGAAATAAGACAATAATCGCTAACCAGAACAGCAATGGACAAGGAATATTGACATTAGGGAGAGGCATGCATAGCCGAGTGATCATAGGGTCCACTGAGTAGCTAGGCGAGCTGGAGACACAGTGATTCAGACAGCTAGCCGGCCGGGGCTAGCAGGCTAGCAGAAGGGCCTTGGGGGACGTCGCGATGGAACAGCCTGTTGAAACCCCCTCGGACAGTTATGTTGACAGTCCAGTCGTGATGGATCGGCGGGGCTCCGTGTCGGCAGTAAAAGGGTCCAGGCCAATTGGCAAAATAGATATTGTAGTCCAAGAAAATGGCTGATTGACCTCTTCAGCTAGCTTGAGGCTAGCTCCAGGCTAATTGGTACTTGCTTCGGGACAGAGACGTTAGCCAGGAGTAGTCACTCGGATAGCAGCTAGCTAGCCGGAAATGTGGAGATGTAGTAGAGAAAAAGCAGTCTGACATGCTCTGGGTTGATATCGCGCTGCGCAGACTGGCAGGAATTGACCGGGCTGAGGCTGGCTGATGTCCGAGTTAACGCTTATGACCGCTAGCAGTGGCTAACTAACTACTAGCTAGTAGCTAGTTAGTTGGCTAGCTCCTGATGGGTTCTAAAGTGTATAAAAATAGCAGATCCGTACCACATTGGGTGAGGCGGGTTGCAGGAGGTTATGTTCAGTCCATATATGGGAATTGAGATAAAAAAATATATGAAAAAATATATACAAAATATATACGAAGAAAAATATATATACATGGGACGGGACAAGACAAAAGACATCTGACTGCTACGCCATCTTGGATTGTCTATGGTTATTTTGCTTACAGCTAATTGCTCACTGTCAACATCTTATTGATTTCATACAGAATAATTATTGGTTTCCAAATACAACTTCGGTCATATAAATAACTGTTAGGATACTAATTTTGAATCCACTGGTGTCACCTTGTGTGACAATAAAAATCTGTGTTTTACCAGGCACAGTAAAATCACTTGGCTGCAAAAGTTACTGGCCTGCCATATACCTGAGAAAGCCTTCAAAACAGAAATATAACTACTATTTGTGATGCATAATTGCCATGGTAATTTAGAATGTCCAGGCAATTAGCATAATGGTTATTGCAGTCGTTTTACAGATTAAAAATTGGCCTACAAACACTAAGATCATTTGCATAATGACAGCTGAATTTCCCATGGTAACAGTGCCATTCCAAACACTAAGATAATTTGCATAATGCCAGCTGAATCTCCCATAACAGTGCCATAATAACAGTGCCATAATAACAGTGCCATAATAACAGTGCCATAATAACAGTGCCATAATAACAGTGCCATTTCAAACACACAAAAAGCAGGAAAAATACAAAAGACAGCAGAATGTAAAGTGGCCATGTTAGAGGATGGCACAATTCATTTGATGCTAAAATGAAGAAAATTGCAGGAGTAGACCCTCCCGCAGCTGAGGCTTATAAGGTATAATATAGTCAAACCTGTAGATGATTTATCATGTACTGTATAATGGTTGGATGGATCTTGAAATTATCCTCTAAAAATTATAATTTTAAACGAATGGCATATTAATTTACATTCCTGTCTCTATTCTCATCCCTAGTTGTCTGTCAGTTATAAACATTTATGAATGAATGATTTACCATTTACAATGGATGGAATCCAAGCGCTGGATCAATAAATGATTGAAGGCCTGATGCAAATGAACACAAACTAAGCCATAGTAGTGTAATGCATCTGACTTCACTGTGTCAAAGTTTTAAATAAATACACTTGTTCATGTATTTATTTATTTGTTAGGGACAGATACAAAGATTAAAGGTTTTAATTGTATCCATCTCTATCAGATTAGGCTATTATTATCTACTTATATATACTGAACAAAAATATAAAGCAACATGTAAAGTGTTGGTCCCATGTTTCATAAACTGAAATAAAAAATCCCAGAAAAGTTCCATATGCACAAAAGCATATTTCTCTCCTATGTTGAGCACAAATGTATTTACATCCCTGTTCTTAGCATTTATCTTTTGGCAAGATAATCCATCCACCTGACAGACATGGTCATTACACAGGTGCAAATTGTGCTGGGGGCAATAAAAGGCCACTCTAAAATGTGCAGTTTTGTCACAACACAATGCCACAGATGTCTCAAGTTTTGAAGGAGTATACAATTGGCATGCAGAATGCAGGAATGTCCACCAGAGCTGTTGCCAGAGGATTGAATGTTCATTTCTATACCCTATTCAACGTTGCTAGTGACGTCATCAACAAGCGCTCAACCTCGGCCTAATTCGTAGCGACTTTCAATGAATTGTAAATAATTGTTACCACAGACCACATGTAACCATGCCACCCCAATACCTCCACATCTGGCTTCTTCACCTGTGGGATCATCTGAGACCAGCCACCCGGACATCTGATGAAACTGATCAGTATTTCAGCCCCCCGTCACCCCCCCGTCACTGGGGCGCCAGGGGGGTTGTATGCTCTGTGTCTTCTGGGCATTGTGATATATAAACAGTATAAAGTATAAACACCATGGGACCAAGCAGCCGTCATACCACTCAGGAAGGAGACGCGTTCTGTCTCCTAGAGATGAACATACTTTGGTGCGAAAAGTGCAAATCAATCCCAGAACAACAGCAAAGGATCTTGTGAAGAGGCTGGAGGAAACAGGTACAAAAGAGGTATCTATATCCACAATAAAACAGGTTATATATTAACATAACCTGAAAGGCCGCTCAGCAAGGAAGAAGCCACTGCTCCAAAACCACCATAAAAAAGCCAGACTACGTTTGCAACTGCACATGTGGACAAAGATCGTACTTTTTGGGGAAATGACCTCTGGTCTAATAAAACAAAATAATAGAACTGTTTGCCATAATGACCATCATTATGTTTGGAGGAAAAAGGGGGAGGCTTGCAAGCTGAAGAACACCATCCCAACCGTGAAGCACGGGAGTGGCAGTATCGTGTTGTGTGGGTGCTTTGCTGCAAGAGGGACTGGTGCACTTCACAAAATAGATTGCATCATGAGGAGAGAAAATGATGTGGATATATTGAAGCAACATCTCAAGACATCAGTCAGGAAGTTAAAGCTTGGTCACAAATGGGTCTTCCAAATGGACATTGACCCCAAGGATACTTCCAAAGTTGTGGCAAAATGGCTTAAGGACAACAAGGTCAAGGTATTGGAGTGGCCATCACAAAGCCCTGACCTCAATTCTATAGAAAATTTGTGGGCAGAACTGAAAAAGTGTGTGCGAGCAAGGAGGCCAACAAACCTGACTCAGTTACACCAGCTCTGTCAGGAGAAATGGGCCAAAATTCCCCCAACTTATTGTGGGAAGCTTGTGAAAGGCTACCTGAAATGTTTGACCCAAGTTATACAATTGAAAGGAAATGCTACCAAATACTAATTAAGAGTATATAAACTTCTGACCCACTGGGAATGTAATTAAAGAAATAAAGGCTGAAATAAATCATTCTCTCTGCTATTATTCTGATATTTCACGTTCTGAAAATAAAGTGGTGATCCTAACTGACCTAAGACAGGGGATATTTACTAGGATGTAATGTCAGGAATTGTAAAAAAAAACTAAGCATAAACTTATTTGGATAATGTGTATGTAAACTTCCGACTTCAACTGTATATACTACAGTGGCTTGCGAAAGTATTCACCCCCTTGGCATTTTTCCTATTTTGTTGCCTTATAACCTGGAATTAAAATGGATTTTGGGGGATTTGTATTGTTTTATTTTCAACAATATGCCTACCACTTTGAAGATGCAAAATATTTTTTTATTTTGAAACAAACCAGAACTAAGACCAAACAACAGAAAACTTGAGCATGCATAACTATTCACCCCCCAAAGTCAATACTTTGTAGAGACACCTTTTGCAGCAATTACAGCTGTAGGTCTCTTGGGGTATGTCTCTATAAGCTTGGCACATCTAGCCACTGGGATTTTTGCCCATTCTTCAAGGCAAACCTGCTCCAGCTCCTTCAAGTTGGATGGGTTCCGCTGGTGTACAGCAATCAATTGGATTTAGGTCTGGGCTTTGTCTAGGCCATTCCAAGACATTTAAATGTTTCCAGCTTAAACCACCCGAGTGTTGCTTTAGCTGTATGCTTAGGGCCATTGTCCTGCTGGAAGGTGAACTTTCGTCTCAGTCTCAAATCTCTGGAAGAGAGAATTTCAAGAATTTCCCTGTATTTAGCTCCATCCATCGTTCCTTCAATACTGACCTGTTTCAAATCAAATCAAATCAAATTTATTTATATAGCCCTTCGTACATCAGCTGATATCTCAAAGTGCTGTACAGAAACCCAGCCTAAAACCCCAAACAGCAAGCAATGCAGGTGTAGAAGCACGGTGGCTAGGAAAAACTCCCTAGAAAGGCCAAAACCTAGGAAGAAACCTAGAGAGGAACCAGGCTATGTGGGGTGGCCAGTCCTCTTCTGGCTGTGCCGGGTGGAGATTATAACAGAACATGGCCAAGATGTTCAAATGTTCATAAATGACCGGCATGGTCGTATAATAATAAGGCAGAACAGTTGAAACTGGAGCAGCAGCACGGTCAGATGGACTGGGGACAGCAAGGAGTCATCATGTCAGGTAGTCCTGGGGCATGGTCCTAGGGCTCAGGTCCTCCGAGAGAGAGAAAAAAAGAGAGAATTAGAGAGAGCATATGTGGGGTGGCCAGTCCTCTTCTGGCTGTGCCGGGTGGAGATTTTAACAGAACATGGCCAAGATGTTCAAATGTTCATAAATGATCAGCATGTTCGAATAATAAGAAGGCAGAACAGTTGAAACTGGAGCAGCAGCACGGCCAGGTGGACTGGGGACAGCAAGGAGTCATCATGTCAGGTAATCCTGGGGCATGGTCCTAGGGCTCAGGTCCTCCGAGAGAGAGAAGGAGAGAATTAGAGAACGCACACTTAGATTCACACAGGACACCGAATAGGACAGGAGAAGTACTCCAGATAAAACAAACTGACCCTAGCCCCCGACACATAAACTACTGCAGCATAAATACTGGAGGCTGAGACAGGAGGGGTCAGGAGACACTGTGGACCCATCCGAGGACACCCCAGACAGGGCCAAACAGGAAGGATATAACCCCACCCACTTTGCCAAAGCACAGCCCCCACACCACTAGAGGGATATCTTTAACCACCAACTTACCATCCTGAGACAGGGCCGAGTATAGCCCACAAAGATCTCCGCCATGGCACAACCCAAGGGGGCGCCAACCCAGACAGGATGACCACATCAGTGAATCAACCCACTCAGGTGACGCACCCCTTCCAGGGACGGCATGAGAGAGCCCCAGTAAGCCAGTGACTCAGACCCTGTAATAGGGTTAGAGGCAGAGAATCCCAGTGGAAAGAGGGGAACCGGCCAGGCAGAGACAGCAAGGGCGGTTCGTTGCTCCAGAGCCTTTCCGTTCACCTTCCCACTCCTGGGCCAGACTACACTCAATCATATGACCCACTGAAGAGATGAGTCTTCAGTAAAGACTTAAAGGTTGAGACCGAGTTTGCGTCTCTGACATGGGTAGGCAGACCGTTCCATAAAAATGGAGCTCTATAGGAGAAAGCCGTGCCTCCAGCTGTTTGCTTAGAAATTCTAGGGACAATTAGGAGGCCTGCGTCTTGTGACCGTAGCGTACGTGTAGGTATGTACGGCAGGACCAAATCAGAGAGATAGGTAGGAGCAAGCCCATGTAATGCTTTGTAGGTTAGCAGTAAAACCTTGAAATCAGCCCTTGCTTTGACAGGAAGCCAGTGTAGAGAGGCTAGCACTGGAGTAATATGATCAAATTTTTTGGTTCTAGTCAGGATTCTAGCAGCCGTATTTAGCACCAACTGAAGTTTATTTAGTGCTTTATCCGGGTAGCCGGAAAGTAGAGCATTGCAGTAGTCTAACCTAGAAGTGACAAAAGCATGGATTAATTTTTCTGCATCATTTTTGGACAGAAAGTTTCTGATTTTTGCAATGTTACGTAGATGGAAAAAAGCTGTCCTTGAAATGGTCTTGATATGTTCTTCAAAAGAGAGATCAGGGTCCAGAGTAATGCCGAGGTCCTTCACAGTTTTATTTGAGACGACTGTACAACCATTAAGATTAATTGTCAGATTCAACAGAAGATCTCTTTGTTTCTTGGGACCTAGAACAAGCATCTCTGTTTTGTCCGAGTTTAAAAGTAGAAAGTTTGCAGCCATCCACTTCCTTATGTCTGAAACACATGCTTCTAGCAAGGGCAATTTTGGGGCTTCACCATGTTTCATTGAAATGTACAGCTGTGTGTCATCCGCATAGCAGTGAAAGTTAACATTATGTTTTCGAATAACATCCCCAAGAGGTAAAATATATAGTGAAAACAATAGTGGTCCTAAAACAGAACCTTGAGGAACACCGAAATTTACAGTTGATTTGTCAGAGGACAAACCATTCACAGAGACAAACTGATATCTTTCCGACAGATAAGATCTAAACCAGGCCAGAACTTGTCCGTGTAGACCAATTTGGGTTTCCAATCTCTCCAAAAGAATGTGGTGATCGATGGTATCAAAAGCAGCACTAAGGTCTAGGAGCACGAGGACAGATGCAGAGCCTCGGTCCGATGCCATTAAAATGTAATTTACCACCTTCACAAGTGCCGTCTCAGTGCTATGATGGGGTCTAAAACCAGACTCAAGCATTTCGTATACATTGTTTGTCTTCAGGAAGGCAGTAAGTTGCTGCGCAACAGCCTTTTCTAAAAATTTTGAGGAATGGAAGATTCGATATAGGCCGATAGTTTTTTATATTTTCTGGATCAAGGTTTGGCTTTTTCAAGAGAGGCTTTATTACTGCCACTTTTAGTGAGTTTGGTACACATCCGGTGGATAGAGAGCCGTTTATTATGTTCAACATAGGAGGGCCAAGCACAGGAAGCAGCTCTTTCAGTAGTTTAGTTGGAATAGGGTCCAGTATGCAGCTTGAAGGTTTAGAGGCCATGATTATTTTCATCATTGTGTCAAGAGATATAGTACTAAAACACTTGAGTGTCTCCCTTGATCCTAGGTCCTGGCAGAGTTGTGCAGACTCAGGACAACTGAGCTTTGAAGGAATACGCAGATTTAAAGAGGAGTCCGTAATTTGCTTTCTAATAATCATAATCTTTTCCTCAAAGAAGTTCATGAATTTATCACTGCTAAAGTGAAAGTCATCCTCTCTTGGGGAATGCTGCTTTTTAGTTAGCTTTGCGACAGTATCAAAAAGGAATTTCGGATTGTTTTTATTTTCCTCAATTAAGTTTGAAAGATAGGATGATCGAGCAGCAGTAAGGGCTCTTCAGTACTGCACGGTACTGTCTTTCCAAGCTAGTCGGAAGACTTCCAGTTTGGTGTGGCGCCATTTCCGTTCCAATTTTCTGGAAGCTTACTTCAGAGCTCGGGTATTTTCTGTGTACCAGGGAGCTAGTTTCTTATGAGATTAGTTTTTAGGGGTGCAACTGCATCTAGGGTATTGCGCAAGGTGAAATTGAGTTCCTCAGTTAGGTGGTTAACTGATTTTTGTCTTCTGGCGTCCTTGGGTAGACAGAGGGAATCTGGAAGGACATCAAGGAATCTTTGTGTAGTCTGTGAATTTATAGCACGACTTTTGATGTTCCTTGGTTGGGGTCTGAGCAGATTATTTGTTGCAATTGCAAACGTAATAAAATGGTGGTCCGATAGTCCAGGATTATGAGGAAAAACATTAAGATCCACAACATTTATTCCATGGGACAAAACTAGGTCCAGCGTATGCCTGTGACAGTGAGTGGGTCCAGAGACATGTTGGACAAAACCCACTAAGTCGATGATGGCTCCGAAAGCCTTTTGGAGTGGGTCTGTGGACTTTGCCATGTGAATATTAAAGTCACCAAAGATTAGAATATTATCTGCTATGACTACAAGGTCCGATAGGAATTCAGGGAACTCAGTGAGGAACGCTGTATATGGCCCAGGAGGCCTGTAAACAGTAGCTATAAAAAATGATTGAGTAGGCTGCATAGATTTCATGACTAGAAGCTCAAAAGACGAAAAAGTCTTTTTTTTTTTTGTAAATTGAAATTTGCTATCGTAAATGTTAGCAACACCTCCGCCTTTGCGGGATGCACGGGGGATATGGTCACTAGTGTAGCCAGGAGGTGAGGCCTCATTTAACACAGTAAATTCATCAGGCTTAAGCCATGTTTCAGTCAGGCCAATCACATCAAGATTATGATCAGTGATTAGTTCATTGACTATAATTGCCTTTGAAGTAAGGGATCTAACATTAAGTAGCCCTATTTTGAGATGTGAGGTATCATGATCTCTTTCAATACTGACAGGAATGGAGGTGGTCTTTATCCTAGTGAGATTGCTAAGGCGAACACCACCATGTTTAGTTTTGCCCAACCCAGGTCGAGGCACAGACACGGTCTCAATGGTGATAGCTGAGCTGACTACACTGACTATGCTAGTGGCAGACTCCGCTATATGCTGGCAGGCTGGCTAACAGCCTGCTGCCTGGCCTGCACCCTATTTCATTGTGGAGCTAGAGGAGTTAGAGCCCTGTCTCTGTTGGTAGATAAGATGAGAGCACCCCTCCAGCTAGGATGGAGTCCGTCACTCCTCAGCAGGTCAGGCTTGGTCCTGTTTGTGGGTGAGTCCCAGAAAGAGGGCCAATTATCTACAAATTCTATCTTTTGGGAGGGGCAGAAAACAGTTTTCAACCAGCGATTGAGTTGAGAGACTGCTGTAGAGCTCATCACTCCCCCTAACTGGGAGGGGGCCAGAGACAATTACTCGATGCCGACACATCTTTCTAGCTGATTTACACGCAGAAGCTATGTTGCGCTTGGTGATCTCTGACTGTTTCATCCTAACATCGTTGGTGCCGACGTGGATAACAATATCTCTATACTCTCTACTCTCTTCCCAGTCCCTGCCGATGAAAAACATCCCCACAGCATGATGCTGCCATCACCATGCTTCACTGTGGGGATGTTGTTCTCGGGAAGTGAGAGGTGTTGGGTTTGCGCCAGACATAGCATTTTCCTTGATGGCCAAAAAGCTCAATTTTAGTCTCTTCTAACCAGAGAACCTTCTTCCATATGTTTGGGGAGTCTACCACACGCCTTTTGATTAACACCAAGCGTGTTTGCTTATTTTTTTCTTTAAGCAATGGCTTTTTAGATATATATTTTATTTTCTGGCCACTCTTCCGTAAAAGCCCAAATCTGTGGAGTGCGTGGCATAAAGTGGTCCTATGGACAGATACTCCAATCTCTGCTGTGGAGCTTTGCAGCTCCTTCAGGGTCATCTTTGGTCTCTTTGTTGTCTCTCTGATTTAATGCCCTCCTTGCCTGGTCTGCGAGTTTGCCTCTATTGGCAGGTTTGTTGTGGTGCCATATTCTTTCCATTCTTTAATAATGGATTTAATGGTGCTCTGTGGGATGTTCAAAGTTTCAGATATTTTTTATATAACACAACCCTGATCTGTACTTCTCCACAACTTTGTCCCTGACCTGTTTGAAGAACGCCTTTGTCTTCATAGTGTCGCTTGCTTGATGGTGCTCCTTGTTTATGTCATGCCCTGACCTTAGAGAGCCTTTTTATTTCTCTATTTGGTTAGGTTAGGGTGTGATTTGGGTGGGAATTCTAGTTTGTCTGTTTCTTTGTTGGCCTAGTATGGTTCCCAATCAGAGGCAGCTGTCTATCGTTGTCTCTGATTGGGGATCATACTTAGGCAGCCTTTTTTCCACCTTTAGTTTGTGGGGTCTTGTTTGTGT
Organism: Oncorhynchus tshawytscha; assembly: GCF_018296145.1. Lineage (NCBI taxonomy): Eukaryota > Metazoa > Chordata > Actinopteri > Salmoniformes > Salmonidae > Oncorhynchus > Oncorhynchus tshawytscha. The sequence continues at coordinate 10,809,912 of NC_056440.1, read as the reverse complement.
GTAGTTGCTTTCTGCACTGCATGTAGCTTTGTTTTTGTATTTTTTGGTGTCATTTAAATAAAATTAAAATGTACGCCTACCACGCTGCACTTTGGTCCAATCCATCTCTAAACAATCGTGACAGTTTTGTGGTTTTTCAGGTTTTGTGGCCATTCAGAACAGGTGTATATATTACTGAGATCATGTGACAGATCATGTGACCCTTAGATTGCACACAGGTGGACTTTATTTAGCTAATTATGTGACTTCTGAAGATAATTGGTTGCACCAGATCTTATTTAGGGGCTTCATAGCAATGGGGGTGAATACATATGCACACACCACTTTTCCGTTTAAATGTTTTTTTTTTTGGAACAAGTAATTTTTTTCATTTCACTTCACCAATTTTGATTTTTTTTGTGTATGTCCATTACAGGAAATCCAAATAAAAATAAATTTAAATTACAGGTTGTAATGAAACAAAATAGGAAAAACCATCTCTGCAGCACTCCACCAACCAGGCCTTTATGGTAGAGTGACCAGACAGAAGTCACTTCGCAGTAAAAGGCACATTTGCCAAAAGGCACCAAAAGGACCCTCAGACCATGAGAAACAAGATTCTCTGGTCTGATTAATAAGAACTCTGACCTGAATGCCAAGCGTCATGTCTGGAGGAAGCCTGGCACCATCCCTACAGTGAAGCATGGTTGTGGCAGCATCATGTCGGGAGGAAGCCTGGCACCATCCCTACAGTGAAGCATGGTTGTGGCAGCATCATGTCTGGAGGAAGCCTGGCACCATCCCTACAGTGAAGCATGGTTGTGGCAGCATCATGTCTGGAGGAAGCCTGGCACCATCCCTACAGTGAAGCATGGTTGTGGCAGCATCATGTCTGGAGGAAGCCTGGCACCATCCCTACAGTGAAGCATGGTTGTGGCAGCATCATGTCTGGAGGAAGCCTGGCACCATCCCTACAGTGAAGCATGGTTGTGGCAGCATCATGTCTGGAGGAAGCCTGGCACCATCCCTACAGTGAAGCATGGTTGTGGCAGCATCATGTCTGGAGGAAGCCTGGCACCATCCCTACAGTGAAGCATGTTGGTGGCAGTGTCATGTCTGGAGGAAGCCTGGCACCATCCCTACAGTGAAGCATGTTGGTGGCAGCATCATGTCTGGAGGAAGCCTGGCACCATCCCTAGAGTGAAGCATGTTGGTGGCAGCATCATGTCTGGAGGAAGCCTGGCACCATCCCTACAGTGAAGCATGTTGGTGGCAGCATCATGTCTGGAGGAAGCCTGGCACCATCCCTAGAGTGAAGCATGTTGGTGGCAGCATCATGTCTGGAGGAAGCCTGGCACCATCCCTACAGTGAAGCATGTTGGTGGCAGCATCATGTTTTCCAGCGTCAGGGACTGGAATCGCTGCCAAAGGTACTTCAACAAAGTACTGAGTAAAGGGTCTGAATGCGTATGTAAACGTGATATTTCAGATGTTAATTTTTCATACATTTGTAAAAATGTCAGAAATAGAGCATTGTGTGTAGATTGATGAGGAACATTTTTAAAAAACAGAGAGGTGAGGATTCTGGTTGGTTTGTGAGCGCAGCTCAGTTGAGGTTCAGGGAGAGAGAGAGAGATGGGTTCAGTTGAGGTTCAGGGAGAGAGAGAGAGACAGGTTCAGTTGAGGTTGAGAGAGAGAGAGAGAGAGAGAGACAGGTTCAGTTGAGGTTGAGAGAGAGAGAGAGAGAGAGAGAGAGAGAGAGAGCGAGAGAGAGAGAGACAGGTTCAGTTGAGGTTGAGAGAGAGAGAGAGAGAGAGAGGTTCAGTTGAGGTTCAGAGAGAGAGAGAGAGAGACTGGTTCAGTTAAGGTTGAGAGATAGAGAGAGAGAGAGCGAGAGAGAGAGAGACAGGTTCAGTTAAGGTTGAGAGAGAGAGAGAGAGAGAGAGAGAGAGAGACAGGTTCAGTTGAGGTTCAGGGAGAGAGAGAGAGAGAGCGAGAGAGAGAGAGAGACAGGTTCAGTTGAGGTTGAGAGAGAGAGAGAGACAGGTTCAGTTGAGGTTGAGAGAGAGAGAGAGAGGTTCAGTTGAGGTTCAGAGAGAGAGAGAGAGAGACTGGTTCAGTTGAGGTTCAGGGAGAGAGAGACAGGTTCAGTTGAGGTTCAGAGAGAGAGAGAGAGAGACTGGTTCAGTTGAGGTTCAGGGAGAGAGAGACTGGTTCAGTTGAGGTTCAGGGAGAGAGAGAGAGATTGTTTATTTCACTTTATATATTATCTACCTCACTTGCTTTGGCAATGTTAACACATGTTTGCCATGCCAATAAAGACCTTGAATTGAATTGAATTGAATTGAGAGATGGGTTCAGTTGAGGTTCAGGGAGAGAGAGAGAGACAGGTTCAGGGAGAGAGAGAGAGAGAGACAGGTTCAGTTGAGGTTCAGGGAGAGAGAGAGAGACAGGTTCAGTTGAGGTTCAGGGAGAGAGAGAGAAACAGGTTCAGTTGAGATTCAGGGAGAGAGAGAGATGGGTTCAGTTGAGGTTCAGGGAGAGAGAGAGAGATTGTTTATTTCACTTTATATATTATCTACCTCACTTGCTTTGGCAATGTTAACACGTTTCCCATGCCAATAAAGCCCTTGAATTGAATTGAATTGAATTGAATTGAATTGAGAGATGGGTTCAGTTGCTGTCCAGGGAGAGAGAAAGGGGTTCAGTTGCGGTCCAGGGAGAGAGAGAGACGAGTTCAGTTGAGGTTCAGGGAGAGAGAGAGATGGGTTCAGTTGAGGTCCAGGGAGAGAGAGAGATGGGTTCAGTTGAGGTCCAGGGAGAGGGAGAGATGGGTTCAGTTGAGGTCCAGGGAGAGAGAGAGAGATGGGTTCAGTTGAGGTCCAGGGAGAGAGACAGATGGGTTCAGTTGAGGTCCAGGGAGAGGGAGAGATGGGGCTTTGATCAGTCATACTAGAATATGTCCAACTCAAAAGGAGTCTGTCCTGGAATTCAATTGAACCCAACATAGTAATGTTTAAACCATGTCTTTGTTTGCAAATGACAGTGTGTTCACGCAGGTGTTATTCAGAGAACTGTGGGGAAGTCTTTCTGGTAGTAGTTATAACAGTACCTGAAACCTTTCTGTATATTTATTTGGCCATGTGAAAAATCACTACAAAATAGAAAACTCTATTGAATTTAGATTTTACTCTCTTAACGCTTCGCATTGTATGTTTAAATGCATTTCACTTTTTTCAAACAAATAATTCATAACTGAAAATTTGAGGTATTGAAGTATTAAACATTCTGAGACTGTCCTGAGTCGGACGACGGAGCTGCCCCCGGGCGAACGTAGAGGTTGAAGTGTAGATTAAAGGGAGTGATTTCAATAGGCCCTAATTCTAACACACACACACACAGTAGAAAACCAACAAATAAGAACCAGAACTAAACATTGGGGCTCAAAAACAACAAACGAGGTAAAGCCAAATCGGGTCTGTGCCAGTGTGTCTTGTTTAAACAGAACTTCATCCAACAACAGAAATAGACAGACTGACATATTTTCTAACAATCGGGCTGTGAGTAATGTGCTGCGTGGGATATTTAGATCAACCCGGATAAATCAAACACTCACTTCTTTTATCTAACTGAAGTTTGAAGCAGCAAATCAATGCCTGACCACTTCTATTTCCGTGGTAAAGTTCAAAGGTCGTGAAGGAGTATGAAAGGCAAGTGACCTGCTGAGGGGGACGTGGATGTGGAAGGGAGAAGTGGTCCTGGGAACGAGGGGAAAAGGTGAGGAACCCTGAGAAAGCATGCAGCCAGTGTGTGACCTCTCTCTCTCTCTCTCTCTCTCTCACCATTCACTTGCTCTCTCCCTCTGCTCCCTCTCGCTACTTTCTCTCCTCTCTCTCCCTCTGCTCCCTCTCGCTACTTTCTCTCCTCTCTCTCCCTCTGCTCCCTCTCACTACTTTCTCTCCTCCTCTCTCTCCCTCTGCTCCCTCTCACTACTTTCTCTCCTCTCTCTCCCTCCTCCCTCTGCTCCCTCTCACTACTTTCTCTCTCTCTCTCTCCCTCTGCTCCCTCTCACTACTTTCTCTCCTCCTCTCTCCCTCTGCTCCCTCTCACTACTTTCTCTCCTCTCTCTCCCTCTGCTCCCTCTCTGCTACTTTCTCTCCTCTCTCTCCCTCTGCTCCCTCTCACTACTTTCTCTCTCTCTTTCCCTCTGCTCCCTCTCACTACTTTCTCTCCTCTCTCTCCCTCTGCTCCCTCTCACTACTTTCTCTCCTCTCTCTCCCTCTGCTCCCTCTCACTACTTTCTCTCCTCTCTTTCCCTCTGCTCCCTCTCACTACTTTCTCTCCTCTCTCTCCCTCTGCTCCCTCTCACTACTTTCTCTCCTCTCTCTCCCTCTGCTCCCTCTCACTACTTTCTCTCCTCTCTCTCCCTCTGCTCCCTCTCGCTACTTTCTCTCCTCTCTCTCCCTCTGCTCCCTCTCAACTTCTACTTTCTCTCCTCTCTCTCCCTCTGCTCCCTCTCACTACTTTCTCTCCTCTCTCTCCCTCTGCTCCCTCTCGCTACTTTCTCTCCTCTCTCTTTCCCTCTGCTCCCTCTCACTACTTTCTCTCCTCTCTCTCCCTCTGCTCCCTCTCGCTACTTTCTCTCCTCTCTCTCCCTCTGCTCCCTCTCGCTACTTTCTCTCCTCTCTCTTCCCTCTTTCTCTCCTCTCTTTCCCTCTGCTCCCTCTCGCTACTTTCTCTCCTCTCTCTCCCTCTGCTCCCTCTCGCTACTTTCTCTCCTCTCTCTCCCTCTGCTCCCTCTCGCTACTTTCTCTCCTCTCTCTCCCTCTGCTCCCTCTCGCTACTTTCTCTCCTCTCTCTCCCTCTGCTCCCTCTCGCTACTTTCTCTCCTCTCTCTCCCTCTGCTCCCTCTCACTACTTTCTCTCCTCTCTCTCCCTCTGCTCCCTCTCGCTACTTTCTCTCCTCTCTCTCCCTCTGCTCCCTCTCGCTACTTTCTCTCCTCTCTTTCCCTCTGCTCCCTCTCGCTACTTTCTCTCCTCTCTCTCCCTCTGCTCCCTCTCGCTACTTTCTCTCCTCTCTCTCCCTCTGCTCCCTCTCACTCTCCCTCTTCCCTCTCTCTTTCTCTCCTCTCTCCCTCTGCTCCCTCACTACTTTCTCTCCTCTCTCTCCCTCTGCTCCCTCTCACTACTTTCTCTCCTCTCTCTCCCTCTGCTCCCTCTCACTACTTTCTCTCCTCTCTCTCCCTCTGCTCCCTCTCACTACTTTCTCTCCTCTCTCTCCCTCTGCTCCCTCTCACTACTTTCTCTCCTCTCTCTCCCTCTGCTCCCTCTCACTACTTTCTCTCCTCTCTCTCCCTCTGCTCCCTGTCGCTACTTTCTCTCCTCTCTCTCCCTCTGCTCCCTCTCGCTACTTTCTCTCCTCTCTCTCCCTTGTATTCGCTCTTTCCAACCCCCCCTCTCCCTCGCCCACCACCCTTCTCCCCCTTCTCCCCCTTCTCACCCAACATGTTCCCAGGCCTCCTGTACTATTGTAGTGCTTCACTTCGCTGAATGTTTGACCGCAGTGGAGAACACCAATCATAAGGGGAAAACAATCTGTCAGATCACAAACTCACAAATCACAAAGGACCCGACAAATAGATAGCTCCCTGCTGCTGTGTTGATTTGATTCTCAGGCTATCTTAACAGAGGTTTGCCTGCCTGTCTGAACAGTGGAACCTGGGGTAAAGTGGTTGAGTTAACCCTGTGGTTGAGTTAGATGGATTAGTTGAAGTTGGCACTGATATTGTGTAGTAACTGGGAATAGATTCCCCTACCGCTCTGTATCAAATAAATCAAACTTTACTTATCATGCGCCGAATACAACAAGTGTAGACTTTACCGTGAAATACTTACTTACAAGCCCTTAACCAACAGTGCAGTTCAAGAAGAGTTAAGAAATTATTTATCAAGTAGACTAAAATAAAAAGTAATAATAAAAAGTAACACAATAACAATAACGAGGCTATATACAGGGGGAACCAGTACTGAGTCAGTGTGCAGGAGTAAAGGATAGTTGAGGTAATCTGTATATGTAGGTGGGGGCGAAGTGACTACGCATTGCTAACAGCAAGTAGCAGCAGTGTACTAAAAGGGTGAGGGTCAATGTAAGTTGTCCGGTAGCGATTTTATTAATCTTTCAGCAGTCTAATGTCTTGGGGGTAGAAGCTGTTGAGGAGCCTTTTGGTCCTAGACCGCTTGCCGTAGCAGAGAAAACAGTCTACAGTATAACTTGGGTGACTGGACAATTTTATGGGCTTTCCTCTGACACTGCCTATTATACAGATCCTGGATGGCAGGAAGCTTGGCCCCAGTGATGTACTGGGCCGTACGCACTACCCTCTGTAGCGCCTTATGGTCAGATGCCGAGCAGTTGCCATACCAGGCGGTGATGCAACCAGTGCTCTCGATGGTGCAGCTGTAGAACCTTTGGAGGATCTGAGGACCTATGCCAAACCTTTTCAGTCTCCTGACGGGGAAAAGGTTTTGTCGTGCCCTCTTCATGTTTGGACCATGTGGACACCAAGGAACTTGAAGCTCTCGACCAGCTCTACTGCAGTCACATCGATGTTAATGGGTGCCTGTTCGGCCCGCCTTTTCCTGTAGTCCATGATCAGCTCCTTTGTTTTGCTCACATTGAGGGAGAGGTTGTTGTCTTGGCACCACACTGCCAATTCTCTGACCTCCTCCCTATAGGCTGTCTCATTGTTGTCGGTGATCAGGCTTACCACTGTTGTGTCATCAGCAAACTTAATGATGGTGTTGGAGTCGTGTTTGGCCACACAGTCGTGGGTGAACAGGGAATACAGGAGGGGACTAAGTACACACCCCTGAGAGTCCCCAGTTTTAAGGATCAGCGTGGCAGACATGTTGTTGCCTACTCTTTCCACCTGGGGGCGGCCCGTCAGGAAGTCCAGGATCCAGTTGCAGAGGGATGTGTTCAGTCCCAGAGTCCTTAGCTTAGTGATGACGTTCATGGGCACTATGGTGTTGAATGCTGATCTGTAGTCAATGAACAGCATTCTCACAGTGTTCCTTTTGTCCAGGTGAGAAAGGGCAGCGTGGAGTGCGATTGAGAATGCTAGTTCGTTGATAGTTTGTTGGTGCCTGTGGATCTGTGGATCTGTTGGGGCGATATGTGAATTGGAGTGGGTCTACGGTGGCCAGGAGGATGCTGTTGATGTGAGCCATCACCAGCCTTTCAAAGCACTTCATGGCTACCGGCGTGAGTGCCACTGGGCGGTAATCATTAAGGCATGTTACCTTCGCGTCCTTGGGCACAGGGACTATGGTGGTCTGCTTGAAACATGTAGGTATTACAGACTCGGTTAGGGAGAGTTTGAAAATCAGTGAAGTGAAGACACTTGCCAGTTGGTCTGCGCATGCTTTGAATACACGTCCTGGTAATCCGACAGGCCCATCGGCTTTGTGAATGTTGACCTGTTTAAAGGTTTTGTTCACATCGGCTACCGAGAGGGTTATCACACAGTCATCTAGAACAGCTGGTGCTCTCGTGCATGCTTCAGTGTTGCTTGCCTCGAAGCGAGCAAAAAGGCATTTAGCCCGGCTGGTAGGCTCGCTTCACTGGGCAGCTCACGTCTGGGTTTCCTTTAGTAGTCCGTAATAGTTTTCAAGCCCTGCCACATCTGACGAGCTTCAGAGCCAGGGTAGTAGGATTCAACCCTAATCCTGTATTGATGCTTTGCTTGTTTGATGGTTTGTCTGAGGGCATAGCGGGATTTCTTATAATCGTCCGGATTAGTCTCCCACTCCTTGAAAGCGGCAGCTCTAGCCTTTAGCTTGATCCGGATGTTGCCTGTAATCCATGGCTTCTGGTTGGGATATGTACGTACAGTCACTGTGGGGACAACGTCGTCGATGCACTTATTGATGAAGCTGATGACTGAGGTGGTGTACTCCTCACTGCCATTGGATGAATATGCCATTGGATGAACATATTCCAGTCTGTGCTAGCAAAACAGTCCTGTAGTTTAGCATCCGCGTCATCTGACCACTTCCGTATTGAGCGAGTCACTGGTACTTCCTGCTTTAGTTTTTGCTTGTAAGCAGGAATCAGGAGGATAGAATAATGGTCAGATTTGCCAAATGGAGGTCGGGGGAGAGCTTTGTACGCATCTCTGTGTGTGGAGTAAAGGTGGTCTAGGATAATTTTTTCTCTGGTGGCACATGTGACATGCTGGTAAAAATGTGGTAAAACGTATTTAGTTTGCCTGCATTCAAGTCCCCGGCCACTAGGAGTGCCTCTTCTGGGTGAGCATTTTCCTATTTGCTTATGGCCTTATAGAGTTGGTTGCTATTCTGCTGACGTTGTAACATAATGTTCACACTGAACACACTCCATTCCCTCAATGTAGCACATTGAACATGATTAAAATCTGGCCTCATTCGTTCTTCACTGTGTCAGTCAGGTCTACAGAGTTTTTTGGACTTATAACACCAAGTAGTAAGCTACTAATTTCTTGATTTGGAACCAGACAACCGACCAGTTACAGGGTTTTGGAACCAGACAACCAACCAGTTACAGGGATTTGGAACCAGACAACCCACCAGTTACAGGGTTTTGGGAACCAGACAACCGACCAGTTACAGGGTTTTGTAACCAGACAACCGACCAGTCACAGGGTTTTGGGAACAGACAACCCACCAGTTACAGGGTTTTGGAAACAGACAACCCACCAGTTACAGGGTTTTGGAACCAGACAACCCACCAGTTACAGGGTTTTGGAACCAGACAACCCACCAGTTACAGGGTTTTAGAACCAGACAACCCACCAGTTACAGGGTTTTGGAACCAGACAACCCACCAGTTACAGGGTTTTGGGAACAGACAACCCACCAGTTACAGGGTTTTGGGAACAGACAACCAACTAGTTACAGGGTTTTGGGACCAGACAACCCACCAGTTACAGAGTTTTGGAACCAGACAACCGACCAGTTACAGGGTTTTGGAACCAGGCAACCGACCAGTTACAGGGTTTTGGGAACAGACAACCGACCAGTTACAGGGTTTTGGAACCAGACAACCGACCAGTTACAGGGTTTTGGAACCAGACAACCGACCAGTTACAGGGTTTTGGAACCAGACAACCCACCAGTTACAGGGTTTTGGAAACCGACCAGTTACAGGGTTTTGGAAACAAACAACCCACCAGTTACAGGGTTTTGGAACCAGACAACCCACCAGTTACAGGGTTTTGGAACCAGACAATCCACCAGGTACAGGGTTTTAGAACCAGACAACCCACCAGTTACAGGTTTTTGGAACCAGACAACCCACCAGTTACAGGGTTTTGGAAACCGACCAGTTACAGGGTTTTGGAAACAGACAACCCACCAGTTACAAGGTTTTGGAACCAGACAACCCACCAGTTACAGTGTTTTGGAACCAGACAACCCACCAGTTACAGGGTTTTGGAACCAGACAACCCACCAGTTACAGGGTTTTGGAAACAGACAACCCACCAGTTACAGGGTTCTGGAACCAGACAACCCACCAGTTACAGGGTTTTGGGAACTGACCTACTACAGTTAAAGGGATTGGCGAGATTTCTTAACTCAACAAGAGTGTCAGAGGAATCCCAGGGAGCTAAGGGGGAGAGAAGGCGGAAGCGAGGGATGGAGAGAGGGAGGAAGCGAAGGAGGGAGAGAGAGGGAGGGAGGGGGCAGCCAGCCACCCAGAACAGATGGACCTATAGGCTCTGGACCGATGCACACCACACTCCCCCCTTTTTCCCACTGCCAGAGTAAACACTTAATCAATACCAGCAACAATTAGCTGTTTCCAACTGTGTGTTTATGCTTGTGATAATGACAGGGACAGGCAGGGCTGGGGATGGATGGGGCAGGCAGGGACTGGGACAGGGCTGGGGATGGATGGGGCAGGCAGGGACTGGGACAGGGCTGGGGTTGGATTGGCCAGGCAGGGACTGGGAAAGGGCTGGGGGTGGATGGGGCAGGCAGGGACTGGGACCTTTGAATCATTTGTTCTGTAGTGATCAGAGTGTAGTTTCTCAGTTGACCAGATGAGGGCAGTAGAACACAACTCTTCAAATAGGAGGACTGGTATTCAAGATGGAGAGGAGAAACCGTTCAGAATCTCTTCATATCAGACATTTGAATATCTCCACTACCTAATTTGAGGAAGGGGTAAACAATATTGAATCGATAAACCATGAAAGAAGAATGAGGTTTTCAGGCATTTGCTTTTAATTGTAAAAAAAAAAAGGGTGACACTTATTTGGTTGTCATTGCAAAAAATGACGATCTCTTAATTAAATAAGTACTTCCTATTTGGCCTGTACTTTCTAGAGGACCTGCGACCAAAGGTTGGGCTCATACTGTTTCTCTCATACCCCAAAATGAGAGAAACATGCTTGCTGTGTACAATGCCTTCAGAAAGTATTCACTCCCCTTTAACTTGTTCCACATTTTGTTGCATTACAGACTGAATTCAAAATGGATACATTTTAGATCATGTCAAAGTGGAATTATGTTTTCATTATTATATATATTTTTTTACAAATTAATTAAAAATGTAAAGCTGAAATGTCTTGCGTCAATAAGTACTCAACCCCATTGTTATGGCAAGCCTAAATAAGTTTAGGATTAAAAATGTGCTTAACAAGTCACATAAGTTGCATGGACTCACTATGTGTGCAATATGTGTTTAACATGATTTTTTAATGACTACCTCGTCTCTGTACCCCACACATAATTACAGTGCCTTGCGAAAGTATTCGGCCCCCTTGAACTTTGCGACCTTTTGCCACATTTCAGGCTTCAAACATAAAGATATAAAACTCGATTTTTTTGTGAAGAATCAACAACAAGTGAGACACAATCATGAAGTGGAACGACATTTATTGGATATTTCAAACTTTTTTAACAGATCAAAAACTGAAAAATTGGGCGTGCAAAATTATTCAGCCCCTTTACTTTCAGTGCAGCAAACTCTCTCCAGAAGTTCAGTGAGGATCTCTGAATGATCCAATGTTGACCTAAATGACTAATGATGATAAATACAATCCACCTGTGTGTAATCAAGTCTCCGTATAAATGCACCTGCACTGTGATAGTCTCAGAGGTCCGTTAAAAGCGCAGAGAGCATCATGAAGAACAAGGAACACACCAGGCAGGTCCGAGATACTGTTGTGAAGAAGTTTAAAGCCGGATTTGGATACAAAAAGATTTCCCAAGCTTTAAACATCCCAAGGAGCACTGTGCAAGCGATAATATTGAAATGGAAGGAGTATCAGACCACTGCAAATCTACCAAGACCTGGCCGTCCCTCTAAACTTTCAGCTCATACAAGGAGAAGACTGATCAGAGATGCAGCCAAGAGGCCCATGATCACTCCGGATGAACTGCAGAGATCTACAGCTGAGGTGGGAGACTCTGTCCATAGGACAACAATCAGTCGTATATTGCACAAATCTGGCCTTTATGGAAGAGTGGCAAGAAGAAAGCCATTTCTTAAAGATATCCATAAAAAGTGTCGTTTAAGGTTTGCCACAAGCCACCTGGGAGACACACCAAACATGTGGAAGAAGGTGCTCTGGTCAGATGAAACCAAAATTGAACTTTTTTGGCAACAATGCAAAACGTTATGTTTGGCGTAAAAGCAACACAGCTCATCACCCTGAATACATCATCCCCACTGTCAAACTAGGTGGTGGCAGCATCATGGTTTGGGCCTGCTTTTCTTCAGCAGGGACAGGGAAGATGGTTAAAATTGATGGGAAGATGGATGGAGCCAAATACAGGACCATTCTGGAAGAAAACCTGATGGAGTCTGCAAAAGACCTGAGACTGGGACGGAGATTTGTCTTCCAACAAGACAATGATCCAAAACATAAAGCAAAATCTACAATGGAATGGTTCAAAAATAAACATATCCAGGCGTTAGAATGGCCAAGTCAAAGTCCAGACCTGAATCCAATCGAGAATCTGTGGAAAGAACTGAAAACTGCTGTTCACAAATGCTCTCCATCCAACCTCACTGAGCTCGAGCTGTTTTGCAAGGAGGAATGGGAAAAAAATTCAGTCTCTCGATGTGCAAAACTGATAGAGACATACCCCAAGCGACTTACAGCTGTAATCGCAGCAAAAGGTGGCGCTACAAAGTATTAACTTAAGGGGGCTGAATAATTTTGCACGCCCAATTTTTCAGTTTTTGATTTGTTAAAAAAGTTTGAAATATCCAATAAATGTCGTTCCACTTCATGATTGTGTCCCACTTGTTGTTGATTCTTCACAAAAAAATACAGTTTTATATCTTTATGTTTGAAGCCTGAAATGTGGCAAAAGGTCGCAAAGTTCAAGGGGGCCGAATACTTTCGCAAGGCACTGTATCTGTAAGCTCCCTTCAGTCAAACAGTGTATTTCAAACACAGATTCAACAACAAAGACAAGGAAGTTTTTCCAATGCCTTGCAAAGAAGGGCACCTATTGGTAGATGGGTACCAAAAAAAGCAGACATTGAATATCCCTTTGAGCATGGTGAAGTTACAGTTTGGACGGTGTATCAATACACCCAGTCACCAGAAAGATACAGGTGTCCTAACTCAGTTGCTGGAGAGGAAAGAAACCACTCAGGCCACCGCTTTCACCGAGGCCTATGGTTAATTTAAAACAGTTACAGTTTAATGGCTATGATAGGAGAAAACTGAGGATGGACCAACAACATTGTAGGTACTCCACAATATTAACTTAAATGACAGAGTGAAAAGAAGGAAGCCTATACAGAATAAGAATATTCCAAAACATGCATCCTGTTTGCAACAAGGCACAAAAGTAAAATTGAACAAAAATTGTCAAAGAAATGAACTTAATGTCCTGAATACAAAGTGTTATGTTTGGGGCAAATCCAACAACATGTCACTGAGTACCACTCCTCATATTTTCATTCCGATGGTGGCTGAATCGTTTTATGGGTATGCTTGTCATCGGCAAGGACTATGGAGTTTTTTAGGCAAAATTCTAGAGGAAAATCCGGTTCAGTCTACTTTCCAACAGACACTGGGAGACAAATTCACATTTCAGCAGGACAATAACCTAAAATACAAGGCCAAATATACACTGGAGTTGCTTACCAAGATGACAGTGAATGTTCCTGAGTAACCTAGTTAGAGTTTTGACTTAAATCAACTTGGAAATCTATGGCAAGACATGAAAATGGCTGTCTAGCAATGATCAAGAACCAACTTGACAGAGCTTGAAGAATTTTCTAAATAATAACGTGCAAATATTGTACAATCCAGGTGTTAAAATCTGCTAGAGACTTACCCAGAAAGGCTCTGAGCTGTAATCGCTGCCAAAGATGATCCTAACATGCATTGACTCCGTGGTGTGAATACTTATGTAAATTAGACATTTCTGCATTTCATTTTCAATAAATATGCAAACGTTTCTAAAAACATGTTTTCACTTTGTCATTATGGGTGCGGGAAAAAAATGCAATATAATATATTTTGAATTCAAGTTGTAACAACAAAATGTGGACTAAATCAAGGGGTATGAATACTTTCTGAAGGCTCTGTAGATCTTCTACTGTAACCACCCGACAGATAAATACAACAAACAAATACTTCAGTGTGTCAGCGTATCAGTGTGTCAGTGTGTCAGTGTGTTAGTGTGTCAGCGTATCAGTGTGTCAGTGTGTCAGTGTGTTAGTGTGTCAGCGTATCCAGTGTTGTAGTGGAGGATAAACGCATGAAAACGCAGTTTACGCACCTTTTCTGAACAAGCGTCTTTCGCAGGAAAATGCATTGAAGTATAAGGAGTGTTACTTCATTCACTGCCATCAGCCAATACACACCTTTTTTTTACCACTATATCACCGAGGGTTTCAATATGTTTTGGAGTGGACTCTGCTAGGGTTTCAAACCTCAGTCATAAAACAGTCTGGTAACTTGACTGATCAGAGTTCTAGAACACATTCAGCAAACTTTGAGGTACGCTGGAGATAGAACTGTGTACATGTCAGAGAGGCATGTTTCCTCTAATATATTTATATCTGATTCTGAACGTTCCTCAACATTGTTCCATGCTGCACACAGGCCAGTGTCCATACTTACAGATGGAACATCATTAGAAACGGCATTGAAAGAGTGAAGGGTTGTTCACCTCACATCTTGAAGCCAGAGTTAAGGGCCACCACTCCCTCTGTCAGGTTGTGGTAGCGGACAGAAAAGAAGCCTGCCTCCTCAATCATGCCTTTGGAAGACTCCTGTAAGAGGGGGAAAGGAGTAAGGGGAGATGCACAAAGCAGAAACCAGTCAGTGACCATCTCATGCCTGCAGTATCTGTGGTGTGTTTCAGGGTCCATCTGTCAGGTGGATGGCTGTCGTAAAACGTTTCACACTCGAGGCAACCTGAGCAGTAGAGTACTTCCATTTTTATCACATTTCAAGGTAAAACCCAGATGCAGACTGTGTCGAAGTAACAATGTTTATTACAACAACAGGGGCAAAGGTACAGGACGGCAGGTAGGCTCAGGCTCAGGTCAGGCAGAGGTCGGTAATCCAGAGTAGTGGGGCAAAGGTACAGGACGGCAGGCAAGGCTCAGGGTCCGGTCAGGCAGAGGGGTCAAAGCTGGGAAAAACTAGAAAACAGGAACTAAGACAAGACAGTAGCAAGGGGGAAAGCGCTGGTAGGTTCTACGCACAAAAATGAACTGGCACCAGACAAACAGAGAACACAGGTATAAGTACACAGGGGATTACGGGGAAGATGGGCGACACCTGGAGGGGGGGGGTGGAGACAAGCACAAAGACAGGTGAAGACTGGTGAAACAGATCAGGACGTAACAGTTTCCTTCCTGAACCTCTCCACCAGATACCAGTAGGACTTCCAGGAGCCAGCAATCACCTCCGTGAGCACAGGGATCATCTGAAAACTGTACACATTGTAGAGTCTGCATGGAGATGGCATAGGTTAAAGTATTAAACAACACTATATATGAAATCAATGAGAATGGGTCATTTGCTAGCAGAAAATATACCAACAAGTTGAGACAGGCAAAACAGTTGAGTGAAATTAAATAATGGATGTCTCTGCTGTGTTTGGTCAAAGGCAACGATCCAATTAATTTCTTAGTGAGATACACTACATACATGGTATCAGCGGTGCTTGACTTGGGCAGGAGCTGTTCGCAGTGCAATATCGGGACCACCAATTCTTGAGGAACTGCATACCGTCTCCTTTATAAAAGAAAGTAGCATATCACCAGCCCGGATCAAAGCAGAATGAAGGCGGGATCTTTCATTGAATAGCATGCGCAGATTAAGAATGTGCCAGCCTGAATGGGCAGGATTTGCTGTTCCAAATACTGTCCTGAAAATCCTGGAAAAGTCATGGAATTTTAGTATTGTGTTTTCAAGGCCTGGAAAAGTTTTGGGAAAACACTAGAATCCTGAAAGGAAATTAGTTTAATAATTTTGGGATTTTGGTAATTCATGAAGGCACACTTTAAATATAGGCTATTGTCAAATCACGTAAGTGTGAGTGGGTGCCAGTGGGCCGTTGACTGAGGAAAAAGAGCTGAGCATTTCAGCAGGAGGTAGCCAATAATGCTACAGACTAACTAGATAACCAATTCAACACATACCTAGCCAGGCTACAAGCTATCTCGCTAGAAAACTATTTGTGAATTATTTGTGAATTTCTGTGAACATAGTCTAATGATTCTGTGAACATAGTCTAATGATTCTGTGAACATAGTCTAATGATTCTGTGAACATAGTCTAATGATTCTGTGAACATAGTCTAATGGACCGACTTGGAAAAAGACAGCTCCTGCAACTCTTTCATCTCAAGTCAAGCACTAGGTATCAGATAAATCATGTGAACGTGGTTTGAAGCAAGTTCCAGCAGCAATGTTCCAACATCTTCCCAGAAGAGTGGAGGCGCTACAGCAGCAAAGTGGGGACCAACTTCATATTAATGCCCATGATTTTGGATGGGGGGGGCCAACTTCATATTAATGCCTATGATTTTGGATGGGGGGCCAACTTCATATTAATGCCTATGATTTTGGATGGGGGGCCAACTTCATATTAATGCCCATGATTTTGGATGGGGGCCAGCTTCATATTAATGCCCATAATTTTGGATGGGGGGGCAACTTCATATGAATGCCCATGATTTTGGATGGGGGGCCAGCCATATTAATTAATTTTGGATGGGGGCAACTTCATATGAATGCCCATAATTTTGGATGGGGGCAACTTCATATGAATGCCCATAATTTTGGATGGGGGGGCAACTTCATATGAATGCCCATAATTTTGGATGGGGGGGCAACTTCATATGAATGCCCATAATTTTGGATGGGGGGGCAACTTCATATTAATGCCCATAATTTTGGATGGGGGGGGCAACTTCATATGAATGCCCATGAGATGTTCAACTAGCAGATGTTCACTTACTTTGGTCATGTAGTGTATATTCCACAAATCTAAACTAACTAAATAGATTATTTTCCATATTTATGCAAAAGTTTATAACAAATATAATAATTATACACTTCTTCAGTACATGACTAAAGTATGCGGACACCTGCTTTTCAAATATCTCATTCCAAAATCATGGGCATTAAAATGGAGTTGGTCCCCCCTTTGCTGCTATAACTGCCTCCACTCTTCTGGGAAGGCTTTCCACTAGATGTTGTAACACTGCTGCGGGGACTGGCTTCCATTTAGCCAAAGGGATGTCGGGCACTGATGTTGGGCGATTAGGCCTGACCCACAGTCAGTGTTCCTATTCATCCCAAAGGTGTTCGATGGGATTGAGGTCAGGGCTCTCAGGCCAGTCAGGTTCTTCCACATCGATCTCGACAAACCATTTCTGTATGGACCTCGCTTTGTGGGCCTTTCCAAAACTGTTGCCACAAAGTTGGAAGCACGTAGTCATCTAGAATGTCATTGTATGCTGTAGCATTAAGATTTCCCTTCACTGGAACTAAGGGGGCCTGGCCCGAACCATGAAAAACAGCCCCAGGCCATTATTTATCCTCCACCAAACTTTACAGTTGGAACTATGCATTGCGGCAGGTAGCGTTCTCCTGGCATCCTCCAAACACAGATTCATTTGTCGGGCTGCCAGATGGTAATGTGTGATTCATCACTCCAGAGAACGCGTTTCCACGGCTTCAGAGTACAATGGCTTACACCACTCCAGCCGGCAGTTGGCATTACGCATGATGATCTTAGGCTTGTGTGCGGCCGCTCGGCCATTGAAACCCATTTCATGAAGCTCCCAACGAACAATTATTGTGCTGATGTTGCTTCCAGAGGCAGTTTGGAACTCGGTAGTGAGTGTTGCAACCAAGGACAGGTGATTTTTACGCCCTACCAGCTTCCACAATTGGCGGTCTCGTTCTGTGAGCCTGTGTAGCCTACCACTTCGCGGCTGAGCCATTGTTGCTGCTAGACGTTACCTCTTCACAATAACAGCACTTATACAGTGCCTTGCGAAAGTATTCGGCCCCCTTGAACTTTGCGACCTTTTGCCACATTTCAGGCTTCAAACATAAAGATATAAAACTGTATTTTTTTGTGAAGAATCAACAACAAGTGGGACACAATCATGAAGTGGAACGACATTTATTGGATATTTCAAACTTTTTTAACAAATCAAAAACTGAAAAATTGGGCGTGCAAAATTATTCAGCCCGCCTTAAGTTAATACTTTGTAGCGCCACCTTTTGCTGCGATTACAGCTGTAAGTCGCTTGGGGTATGTCTCTGTCAGTTTTGCACATCGAGAGACTGAAATTTTTCCCATTCCTCCTTGCAAAACAGCTCGAGCTCAGTGAGGTTGGATGGAGAGCATTTGTGAACAGCAGTTTTCAGTTCTTTCCACAGATTCTCGATTGGATTCAGGTCTGGACTTTGACTTGGCCATTCTAACACCTGGATATGTTTATTTTTGAACCATTCCATTGTAGATTTTGCTTTATGTTTTGGATCATTGTCTTGTTGGAAGACAAATCTCCGTCCCAGTCTCAGGTCTTTTGCAGACTCCATCAGGTTTTCTTCCAGAATGGTCCTGTATTTGGCTCCATCCATCTTCCCATCAATTTTAACCATCTTCCCTGTCCCTGCTGAAGAAAAGCAGGCCCAAACCATGATGCTGCCACCACCATGTTTGACAGTGGGGATGTTGTGGTGATGAGCTGTGTTGCTTTTACGCCAAACATAACGTTTTGCATTGTTGCCAAAAAGTTCAATTTTGGTTTCATCTGACCAGAGCACCTTCTTCCACATGTTTGGTGTGTCTCCCAGGTGGCTTGTGGCAAACTTTAAACAACACTTTTTATGGATATCTTTAAGAAATGGCTTTCTTCTTGCCACTCTTCCATAAAGGCCAGATTTGTGCAATATACGACTGATTGTTGTCCTATGGACAGAGTCTCCCACCTCAGCTGTAGATCTCTGCAGTTCATCCAGAGTGATCATGGGCCTCTTGGCTGCATCTCTGATCAGTCTTTTCCTTGTATGAGCTGAAAGTTTAGAGGGACGGCCAGGTCTTGGTAGATTTGCAGTGGTCTGATACTTCTTCCATTTCAATATTATCGCTTGCACAGTGCTCCTTGGGATGTTTAAAGCTTGGGATTTTTTTTTGTATCCAAATCCAGCTTTAAACTTCTTCACAACAGTATCTCGGACCAGCCTGGTGTGTTCCTTGTTCTTCATGATGCTCCCTGCGCTTTTAACGGACCTCTGAGACTATCACAGTGCAGGTGCATTTATACGGAGACTTGATTACACACAGGTGGATTGTATTTATCATCATTAGTCATTTAGGTCAACATTGGATCATTCAGAGATCCTCACTGAACTTCTGGAGAGAGTTTGCTGCACTGAAAGTAAAGGGGCTGAATAATTTTGCACGCCCAATTTTTCAGTTTTTGATTTGTTAAAAAAAATTGAAATATCCAATAAATGTCATTCCACTTCATGATTGTGTCCCACTTGTTGTTGATTCTTCACAAAAAAATACAGTTTTATATCTTTATGTTTGAAGCCTGAAATGTGGCAAAAGGTCGCAAAGTTCAAGGGGGCCGAATACTTTCGCAAGGCACTGTAGATACCGAGCAGCTCTAGGAGGTCCGAAATGTGACAAACTGACTTGTTGGAAATGTGGCATCCTATGACAGTGCCACGTTGAAAGTCAGTGAGCTCTTCAGTACAGGCCATTCTACTGCCAATGTTTGTCTATGGAGATTGCATGGCGGTGTGCTCGATTATACACGCCTGTCAGCAATGGGTGTGGCTGAAATAGCCGAATCCACTAATTTGAAGGGGTGTCCATGTACTTTTGTATATAGTGTATTTTCTCAATTTGATTTTTTAAAATCAAAAACTCCTATACCAACAATACTTTGCAGGTTTTGACATCAAGAAAGGAGCAGATTGCTGGTGGCTTCGGTGATGGAGGCGTATCGTGTAAGTAGGTACTAAATTGCCCAAAGAGTTTTGTCATGTCATGTTGCTAGTAGGTGATTAAAAACGAAGATAGCCAGCTATCTAAGTGCACTGGTCCATGCAAAACAAACTGTCCCTCTCGGACCTAGCATGGTGTTTGGGGATGTAATAAATTAGCTAGCAAGCTACAACAACTCCATCAACATTGCACGTTTTGCAGAAAGGAATAACTACCTCTCGGATCAATGTAATTTTTTATTCCAAGGTATGTCTTTATTTTTGCTGAACTGCCTGATCTTTATTGGCCGATATAACTTGTGGGATATCATGGCAGCCAATGTTTGTGTTAACCATTATACCGGGATTTTAACCATTATACAGGGATTTACTGTTACTGCAGCTAGTAACATTAGCACTCAGGTTAGAATGTGGCTAGCTATAGCTACCATTGGCCAACAACAGAGTTTTTGCCAGTTTGGTTACAGACATTCAATGTCTACTGTGATGATAAAGGTTTAGCTCGATGTTGTGTAAGAGTAGGAGAAATGCTAATGTGCTGAACTGTTAGTAAGTGATGTTTCAAGGCTGCTAGTGGTTAGCTAGGAGGGGTAAAAATCCTATTTTCCCTAACCCTTAAACCTAATCCTTACAATAACCAGTAACCCGTAACCCGTAACCCAAAGCCAAAACCTAAATCTAACTCCTAAATCTAACTCCTGAACCTAAACACTAACACTAACCCTAATTGTAACCCTAAACCTAACCCCTGAGCCTAAAATAAACCCCTTGAGGGAGACTTTTCCTTGTTTTACCATCCTCGTGGGGACTTTGGGGGATTTTAGGTTTTTTAACCCAGATCACCAGAAACATTTGTTACATTTGAAAAGGTCCTGAGAATGTGGACGCCTTCCTCCCCCCAATAAATGACAAACTAATGCCCAGCACTGGGAGAGGATTTGTGATGCTCGGAGCCAGAGCGCGCTGCTTAAACCACTGCGCTAATTCATAATACTCTATCTAGTAAGCCGCAATAATACTGTGAATACTGTTGATACCTGACTATAATAGCTTGTTTTGTTTTGTTTGTTTGTTTTGTTTGTTTTAAGCCTTCGCCAAACCATGGCCCTAATCTTAACCACTCAGAATCAATGCCCAACCTTAACCCTTGTTTTAACCCTGTAACTATGTGGAATTATCCCTGTAACCACGCGGAATTATTTTGTCAAAAATTGAA
This sequence comes from Oncorhynchus tshawytscha, assembly GCF_018296145.1. Lineage (NCBI taxonomy): Eukaryota > Metazoa > Chordata > Actinopteri > Salmoniformes > Salmonidae > Oncorhynchus > Oncorhynchus tshawytscha. The sequence goes on along the minus strand of NC_056440.1, from coordinate 10,789,213 downwards.
GTTGATCCGCAATACGTTGAATTTCGAAGGGAAACTGAGATCTTGTTGTTATAACCGTCCCACTCTGACTTCTTTACCTCTTTATGTTTTAGGACTGAAAGTGCCGGGTTTTGTTCATCGACAAACAATTTCTCTTCTCCATGGTAACAGGACACTCAGGTCCATTGTCTCCATTGTTGGGTTAATAACAGACTAGGTCTCAGGTTTAGAGGGAGATGCTGGCACCAGTCTTTTCTCATGGCCTCTGCTACAGTGAAGGTGACAGGGGAAATAGTGGGACAGGGCCATAGCCATCCCATAGGGACCCGGTGGATTGAGTTGAACGAGAGAGAGTCTCAGGATTTGTGTTACAGCCTGACAATAGCCAGCTAGCTCCAATGGACCAGTGCAGAGATGCAAGGCGAGGAAGGAGTCTGTCGTTTGGGTCTGTGTGACAGCAAGGGGTTCAGTCTCTTTCAACTCTTCCTCTCCCTCAATGAGAGGTCAGTGTCACAGACCCCCCCATGCTATTCTGAGTTAATAGAGCTTGCTACAGAGTATTGTGTTCATTATTCTGGGCCTATGGCTACAAACTAGTAGGGAAGTATAGTGTGCCACCAGCAGAGGGAGTGAGAGGATCATATTTCAGAGAGAGAGAGAGACAAACACTGAACTGCACTTCCTAACCTCCTGCCCATATTATAGACACATATTTCCCTCAGATTACACAGATCCACAAAAAATCCAAAAACAAACCCGATTTTGATAAACTCCCATATTTACTGGGTGAAATACCACAGTGTGACATCACAGCAGCAATATTTGTGACCTGTTGCCACAAGGGCAACCAGTGAAGAATAAACGCCAATGGAAATAGAACCCATATTTATTTATTGTCCCTTTTGTACTTTAAGTATTTGCACATCAGTACACCAGTGTATATATATATAATATGAACTTTGTAATGTCTTTATTCTTTTGGAACATCTGTATGTGTAATGTTTACTGTTCATTTTTGTTGTTTATATCACTTTTGTTTATAATCTACTTCACTTGCTTGGCAATGTTAACATTTGTTTCCCATGCCAATAAAGCCCTTACATTGAATTGAATTGGGAGAGAGCGTTGTAAACAAGGACATGTTTAAAACTTTAAGAAGAGGTACTTCATGATAGTAAAATGTCATTGAGGGTTTACAGTGAGTGTGTTCATGTTTATATACTACAATATTTTTCTCTTTGTACATAATATCTCCAGTGTGAGATTCTTCTGTTACTTTGCATCTCTCTTTGCGTGTAGGCTACATAACCAAGGTCTAGTTCCGTACATCAGTTGTAAATCCAGAGAGTGAACTAAAGATCTGTATATTTTGTCTTCCTAAAATGAGTAGGGTATGTCTTGTATGCAGGATTGACAGACCAAAAAATCAAGTCTCAACATGGGGATAAGAAACATGCATGCAGTATTTATTTAGCAAACACATTAAATAAGACTACAAAGGTACTTCACTTATACAAAATACTAGATTCCATTCACATACAAAATAACAATAATTTACTGTATAAATTAAAATTTCACTATTTCATTTACAATTTTCATGAAAACAATGTTTAGTATTCCCCGTCAAAACCAATGTTTGCCCCCTATCACATAGGACTGCTCGTCTCATGAACAGAGTACCATGTAGGGTTTAAGAATTCTGGGAACTTTCCTAAATCCCAAGGTTTTCCACAAATCATGGTTGGAGGGTTCCGGATCATGGTTGGAGGGTTCCGGATCATGGTTGGAGGGTTCCGGATCATGGTTGGAGGGTTCCGGATCATGGTTGGAGGGTTCCGGATCATGGTTGGAAGGTTCCGGATTTCCTCCTTATAACCCCCTGATTCAAGGTATCTTCCAACCAGGATTCGTGGAAAACATGGGAATTTTGCAACCCTAGTACCGTGTAACATTCGGATGAACAACAGCTAAAAAGAAGAGACAGCTTCCCTTATTATTATAAGGTACTGTAGAATTGTCCAGTTGACTGGAGGACATGGGAGAGAATGGAGTTGGTATTTTTCACCAGGCTATCCAAACAGATATGGCCTTCCTAGATTTAAACTGTCAGATTAGATTATTTTCTATGTTTAACAAGGACTCCTCTCTCTGATGTCCTTCATACACACAAGCTCTCCCTTTCTCTCTCATACACTCTCTTTCATGCACACACACTCTCTCTCTCTCACACACACACACACACACACACACACACGCAAACACACCCTCAGTCTCCCTTACCCACTCTTCCGCTCTCTTTCTACCTCTCAGCATGAACTGCTCTGAACAGCACAGACCCAGGGGCACGTGCTCTTTCTTGTCTTGCTATAATTAACATGAGTTACTGATGAGCAGACTTCCAAAGTAAAACATGAGGTCACCCAGCAGACAAACATCAGAGGGAAAAATGACGAACGTTCCCTACATTGTGAGGCCCCCTTATTAACTGACAGGCACACCTAGGCTACTGTAAATCTTATCCCTCATTCCAATGTGTCAATGACTCCATCCCAAACGACACCCTGTTCCCTATATAGTGCCCTACTTTTGACTAGGGCCCAGTAATGCGCTATAGGGTGCCGTTGGGACACAGCCATTACAATTTTGCATATAAACTGTAACCCTTTTGCTACAGCAGGTGCTCTAAATGTAATGTTTGTCTTTTGGTTTCCAGAACAACAGAACTGTGTAAAGTTTCAAATGGTTTTGATTTCCAAAAGTGCAGAACCAAATGGTTTTGGTTTCCAGAATAACAAAACCGTATATTAGGTAGTTGTTGGGGAATTGTTAGATTATTTCTTAGATATTACTGCACTGTCGGAACTAAAAGCACAAGCATTTCTCTACACTCGCATTAACATCTGCTAACCATGTGTCTGTGACAAATAACATTTGATTTGATTTCTGTAACATTTCAAATGGTTTTGGTTTCCAGAAGAGATAAGAGCCAAACTGGATGAAATACTATTTATCTATCATTGTACAACTAGCAAAGCATCTAAAAGCAATTATAAAATAAAAAAAACTTTGATGAACATCTTTTTACAGCTACAAGTGCATGAACGTTTTGAACCAGATTAATCAGCTCTGACTGTGTTTCTGATTGGTGGGAAAGACAACCTGAAAAGTGCTTGACCAATAGAAATAGAATCCTAACATTATTATACATGTAAAACCTGATATATAAACATATATCTCATATTGGTATGGTTTAACCTATCTGAAACAGTGACATTAACCTGCTGTCTGCTAACACAGTGGACACTGAAACAGTGACATTAACCTGCTGTCTGCTAACACAGTGGACTATCGATGAGTGCTTTTATCCATCCACCCCATATTATTTGTGATTTAGCTGAGAGTTGAGTGAGGTTGTTTGGGTCTGCTGAGCCCTCTGAATGTAGGGATCTGAAGCTGCTGAATATGGGGGGGGGCTGGGGGGCCCCTCCAGCTAAGTTGCAGTTCATGAGTAAGTACACAAACGACTGATGGATTTCACCATCTCTTTGAAATAGCAGGACATATGTCACATTGAATTACACAACATACAACAGGATTTACCCCCTCCTTGTAATCAAGTGGCAACGTAAGGAGAACAATATGTTCAGTAATGTCCAAGAGGACACAAGACCACATAGAAAATAAAAGTGGGGGGAAAATTAAGCAAATGTTTATTTTCAAAGTCTCACCCATTCTACTATAATTCTCATTGACATAGTCTGTTATACAGTGACATAGTCTGGTATAGAGTGACAGTCTGTTATAGGGTGACGTAGTCTGTTATAGGGTGGACAAGGATCCCAACTAATAGACTCAGAAACACAGGGAGCAGGGGGAGAGGGGGAGTGGAGTGGAGAGGGGTGGAGAGGAGAGGGGTGGAGAGGAGAGGAGAGGAGAGGGGTGAGGAGGAGAGGAGGAGAGGGGTGGAGAGGAGAGGAGAGGAGAGGGAGTGAGAAAAGCCTACAGTAGCAGGCTTGCAGAAGATACTTAAGGCTTAAACACAGTGTGTGTTCCTAATGTCACCCTACTCCCTATATAATACACTACGTCTGACCAGAACCCTATCGGCTATTTGGGACATAGCCAGTCAAACCAGATCAGAACCAACAGCTGAGTGGACAAGAGAGAGAGAACCTATGAGCATTTCAAAAACTATTTTAAAAGGTCAAAATCATGCTTTTCATAAAATTGGATGAAAAGTGGATGAAACCAGATCTAAGTATGATGACCAAAGTATGAAAAATGACTTCTACATTGATTAAGTTTGATCATAAGGTTACTGGTCAAACACTTGGATTAAGGAGGTGAGGTTATGAAGGGGAAAGGTTGACATCACCCTAACTCAGTCATTTTAATACACCAATGGTAACATAGCGTTCCCTTACCTAATTTAAATAAGTACCACCTTGTAACCAACATCGGAGAAAGTGTGTTTGGAGGGGCGTTGTTTATATAGCTAGATAGCTACTCTACTGGTGCCAAACTTTGACTGTAGGGTGTCAGCAAATATAATTAAAAGTCTACCCTATTCATCTATGGAAAAGATAACTATGTTATGATAACTATAACTATGTCATCTGTGTCTGGTGTTAGCTAGTTACTGGCTAGGTAGGTTTTCAGCCAGCATGGAACGCTCAAAACTCTGATGTAGTTGTCATGTCAACACATCCGTCAGTTCTGCTGTGGATCGAATCACAAGAGATATGGGAGATGTACAAAACATTTACATAACTGATGCAACGTCAATGTTGTTGTGTGTTTCACCAAATTATCTTGAGATGATTTTACTGCAACACTGCTCACTGTATTCAAGCTGCGTTTAGGCGTTAGACGTTTCAAACTTCCTCGTAGTTAGCCATCCGCAAGCGTTTCAAACTTCCTCGTAGTTAGCCATCCGCAAGCGTTTCAAACTTCCTCGTAGTTAGCCATCCGCAAGCGTTTCGATCCCCCACAAATATTATGGGTGATATTAATATTTAATCACTCAAAAGGCTATTTTACATGGGAATCCGTATGACTGTTCGGGACCTTAAAACGGCAGTTGTTAAATTACACCCGACCCTCTTCTACCTTTCTTCTCCTTTTGTTTCCTTACTTACTTCCCTCTCCCCCTCCATCCACCCCGTCATTGGAGAGACTTCTGACATGGTTCCCTCCAGAGGCAGTGTGGCATAGAGAGAGAGAGTGAGGAAGCGAGCAAGTGTTGTTTTTCTCTCTGTATTTATGTCTTTTTTTAGATGCGTTCTTTCTTCAGGACTTACTCATGCTATCTATTCTCCTTGCTCCAGATAGAGCAGGTAAATCACCTCTCTTCTCTCTCTCTATACCAAACTCTGGCCTACATAACACACCATAATTACAGGTAACTCATTGCTGTCCGAGAGGAAAGGGGGTCCCTTTCAGGCTTAGCTGGCTGTGGTGTTTGAATAACTGCCGATTGTCCATAGTGGTATTAATTGTACTTACATAACTGAGTCAGAGTTACATGTACCGTAATATGACGGGGTTGATGTCCTCGTCCCTTGATAACGATCAGGATTCAACCCCCTTTTTCTATGTGAGACACCAGTCACAGTCACTGACAGGGAATATGCATGGCTCCCTTTGTTGTTCGCAGATTATTAAATGAGGAGAGATGCGTAGTCTGTCATTTTGTGCCCCACTTGGAAACAGTTACAATGGAAGACCTGCATTCTGGAGGAGTCCTGTGGAAACTGGAATCTGATTTGGCCCCAGCCAACCCCTGTCTTTAGAGGAGGACTTCAATAATCTATCAGACATCCATGGAGAGACAATGGAAGTAGAACCCCAAGAATATGAGTGCCCTGCAGTAAAATGTCCACCTTGAGCTGTTTGTACATCTACTCTCCTCTCCTGCCTTGTACACAGCAGACACAGACAGCCCTGTCTGGGCCATTTTGGTAGTAGTCTCTCAGTGAGTCACTGAATCAGTCATTAGTTAGCATGTTAGCTTTGTAGCTCAGTGCCCCATGGAGTCTCATTGATTTGGGGCGGCCAGCTCTGTTGCTAGCTCTGGTACGGTAGGCCCTGGTACAGGGTTCAGTAGTGATGGCGGTAGTATACCAGACTGCAGTTCCCTAGTTGCCCACCAGAGGGCTGAGGTCTCCGTGGTGGTTCTTTAGCTTTTTCTTGAAAAGAGAGATGGTGGAGGGCTGGTAGAGGATGATCCAGGGCTCAGACCCAGAACTCTGACCGCTGCAGCTCTCTGAACCACTGATGGTCGGGATGTTGGGAGATCTGGAAGAGAAGAGGGGGAGAGGAGGCCCGAGGGAAAAGGTAATGGGAGGGAAGGAGGGCGAAGGAGAGGAAGAGAGACACAGAGACATCGCACAGAGAATAGTAACATTAGGTTATACATTCCATTAGCTTGTGGCTCTTACAACCTTAAAAAGACATCACTTGGCATCAACTATACTTCTGTTACACTCTGAGGTTTTAGGACAATACTTGACAACTTTATTGTTCATAAGTTACAGTGAACAACAGGAAATGTGATACTTACTTGACTGTGACATGAAGCAGTAGTTTGGTCACCATGACAATGACTGTCAGAGTCAGGAGAGCAGCCAGAGTGTAGATGGTCCACTCTGACAACACACAAACAGAATTTACCTCAGACACTTCAGAGGAATACATACCAGTTAGCACTTCTAGAGAATCTGGAGGCATTTTATAGGCCCTCAGATCAGAAAGATATACAAGGGGGCTATAAAACAAAAATAGTTGTTCAGATCTAGACCATATGAGTTTGTACACTACTATAATGCTTGTACTGCCAGCACACACGTTACCCCAAAGACCTTTATCAGAACATATTCTGAGGGCAAAATATTAGTACACACGTTATTACATCAGCGTTATATATCTGACAGTATTTGGCCCAGGTCTCACACCTTCTTCATAACACATGATGTGCATGGTGAACAATAACTTGTTAAATACATCCTTGCACATGTCATAAAAACATAGTGAGACCAGGTAGCTATAACAAGGAACCCTATAGGAGAAAGCCTTCTGTTCAATCTAAAAGGATTTACTAGGCATTACCTATGCCCTTTGTTAATGTACAGCCCTGTGACCGAAGCCTCCTTAGTAGAAATAGTACCAACCCCTATCAGAGAGAAAGGTATGGTGAGAGAGAGACAGGGGAAGGATGGAGAGAGATGATGATGTCTACATACTAGAGGTGTATCCGTTGGTACCGTTGGGTCCGACCCACTGACCTGGCATGTTGTGCTCCGGTTTACCAGGACTGGATGTTATCACGTAGAGGATTTGTGAGGAGCGACCATTAGTTTTCTCCGTTGCTCCTCCCAACTGAGGCTCCACCGTACTGGTGTCCTCTTCCTCCTCCTCCTCTTCTTCATCCATAGGCCTGGACCCTCTCAGAGCTGAAACAACAATAATAACAACAACACACATCAGAATGTGTCCATGTGTCTACCTGTGGCTGCTGCTGCGTTTGTCCCCAAACCAGGAACACTTGGTTTTCTTCATGTCATTAAAATACTAAAAGTCAAGACATGGATGTCTAAATCAGGAAAATATTATATATCCTTATGAGATGACAAAACATGCTGGAAGTTAATCTCATTCCTTATCTCTACCATGACTGGTGACCAGACTGAATCTTCACCAGAAGTCACCAGAAGTAAACAAATAGTTTGAGTTGTCTCCACACAACAGAAGTACAAAAGGGAAAATAAATAAATGTGGGTTGTATTTACAATGGTGTTTGTTCTTCACTTTTCTTGTGGCGACAGGTCACAAATCTTGCTGCTGTGATGGTACACTGTTGTATTTCACCCAGTAGATATGGGAGTTTATCAAAATTGGGTTTGTTTTTGAATTATTTGTGGGTCTGTGTAATCTGAGGGAAATATGTGTCTATAATATGGTCATACATTTGGCAGGAAGTTAGGAAGTGCAGCTCAGTTTCCACGTCATTTTGTGGGCAGTGAGCACATAGCCTGTCTTCTCTTGAGAGCTAGGTCTGACTTTGGAGACTTTTCTCAATAGCAAGGCTATGCTCACTGAATCTGTACATAGTCAAAGCTTTCATTACTGTTGGGTCAGTCACAGTGGTCAGGTATTCTGCCACTGTGTACTCTCAGTTTAGGGCCAAAAAGCATTCTATCTGGGTGTGTTTGTGAACAGAACCCCAGGACCAGCTTTCTTAGGGGACTATTCTCCAGGTTCATCTCTCTGTAGGTAATGGCTTTGTTATGGAAGGTTTGGGATTCGCTTCCTTTTAGGTGGTTGTAGAATTGAACGTCTCTTTTCTGGAATTTGATCACTAGCGGGAAACGGCCTACTTCTACTCTGCATGCATTATCTGGTGTTTTACGTTGTATATTGGGGAAATGTCTACTGAATTCTGTCAACTGTACCTTTTTTGGAAAAACATTATTTTTTGTCTTAATGAGATTTACTGTCAGGGTCCAGATCTGACAAAATCTGTGAAGAATATCTAGGTGCTACTGTAGGCCCTCCTTGGTTGGGGACAGATAATCAGCAAACGGTAGACATTTGACTTCAGATTCTAATAGAGTGAGGCCAAGTGCTGCAGACTGTTCTAGTGCCCTTGCCAATTTGTTGATATATATGTTGAAGAGGGTGGGGCTTAAGCAGCATCCCTGTCTCACCCCACAGTCCTGTGGAAAGAAATATGTTTTTTTGCCAATTCTAACTGCACTCTTGTTGTTTGTGTACATGGATTTTATAATGTTGTATGTTTTTTTCCCCCAATACCACTTTCCATCAATTTGCATAGCAAACCCTCATTCCATTTTTAGGTCAACAAAGCATGAAAATACTTTGCCTTTGTTTTGTTTTGTTTATTTGTCAATTAGGGTGGGCAGGGTGGATACGTGGTCTGTTGTATGGTCATTTGGTAAAACTACAATTTGACATTTGCTCAGTACATTGTTTCACTGTGGAAATGTACAAGTCTGCTGTTAATAATAATGCAGAGGATTTTCCCAAAGTTGTTGTTGACGCATATCCCACGGTAGTTATTGGGAACAAATTTGTCTCCACTTTTGTGGATTGGAGTGATCAGTCCTTGGTTCCAAATATTGGGGTAGATGACAGAGCTGAGGATGATGTTAAAGAGTTTAAGTATAGCCAATAAAAATGCGTGGTCTGTGTATTTGATCATTTTATTGAGGATACCATCAACACCACAGGCCTTTTTGGGTTGGAGGGTTTGTATTTTGTCCTGTAGTTCATTCAATGTAATTGGAGAATCCAGTGGGTTCTGGTAGTCTTTAATAGTTGATTCTAAGATTTGTATTTGATCATGTATATGTTTTTACAGTTTATTCTTTGTTATAGAGACAAAAAGATTGGAGAAGTGGTTTATCCACACATCTCCGTTTTGGATAGATAACTCTTCGTGTTGTTGTTTGTTTAGTGTTTTCCAAATTTCCCAGAAGTGATTAGATTCTATGGATTCTTCAATTACATTGAGCTGATTGCTGACGTGCTGTTCCTTCTTTTTCCGTAGTGTATTTCTGTATTGTTTTAGTGAGTCACCATAGTGAAGGCGCAGACTTAGGTTTTCTGGGTCTCTATGCTTTTGGTTGGACAGGTTTCTCAATTTCTTTCTTAGGTTTTTGCATTCTTCATCAAACCATTTCTCATTGTTGTTCATTTTCTTCGGTTGTCTGTTTGAAAAAAAATATTTTATAGGGAAGCGGATAGGTGAAATATACTGTTTCGGCTTTCTACTGACACGTTTGCACCTTCACTATTACAGTGAAATGTTTTGTCCAGGAAGTTGTCTGAAAGGGATTGAATTCATTGTTGTCTCATTGTTTTTTGGTAGGTTTCTGCACTACTTTTCTTCCATCTATAGTGTTTCTTAATTTTATGCAGTTCTTTTGGCTTTGATGTCTCATGAGTATTGCTCTGTTCAGATAGACTGTGTTTTTTCTGTGATCTGATAGGGGTGTCAGTGGGATGACTGTAAACGCTCTGAGATACTCTGGGTTGAGGTCAGTGATAAAGTAATCTACAGTACTACTGCCAAGGGATGAGCTGTAGGTGTACCTACCGTAACAGTCGAACACTCGAAGCCTACCATTGACTATGCACAGACCCAGCATGTGACAGAGTTGCAGGACTTGTGACCTGTTTTTGTTGGTTATGTTGTCATAGTTGCGTCTAAGAGGGCATATTTGGGAGGGAATACTGTCACCTCCAGGCCGGTGTTTGTCCCCTGTGTGCTGAGGGTGTTAGGTTCTTGTCCAGTTCTGGCATTTAGGTCACCACAGACTAGTACATGTCCCTGGGTCTGGAAATAGTTGATCTCCCCCTTCAGGATGGAGAAGCTGACATCGTTAAAGTATGGGGATTGTGTATCTCTCTCTGTAGCTCTCTCTCTCTGTAGCTCTCTCTCTCTCTGTAGCTCTCTCTCTCTCTCTGTAGCTCTCTCTCTCTGTAGCTCTCACTCTCTGTATGGGTGGTTGTGTGTGGGTGGTTGTGTGTGTGGGTGGTTGTGTATGTGGGTGGCTGTGTATGTTGGTTGTGTGTGTGTGTGGGTGGTTGTGTGTGGGTGGTTGTGTGTGGGTGGTTGTGTGTGCTGGTGGTTGTGTGTGTGGGTGGTTGTGTATGTTGGTGGTTGTGTGTGTGGGTGGTTGTGTGTGTGGGTGGTTGTGTGTGGGTGGTTAGGTGTGTGTGTGGTTATGTGTGGGTGGTTGTGTGTGTGGGTGGTTGTGTGTGTGTGGGTGGTTGTGTGTGGGTGGTTGTGTGAGGGTGTGTGTGGGTGTGGGTGGTCATGTGTATGGGTGGTTGTGTGTATGGGTGGTTGTGTGGGTGGTTGTGTATGGGTGGTTGGGGAAGGGTGGTTGTGTGTAGGTGGTTGTGTATGGGTGGTTGTGTGTGGGTGGTTGTGTATGGGTGGTTGTGTATGGGTGGTTGTGTGGGTGGTTGTGTATGGGTGGTTGTGTGTAGGTGGTTGTGTATGGGTGATTGTGTGCATGGGTGGTTGTGTGTGGGTGGTGTGTGTGGGTGGGTGGTTGTGTATGGGTGGTTACGTGTGGGTGGGTGGTTGTGTATGGGTGGTTGTGTTTGTGGGTGGTTGTGTGTGGGTGGTTGTGTGTGGGTGGTTGCGTGTGGGTGGGTGGTTACGTGTGGGTGGTGGGTGGTTGTGTATGGGTGGTTGTGTTTGTGGGTGGTTGTGTGTGGGTGGTTGTGTGAGGGTGGTTGTTTGAGGGTGGTTGTGTGAGGGTGGGGTGTGCGGGTGGTCATGTGTATGGGTGGTTGTGTGTATGGATGGTTGTGTATGGGTGGTTGTATATGGGTGGTTGTGTGTGGGTGGTTGTGTGTGGGTGGTTGTGTGTGTGGGTGGTTGTGTGTGGGTGGTTGTGTGAGGGTGGGTGTGTGTGGGTGGTTGGGTGTATGGGTGGTTGTGTGTGGTTGGTGTGTGTGGGTGGTTGTGTGTGGGTGGTTGTGTGTGGGTGGTTGTGTATGGGTGGTTGTGTATGGGTGGTTGTGTGTGGGTGGTTGTGTATGGGTGGTTGTGTATGGGTGGTTGTGTGTGGGTGGTTGTGTGTGGGTGGTTGTGTGTGGGTGGTTGTGTGTGGGTGGTTGTGTGTGGGTGGTTGTGTGTGGGTGGTTGGGTGTGTGGGTGGTTGTGTGTGGGTGGTTGGGTGTGTGGGTGGTTGGGTGTGTGGGTGGTTGTGTGTGGTTGGTTGTGTATGTGATTTATAGCCCTCTAGGCTCTTCGCTATAATGTCAACCATATCCACTAACTCAGAGAGAGTAGTGCTGAGAGCTGCTTTCCTTAAAGTAATGGACCTGAAACAATTGTGGATGTTTTCAACAGTTTGGTCTAAACAGAGAATTTCTATTTATCTGTAAATACTTTGATTCTATTATGATAAAGTGCGATAAAAACGTGGGTTGAGATTGAGAGGAGAATAAAGATAATGTGTTGATAAAATACACAGATATACCAGCATCATTAATGAATGCACAATAACAGCATGTCTAGATATAAGCAATGCTTGCTATGCAACAACATGTACCCTGCGAATTAGTACGTGTTCCTAGAAAAACGAAACATTTAAATATGCAACACCAATATCACCTGCTGCTGTGAGGCTAGTGGGAAGAGAAAAGGTGCCTGTCCTCCCTCTACCTCTCGCTGTGTGTGTGTGTGTGTGTGTGTGTGTGTGTGTGTGTGTGTGTGTGTGTGTGTGTGTGTGTGTGTGTGTGTGTGTGTGTGTGTGTGTGTGTGTGTGTGTGTGCGTGGTGTGTGGTGTGCGGGCGGATGTTCGGGCGGGTGGCGTGGTTGCTATGCAAAACCCTGCCATGGTACCCAGGATACCAGGATGTCAGCCTGCACCTGTTCACATTATAACTACCGGAGAGAAATGAGAAATGAATTTCTTCATGTGGTTCTCTGTGTGTGTCTTTATGTGGTCCAGTCGGTGTGCTGCTGGGACTGAAATCATTCAGAGAGAGAGGTCTGTAAATGATTATCTCCTCTGCTATCCTAGCTACTATAAAAACTTACTTTTTTTTTGAACAACTTGTTACAATTGTTTAGACAACCTCCAAACAACCTCCAAACAACCGCCGTGTGGGTGATATCATGTTAATGACCAGATTTGAGAACAATACCTCCAATCTACTCTGACAGGGAGTTTGAATAGAACGTCACCCTGTTGATTTGACTAGTAAAAGTCCCCTGCTACAGCATGTCTAAGTGTCTCTTACCTTGATATGGGACAGCAAACCCTGTGTCTGGTTGGTTTGGTCTGTGTGTGTGTGTGTGTGTGTGTGTGTGTGTGTGTGTGAGTGTGAGTGTGAGAGAGAGAGAGAACCCACCTTGATACGTGACAGCGAAGCCCTGTGCCTGATTGGTTCGGTCTGAGTAGAAGTAGAGGATAACATAGTCTCCAGTGACATTGACCAGCTCCCGGGGAGGGGTACGACCGTCAAACCTCGCCACCACCTGATTAATCAATCAACCAATCAAACTTTATTCTGTAACGTATAGCACATGTCATACAAGGAAGCAATACAACGTCCTTCACAGCACAAATAAAATAAATACAATGACTAATGGAGATAAATAAATACTTTTGGAGATAATAAAAAGAAGGGTAATAACATCTAACCTGGTTGGTGTAGCCGTCCAGCAGTTCAACCATGTCTGTCTGGTCTGAGATGTCAAAGAAGGTGAAGTTAAACAGGATCACGGAGGCTCCAGGGACCTAATAAGAATAATTAGACATATAGAAACCATATATATATTATTAATACAGAGTTATATCGTTATATATAGCTTCTCTGAAACCCAAATATAATTTACAATAGGCAAGAAACTGAAAGAAAAAAAACGAACAGCAAACTAAAGGACTGGGATATTGGGTAGGAGAGAGGAGGCAGGAGAGAGGAGGCAGGAGAGAGGAGGCAGGAGAGGTAGAGGTAGGAGAGAGGAGGTAGGAGAGAGGAGGTAGGAGAGAGGAGGCAGGAGAGAGGAGGCAGGAGAGAGGAGGCAGGAGAGAGGAGGCAGGAGAGAGGAGGCAGGAGAGGTAGAGGTAGGAGAGGTAGAGGTAGGAGAGGTAGAGGTAGGAGAGAGGAGGTAGGAGAGAGGAGGTAGGAGAGGTAGAGGTAGGAGAGGGGAGGTAGGAGAGGTAGAGGTAGGAGAGAGGAGGTATGAGAGAGGAGGTAGGAGAGGTAGAGGTAGGAGAGGAGGTAGAGAGAGGGGGTGAGAGAGGGGGTAAGAGAGAGGAGGTAGGAGAGGTAGAGGTAGGAGAGAGGAGGTATGAGAGAGGAGGTAGGACAGGTAGAGGTAGGAGAGAGGAGGTAGGAGAGGTAGAGGTAGGAGAGAGGAGGTAGGAGAGAGGAGGTATGAGAGAGGAGGTAGGAGAGGTAGAGGTAGGAGAGGTAGAGGTAGAGGTAGGAGAGAGAAGGTATGAGAGAGAGGCAAGAGAGAGGAGGTAGGAGAGGTAGAGGTAGGAGAGAGGAGGTAGAAGAGAGGAGGTAGAAGAGAGGAGGTAGAAGAGAGGAGGTAGGAGAGAGGAGGTAGGAGAGAGGAGGTAGGAGAGAGGAGGCAGGAGAGGTAGAGGTAGGAGAGAGGAGGTAGAAGAGAGGAGGTAGAAGAGAGGAGGTAGGAGAGAGGAGGTAGGAGAGAGGAGGCAGGAGAGAGGAGGTAGGAGAGAGGAGGCAGGAGAGGTAGAGGCAGGAGAGGTAGAGGCAGGAGAGGCAGAGGTAGGAGAGGTAGAGGTAGGAGAGGTAGAGGTAGGAGAGAGGAGGTAGGAGAGAGGAGGTAGGAGAGGAGAGGAGGAGAGGGGAGGTAGGAGAGGTAGAGGTAGGGAGAGGAGGAGGAGAGGAGATAGGAAGAGGAGGTAGAAGAGAGGAGGTAGAAGAGAGGAGGTAGAAGAGAGGAGGTAGGAGAAATGAGAAGAGGCAGGAGAGAGGACCTAGGACAGAGGAGGCCAGGTAGAGGCAAACCCTAGAGGCAGGAGAGGTAGAGGTAGGAGAGGAGAGGTAGGAGAGCCCCCAGAGCTGTTAAACAGTCGGAAAACTGTGACTTAATAATGGTTTCATTGAGAGGTAGGAGAGAGGAGGTAGGAGAGAGGAGGTAGGAGAGGTAGAGGTAGGGAGGGGAGGTAGGAGAGGTAGAGGTAGGAGAGAGGAGGTATGAGAGAGGAGGTAGGAGAGGTAGAGGTAGGAGAGAGGAGGTATGAGAGAGGGGGTATGAGAGAGGGGGTAAGAGAGAGGAGGTAGGAGACAGAGGAGGAGAGAGGAGGTATGAGAGAGGAGGTAGGACAGGTAGAGGTAGGAGAGAGGATTGGAGAGGTAGAGGTAGGAGAGAGGAGGTAGGAGAGAAGTTTAGGAGAGGTAGAGGTAGGAGAGGTAGAGGTAGGAGAGAGAAGGTATGAGAGAGGAGGCAAGAGAGAGGAGGTAGGAGAGGTAGAGGTAGGAGAGAGGAGGTAGAAGAGAGGAGGTAGAAGAGAGGAGGTAGGAGAGAGGAGGTAGGAGAGAGGAGAGAGGAGATAGGAGAGGAGGTAGGAGGGCCGTAACAGTAAATGAGTAAAGATCCAAGACGTACCTGGACAGTCCAGTAGCAAACCCTTCCGGCCCTGTACTTATCAGGGAAGTCAGGGGAGTAGACCACCCCAGAGGGCGCAGAGTAGTTACCCCCGCATGCCCCCACTCGAGCTGGAGTTAAACAGTCGGAAAACAGTTGACTTAATAACGGTTTCATTGTTGACGTTTGCATTGTGCAAAGTTTGTAAGTCTTTCAGACAGGTGTGTGTGTTTATGTTGTTATAGCCTATAGCTGTTCTGTTGTGTATTTGATGTTTTGTGTGGACCCCAGGTAGAGTAGCTGCTGCAAGTGCAGTACCTAATGGAGATCCTACTCAACTAAACTAATCCCTGTTGTACAACTCCCCCTAGTGACTCATATGTAAACTAAACCTTGTCGTACAACTCCCCGTAGTGACTCATATGTGAACTAAACCCTGTCATACAACTCCCCCAGAGACTCATATGTTGTCAGAGTTATTATAGAAATCACATACAACAGACTCTCTCAATGATGGGGTGGCAGGTAGCCTAGTGAGTTAGCCTAGTGGGGCGGTATTTAGCCTAGTGGTTAGTCTAGTGAGTTAGCCTAGTGGGGCGGTATGTAGCCTAGTGGTTAGAGTGTTGGACTTGTAACCGAAAGGTTGCAAGATCAAATTCCTGAGCTGACAAGGTAAAAATCTGTCATTCTGCCCCTGAACAAGGCAGTTAACCCACTGTTCCTGGGCCATCTTTGTAAATAATAATTTGTTCTTGACTTGCCTAGTTAAATAAAGGTACAATTTTAAAAATGATTCAGAGTGGAATGAAGAGTTTTCAACACATAGTGGAAAGATGAGACTGGATTGTGCAAGACACATTTGATCATTATTGTAATCATGTTCAGCTGCCTCCCAGCTGTCTCCCATTATCTAGCAGTTGTTTGCCATAAACCGGATGCTTGTGTAGCCTATTAAACAGAAATTTAGCATGTATTGTTCAGCCAAAATCAGCAAACTGTTTTTGACAACAAAGGGAGAGATATAACATTCTCTTCACATGACCGTTCTAATAAGTACGTTTTGAGAGTGGTGGTGCGATCCCTCCATATTGGATTATCTGATTTCTTTTCAACGTTGGTTCTGAGATCATCTATTCAATGGTGGGTGGAGTATTGACGTGTCAGTTTACTAGAATGTCATCTTTTGAAAATACAGTTTTATTTCTCCATGCACCAGAAAATACTCCACTTTGTACACATTAGGTGAAGCACCATATAACTATTTTGAGCACCATAGAAGCACCGGTGGGAAGTTTATAGTTGGTTTAGATCATGTGTAGAGGACCAGACCAGGGCAAATGACCTACTCACTGTCAAACATCTACACAGACCGAAGCAAATGATGTCCTACTCACTATCAAACATGTACACAGACCGAAGCAAATGATGTCCTACTCACTGTCAAACATCTACACAGACCGAAGCAAATGATGTCCTACTCACTGTCGAAGACGATGACCCATCCATCTCCCCCACAAGGCTGGGTGTGGTCACCGAAACACACGTGGTTGCATTCCATGCTGGGCGCCTGGCCATGGCGACGCAGGTCCAGGTCGTTGCCACAGAAACAGGCATAACCCGACTCCATCCCGGCAAGCTTTGGAACAGAGAGAGAAATGCAAATCAATCAACAGATTAGAATTTCAAATCTAACTTTATTTGTTTAGCACTTGTGTACCGCTTCACAAGAGGGTCAGGCTTTCCCCTTGACAAAGCACTGAGAAAGAAATCATCATTTGGATGAGAGAAAAAAGAAAATAAAAAACTTAAGAGGAACCAGATTTTAGAGGGGAGCTTGAACCTCCATAGACCAACACTTATGGAGTGATACTAGTGCCAACAGAAATGTAACGTGAATCCAATTAGTCTATAAAGCCTGTATAGCAGATAATCCGGAGCAAGACAGATATGGCACATGATCACAGTTATAGTACCATCTAATGTTAAGCATTTGATGATAATAATGTGGGCTGGTTTAGTTCAGAGCTTCGAGACAAACAGAAACAGTCACTCACTTTGGATATGTCCCAAAAGGAACCCAATCTATTTCCTATATAGTGCACTACTTTTGACCAGAGCCCTATCGGTCAAAAGTAGTGCATTGCATAGGGAATGGAGTGTTATCTGGGATGCAAGGTGACTCTTTGAGTACCATCTAAACATCAGAGGGCTAAATAGCATGAAATAGCATGGCCCTCAGACCGTTTAACCTTCATCTCTTAGTCAAACACAGCAAACATTTCCTAAAGCCGTGCTGCGCTGGGCTGCATTAGATTAAGAGAAAGAATTACAGGGTGGGTTCCAAATGGCACTCTGCTCCCTATGCGCCCTCCTCTCCTAGGGCCCTGGACAAAAGTAGCATGCTATAAAGGGAATAGGGTGGATTTGGATGACAGTCAAAACTCTTTAAGCATGTTGAACTTCCTTCCAGAATTCAGATGGAACCTAGTCATGCTCAGCAAAGAGTGTACGCAGACACACACGCAGACACACACGCAGACACACACGCAGACACACACACACACACACACACGCACACACACGCACACACACACACACACACACACACACACACACACACACACACACACACACAGACACACACACACACACGCACACACACACACGCACACACACGCACACAGACACACACACACACACGCACTCACATGCACACACACACACGCACGCACGCACGCACGCACACACACACACACGCGCGGCCAGTGTCTCCCGTTAAAAGAGGACCATTTATATAATGTTTCTTCCCATAAATGAATTCATACGAAAGTATGGCATCACTTTCCCTCATTCTGAAAATGTTCTCATGAAACTGGAATTTATATAGCCAGGATCCTATGTGTGTGTGTGTGTGTGTGTGTGTGTCCAACTCTGCCAACCGAACCAAAACTAAAGGCTGTGGGACATGAATCACTGCTTCATCATTACCTATTTATCAGGTAAAAGAGAAACGACTTCGGATGAAAACCCAACGTGAATTATTTTGCGTTAGCGAAGCAGAAAATGTTTGCTCGGGGCTTCTCAACCACTGACTGTCTGACTGACTCACTGACTGACTAGTGTAGTTGGTTTAGACATATAGATGTGGCGGTCTCAGGCTGTTGACATTGCATCACAACACACCATACTACATCACATCACATCAGTGTCATCTGTGGAGAGGGACTGACACACACACACACACAGACAGACAGGCACACACACACACACAGACAGACAGGCACACACACACACACACACACACACAGACAGACAGGCACACATGCACGCACAAGACACACACACGGACTGACTGTCACTGCTCATCAGCGCAGAGGGCGTCTGAAGGACGGGTCTGACCCAGGTCCAACCAGATGTGTTCACACACAACACAAACACCTGCCACTGTTTAGTGTAACCATGGTCAGTAGACAATAGAAGGCCAGTGTAACCATGGTCAGTAGACAATAGAAGGCCAGTGTAACCATGGTCAGTAGACAATAGAAGGCCAGTGTAACCATGGTCAGTAGACAATAGAAGGCCAGTGTAACCATGGTCAGTAGACAATAGAAGGCCAGTGTAACCATGGTCAGTAGACAATAGAAGGCCAGTGTAACCATGGTCAGTAGACAATAGAAGGCCAGTGTAGCCATGGTCAGTAGACAATACAAGGCCAGTGTAAGCATGGTCAGTAGACAATAGAAGGCCAGTGTAACCATGGTCAGTAGACAATAGAAGGCCAGTGTAACCATGGTCAGTAGACAATAGAAGGCCAGTGTAACCATGGTCAGTAGACAATAGAAGGCCAGTGTAACCATGGTCAGTAGACAATAGAAGGCCAGTGTAACCATGGTCAGTAGACAATAGAAGGCCAGTGTAACCATGGTCAGTAGACAATAGAAGGCCAGTGTAACCATGGTCAGTAGACAATAGAAGGCCAGTGTAACCATGGTCAGTAGACAATAGAAGGCCAGTGTAACCATGGTCAGTAGACAATAGAAGGCCAGTGTAACCATGGTCAGTAGACAATAGAAGGCCAGTGTAGCCATGGTCAGTAGACAATACAAGGCCAGTGTAAGCATGGTCAGTAGACAATAGAAGGCCAGTGTAACCATGGTCAGTAGACAATAGAAGGCCAGTGTAACCATGGTCAGTAGACAATAGAAGCCCAGTGTAACCATGGTCAGTAGACAATAGAAGGCCAGTGTAACCATGGTCAGTAGACAATAGAAGGCCAGTGTAACCATGGTCAGTAGACAATAGAAGGCCAGTGTAACCATGGTCAGTAGACAATAGAAGGCCAGTGTAACCATGGTCAGTAGACAATAGAAGGCCAGTGTAACCATGGTCAGTAGACAATAGAAGGCCAGTGTAACCATGGTCAGTAGACAATAGAAGGCCAGTGTAACCATGGTCAGTAGACAATAGAAGGCCAGTGTAACCATGGTCAGTAGACAATAGAAGGCCAGTGTAACCATGGTCAGTAGACAATAGAAGGCCAGTGTAACCATGGTCAGCAGACAATAGAAGGCCAGTGTAACCATGGTCAGCAGACAATAGAAGGCCAGTGTAACCATGGTCAGTAGACAATAGAAGGCCAGTGTAACCATGGTCAGTAGACAATAGAAGGCCAGTGTAACCATGGTCAGTAGACAATAGAAGGTCAGTGTAACCATGGTCAGTAGACAATAGAAGGCCAGTGTAACCATGGTCAGTAGACAATAGAAGGCCAGTGTAACCATGGTCAGTAGACAATAGAAGGCCAGTGTAACCATGGTCAGTAGACAATAGAAGGCCAGTGTAACCATGGTCAGTAGACAATAGAAGGCCAGTGTAACCATGGTCAGTAGACAATAGAAGGCCAGTGTAACCATGGTCAGTAGACAATAGAAGGCCAGTGTAGCCATGGTCAGTAGACAATAGAAGGCCAGTGTAACCATGGTCAGTAGACAATAGAAGGCCAGTGTAACCATGGTCAGTAGACAATAGACGGCCAGTGTAGCCATGGTCAGTAGACAATAGAAGGCCAGTGTAACCATGGTCAGTAGACAATAGACGGCCAGTGTAACCATGGTCAGTAGACAATAGAAGGCCAGTGTAACCATGGTCAGTAGACAATAGAAGGCCAGTGTAACCATGGTCAGTAGACAATAGAAGGCCAGTGTAACCATGGTCAGTAGACAATAGAAGGCCAGTGTAACCATGGTCAGTAGACAATAGAAGGCCAGTGTAACCAGTAACGTAGGCTGTTCGTGATAGGTGCAGCCAATCAGACTGCTCTGATGACAGAGTCTGCAGTAACGTAGGCTGTTAGTGATAGGTGCAGCCAATCAGACTGCTCTGATGACAGAGTCTGCAGTAACGTAGGCTGTTAGTGATAGGTGCAGCCAATCAGCCTGCTCTGATGACAGAGTCTGCAGTAACGTAGGCTGTTAGTGATAGGTGCAGGCCAATCAGACTGCTCTGATGACAGAGTCTGCAGTAACGTAGGAGGCATAACACAGAACCCAAAATGGCTGATCATGTGTGTCATCGTGCATAAATGTATGTTGTGCCCCCGCACCAAACTCGAGAGCTGGCCTGTAGACACACCACCTTCACGTTTGACCAGCTGGAGGACCTGTCCATCCGGCTGGACAACCTGCTGGCTACTCGTGGACGTTCAGATTGGGGTGTAGAGGTTCCATCCCCCCGCACCCCCTCTCCGATGCCCATGGAGCGGGGAGGGGCGGTGCGCAGGGAGACCGGAGGGGGTTCCCGCTCGTGCACCATCTGTGGCCGCAGAGGTCACACTGCCAGTCGGTGCCGGGTTGGTTCCTCTAAGAATCGAGGCAGCAGGCAGGACACTCTAGCGTCTCCCCAGGTGACCTTTCTCACCCAGAGTCCTCTGTTGCACAAATGTTTGTGTTTGTCACTTTTCCTGAGTTTTCCCCGCATTCCCAGCATAAAGCGCTCGTCGATTCAGGTGCGGCTGGGAATTTCATTAATAGAGAGTTAGCCCATAGTTTAGGGATCCCAATTGCTCCCGTGGATGTGCCTTTCCCCGTTCACACCTTAGATAGTCGACCATTAGGGTCAGGGATGATTAGGGAGGTCAACGCTCCTCTGGGCATGGTGACGCAGGGGGGTCACAAGGAGAGAATTAGTATTTTCCTCATTGACTCTCCTGCGTTTCCCGTGGTGCTGGGCCTGGGCCTGTTTCTTGGCAACAGAGGGCTCTCACGGGGTGGTCGCGAGAGTGCTCAGGTAGGTGTTTAGGGGTTTCCGTTGGTGCTACTACAGTGGAAAGTCCAGACCAGGTCTCCACCGTGCGCATTCTCCCTGAATAAGCCGATTTGGCGCTCGCCTTCTCCAAAAAGAAGGCGACTCAATTACCACCTCATCGACGGGGCGATTGTGCGATAGATCTCCTGGTAGACGCTGCACTTCCCAGGTGTCATGTGTATCCCCTCTCACAGGTGCAGGTGGAGCTGCGCATCAGGGGGGATACTGTCACGACTTCCGCCGAAGTTGGTCCTTCTCCTTGTTCGGGCGGTGTTCGGTCGACATCATCGACCTTCTAGCAATCGCTGATCCATTTTTCATTTTCCATTGGTTTTGTCTCGTCTTCCATCACACCTGGTTTCAATCCCATCCCAAATACACATGTTGTGTATTTAACCCTCTGTTTCCCCTCATGTGTTTGTCGGTGATTGTTTGTTGTATGTTTTGTGCAAGTCATGTTCTGGTGTGTGATGGGTTTTGTACCCTTCTATATTATTTTTGTATATATTGGTTTTCTGAGTTTTTTAGCATTTATTAAA
Organism: Oncorhynchus tshawytscha; assembly: GCF_018296145.1. NCBI lineage: Eukaryota > Metazoa > Chordata > Actinopteri > Salmoniformes > Salmonidae > Oncorhynchus > Oncorhynchus tshawytscha. Next base: position 10,767,283 of record NC_056440.1, on the reverse strand, counting down.
CTGCTCCGTTAATACCAAGTTCACTCTCCTGCGCCTGACTTCCCTTCCACCAGCATGCACCCATTACAAGTTAGTCAATAAATAAATGATTGAGACAATTGATGTATGGATGATTCATAGTGAAGACTGGGTTCGTGTAGATAATGGGTTCGTGCAGACAATCAACAATTTACGACGTTTGGAATGAGACTAACGTGAGGTAAAGAATAATTCATTCATTAGAACTAATTGAACAGATATTAAAATATTCCTCTAAGTTATATTAGGATAATTATAACTTTGTAATCTGAAGATTTTCCTTGGTGCCCCGACATCCTAGTTAATTACATTTACATGATTAGTTTAATCACGTAATAATAATTACAGAGAATTGATTTGAGAATTGATAAAATAACAGTCTTCAGTTTAATGATGCCAAAGACACGACAAATAATTGAATCATATAGATTTCTAAATTTATTTTCAACGCTCACCCACGCGACGCGAGTGGTGAAGCTATGGCAAAATTGATACTATGACATTTCATAACGTTTAAAACGATAACTAGAGAGAGACTGTCAACGAATACAGCAAAGAGATGCTGGTTTATGAGTGAGTTCATGTTTAAGTTCTTACTCAGCCCTGTCAACACTTTTATAAGCCATAAAATGCACGTTCTTCCTATTTCCACTCAGCGCAACAACAAGCAGTTCAGCAGTAATGAATGAATAGGAAAGTGTATCTATTGGCTTGCGTTGTTGTTATTAGTAGCAGCTTGGGTCTTTTTGAATATTGAGGAATATTTCACTTCCTCTGTTCATAAGAGTAACAACATGAATTTGTGCATGAGGCAGAAATAATGTGGTGCGACTCGAGTTTCGCCATCGGCTGGAAGACTGTGTCCCTTTCTGGTCAGTGTCAGTGGAGGAAAGGGAGAGCGGAGGGATGTTGAGAGACGGACCCTCAGTCTGCTGCTCTCTCTCTCCGCTGAGACTGACCCTCAGTCTGCTGCTCTCTCCCTCCGCTGAGACTGACCATCAGATGGAGGCACCATCAGCCCAGCAAAATTTTAAAAAGCTAATTATTTAAATGTCTGCTCACTCAGCTGTGCCTCACAAGTAATAAAACAATGAGTCTATTACCGGTGTGGTCATATAGCCTACCTCAAATTTTAAAATATAATATTTAAAAATGACCCAAACCACAATACATTGACAGATAAATTCAAGCTAAGCCAGTATGTGGTGATAATGTATTGGGCCTATAGGTTACTGAACAACTCTCATTGCTACAGTACTGTTTTTAATTGGTTAATGTTGCTTACATTTTTTAAGTCATGTTAATAAAAAAATCTGAGCGGTAGATCTCAGCATTTTGACTCAGAAAAGGTTGGTGACCACTGGTCTAGAAAATAAAAAAGACAGCATCCCCCCTGCCAATATGACCATTTGCCATCAGGAATGATCAATAAACCATGTTCAAATCTGATTTAAAACGAGTGCACTATGTAGGGCATAAAGGTGCCATTTGGGACGGCCGATACATCTCCATAGTGTCGTCTGTCTTACCATGTATCTCTGTTTACGGCAGAAGCTGATGCAGTTCTGGACGGTGAGTTTGTTAGAGGTCTGACTGCTCCCTGTCAGGGTGGGAGGGTCACCACTGTCCTTAAAACAGCCCAGGTTACCAGGCACTACAGGAAACAGAGAGGAGAGCAGGGGGTTTAAACTATGTAGTTCAGCATGACATATGTTTCTAAACTAACAATCACACGCTGCATTTGGCATTTACTACAAATCCCATGATGTGTCTGTGTCTCACAGAGATCATACACTTCATACACGCACACCAGCACAAAATTAACATCATCACACCGGAATTCTCTGGCCTCTATTTGAGATTTAGGAGGATGGGGGAGAGGGGGAGGAGGAGAAGGTTGAGAGGGGGTGAGAAGGATGAGGGTGAGGGCGAGAGAGGTAGGAGGAGAAGGATGGGGGTGAGGGGGAGAGAAGTAGGAGTAGAAGGATGGGGGACTGAGTTGCAGTGAGTGTGTGTTGGAATCTAGAGTATGTGCATTGTCTGGGCAAGCTAGTTTAGATCTAGCTGAGATATCTAGCTGAGATAGTGGGTAAAAGTCTACATGACAGAGCGGAGGAGGTCTCCTGAGGCTGAGGTCAAATAAGAGCTAAAGGTGATACACACAGCATCAGAATGGACACCTAGTAAAGTGATACACACAGCATCAGAATGGACACCTAGTAAAGTGATACACACAGCGTCAGAATGGACACCTAGTAAAGTGATACACACAGCGTCAGAATGGACACCTAGTAAAGTGATACACACAGCGTCAGAATGGACACCTAGTAAAGTGATACACACAGCGTCAGAATGGACACCTAGTAAAGTGATACACACAGCATCAGAATGGACACCTAGTAAAGTGATACACACAGCATCAGAATGGACACCTAGTAAAGTGATACACACAGCATCAGAATGGACACCTAGTAAAGTGATACACACAGCGTCAGAATGGACACCAAGTAAAGTGATACACACAGCATCAGAATGGACACCTAGTAAAGTGATACACACAGCATCAGAATGGACACCTAGTAAAGTGATACACACAGCATCAGAATGGACACCTAGTAAAGTGATACACACAGCGTCAGAATGGACACCTAGTAAAGTGATACACACAGCGTCAGAATGGACACCTAGTAAAGTGATACACACAGCGTCAGAATGGACACCTAGTAAAGTGATACACACAGCGTCAGAATGGACACCTAGTAAAGTGATACACACAGAATGGACACCTAGTAAAGTGATACACACAGCGTCAGAATGGACACCTAGTAAAGTGATACACACAGCATCAGAATGGACACCTAGTAAAGTGATACACACAGCGTCAGAATGGACACCTAGTAAAGTGATACACACAGCATCAGAATGGACACCTAGTAAAGTGATACACACAGCGTCAGAATGGACACCTAGTAAAGTGATACACACAGCATCAGAATGGACACCTAGTAAAGTGATACACACAGCGTCAGAATGGACACCTAGTAAAGTGATACACACAGCGTCAGAATGGACACCTAGTAAAGTGATACACACAGCGTCAGAATGGACACCTAGTAAAGTGATACACACAGCATCAGAATGGACACCTAGTAAAGTGATACACACAGCGTCAGAATGGACACCTAGTAAAGTGATACACACAGCATCAGAATGGACACCTAGTAAAGTGATACACACAGCGTCAGAATGGACACCTAGTAAAGTGATACACACAGCGTCAGAATGGACACCTAGTAAAGTGATACACACAGCATCAGAATGGACACCTAGTAAAGTGATACACACAGCGTCAGAATGGACACCTAGTAAAGTGATACACACAGCATCAGAATGGACACCTAGTAAAGTGATACACACAGCATCAGAATGGACACCTAGTAAAGTGATACATAGGCTACAGAATGCTTTGTTTTATTATGGTTCAAATTATAATACTTTAATCTAATTTCTATGTTCTAGGGGTGAAATATATTAGAGAGAACCTATACAATATCAAACTCATTTCTAACCCAAAGCTATTGTCTCAAATAAGAATTGTGTCATCCAACTGTAGGCCAGAACAAAGCCTATTATAGAGAGGGGGGGAGGGCAGAGAGAGGGGGCAGATTGGGAGACAGCAAAAGGAGAGAGACAGATAGATAGAGAGAGAGAGGGAGGGGGGCAGAGAGAGGGGGCAGATTGGGAGACAGCGAAAGAAGAGAGAGGGAGAGAGAGAGGGAGAGGGGGGCAGAGAGAGGGGGGCAGATTGGGAGACAGCGAAAGAAGAGAGAGGGAGAGAGAGAGAGAGAGAGAGAGAGAGACAGACAGACAGACAGACAGACAGACAGACAGACAGACAGACAGACAGACAGACAGAGCCGCCTAGTCTGTCTGTCTGTCTGTCTGTCTGTCTGTCTGTCTGTCTGTCTATCTGACTGTCAGGCCTAGTTTAAGAGACAACCCATTGATATGACAGTTTAAAAACAACCCGAGGTGCTAACCAAGCAAATTCTACAACAATATCTGCATTAGCTTAGCCTCCTAGCTAACCACAAACACCTGACTGCTGAATGAGACTTGTGTAAACCTTTAACTTTCCATTGAAATAGGAAAATCAAACATATAAACTTGTAGTGTTCACATGCAGTAATACTGTGAGAGTTTAATACATCTCTACAGTAACATGTTAGAGAGAGAATGACATCAAACTCTCTGACACACCGAGTTCTAGAGAGTTCAGAGAGTTCTAGAACAGATGCTTGAAGACATCTTGTTAGCACACGTTCACTGGTGCATGCTGGATGTTAAGACCTAAAACCTAGGGACTACAGCATGTGTTATTTTGAGAGAGAGAGAGAGAGAGAGAGAGAGAGATGCCTCAGATGGTGTTAGCGTAAGGATGAAAGACGAACAGGACAAGCTGCAAAAGGCCAGCATTGAGCGTTCACTAACCATGTTTACATCCCAAATGGCATATAGTGCACTACTTTAGACCAGAGCCCTATTCCCTATATAGTGCACTACTTTAGACCAGAGCCCTATTCCCTATATAGTGCACTACTTTAGACCAGAGCCCTATTCCCTATATAGTGCACTACTTTAGACCAGAGCCCTATTCCCTATATAGTGCACTACTTTAGAGCAGAGCCCTAGTCCCTATATAGTGCACTACTTTAGACCAGAGCCCTATTCCCTATATAGTGCACTACTTTAGACCAGAGCCCTATTCCCTATATAGTACACTACTTTAGACCAGAGCCCTATTCCCTATATAGTGCACTACTTTAGACCAGAGCCCTATTCCCTATATAGTGCACTACTTTAGACCAGAGCTCTATTCCCTACATAGTGCACTACTTTAGACCAGAGCCCTATTCCCTATATAGTGCACTACTTTAGACCAGAGCCCTATTCCCTATATAGTGCACTACTTTAGAGCAGAGCCCTATTCCCTATATAGTGCACTACTTTAGACCAGAGCCCTATTCCCTATATAGTGCACTACTTTAGACCAGAGCCCTATTCCCTATATAGTGCACTACTTTAGACCATAGCACTGGTTAAAAATGTTACACTATATAGGGAAAAGGGTGACATTAGGAACATGCCCCAAATGTCCTGGTCCAACACAGGGCAGTTCTCTCTCTACACCCCATGTCTCGCCCACGCTTTTAATATACTCTGCTTCACGGAAACATGGCTCTCTCGAGATATACTGTCTGACTCTGTAAAGCCAGTTGGGTTCTCAGTACATCGCACTGACAGGAACAAACATCTCTCCGGGAAGCAGAAGGGTGGAGGTATATGTTTTATGATTAATGACTTATGGTGTAACTGTGATAACATACAGGAACTCAAGTCCTTCTGTGCACCCGACCTACAATATCTCACAATTAAATGCAGACCGTACCATCTCCAGGGAGAATTGTTGTCTATAATAGCCACAGCGGTCTATATCCCCCCCAAATGGATACCATGACGGCCCTCAAAGAACTTCACTGGACTAGGCTGCATTTATTGTAGCTGAGGATTTTAACAAAGCAAATTGTAGGAAAAGGCTCCCGAAATTCTATTGATTGTTGTACTTGCCCTGCTAAAACTCTCGGCCATTGTTATACTACCTTCACGAAGCAATCAAGCTGGCTAAACGTCGCTATAAGGACAAAGTTGAGTCCCAGTTTAACGGTTCATACACGAGTCCTGAACTTCCTGACGGGTCAACCCCAGGTGGTGAAGGTTGGAACAACACCTCCTCTTCACTGATCCTCGACTCTGGGGCCCCACAAGGGTGCGTGCTCAGCCCCCTCCTGTACTCCCTGTTCACCCACAACCGCAATGCTCTCCAGAGGGTAGTGAGGTCTGCCCAACGCATTAACGGAGGCAAACTTCCTGCCCACCTGGACACCTACAGCACCCGATGCCATAGGAAGGCCAAAAAGCTCATCAAGGACATCGACCACCCAAGCCACTGCCAGCCAGCCCTCCTGTCTTCCTCTCCTCTATACATCACCAGCCCTCCTGTCTTCCTCTCCTCTCCTCTATACATCACCAGCCCTCCTGTCTTCCTCTCCTCTATAAATCACCAGCCCCTGTCTTCCTCTCCTCTCCTCTATAAATCACCAGCCCTCCTGTCTTCCTCTCCTCTATACATCACCAGCCCTCCTGTCTTCCTCTCCTCTATAAATCACCAGCCCTCCTGTCTTCCTCTCTTCTATAAATCACCAGCCCCCTGTCTTCCTCTCCTCTATACATCACCAGCCCTCCTGTCTTCCTTTCCTCTCCTCTATACATCACCAGCCCTCCTGTCTTCCTCTCCTCTATAAATCACCAGCCCTCCTGTCTTCCTCTCCTCTATAAATCACCAGCCCTCCTGTCTTCCTCTCCTCTATAAATCACCAGCCCCCTGTCTTCCTCTCCTCTATAAATCACCAGCCCTCCTGTCTTCCTCTTCTCTATAAATCACCAGCCCCCTGTCTTCCTCTCCTCTATAAATCACCAGCCCTCCTGTCTTCCTCTCCTCTATAAATCACCAGCCCCCTGTCTTCCTCTCCTCTATAAATCACCAGCCCCCTGTCTTCCTCTCCTCTATAAATCACCAGCCCTCCTGTCTTCCTCTCCTCTATAAATCACCAGCCCTCCTGTCTTCCTCTCCTCTATAAATCACCAGCCCTCCTGTCTTCCTCTCCTCTATAAATCACCAGCCCTCCTGTCTTCCTCTCCTCTATAAATCACCAGCCCTCCTGTCTTCCTCTCCTCTATAAATCACCAGCCCTCCTGTCTTCCTCTCCTCTATAAATCACCAGCCCCCTGTCTTCCTCTCCTCTATAAATCACCAGCCCTCCTGTCTTCCTCTCCTCTATAAATCACCAGCCCTCCTGTCTTCCTCTCCTCTATAAATCACCAGCCCCCTGTCTTCCTCTCCTCTATAAATCACCAGCCCTCCTGTCTTCCTCTTCTCTATAAATCACCAGCCCCCTGTCTTCCTCTCCTCTATAAATCACCAGCCCTCCTGTCTTCCTCTCCTCTATAAATCACCAGCCCCCTGTCTTCCTCTCCTCTATAAATCACCAGCCCTCCTGTCTTCCTCTCCTCTATACATCACCAGCCCTCCTGTCTTCCTCTCCTCTATAAATCACCAGCCCTCCTGTCTTCCTCTCCTCTATAAATCACCAGCCCTCCTGTCTTCCTCTCCTCTATAAATCACCAGCCCTCCTGTCTTCCTCTCCTCTATAAATCACCAGCCCTCCTGTCTTCCTCTCCTCTATAAATCACCAGCCCCCTGTCTTCCTCTCCTCTATAAATCACCAGCCCTCCTGTCTTCCTCTCCTCTATAAATCACCAGCCCTCCTGTCTTCCTCTCCTCTATAAATCACCAGCCCCCTGTCTTCCTCTCCTCTATAAATCACCAGCCCCCTGTCTTCCTCTCCTCTATAAATCACCAGCCCTCCTGTCTTCCTCTCCTCTATAAATCACCAGCCCCCTGTCTTTCTCTCCTCTATAAATCACCAGCCCCCTGTCTTCCTCTCCTCTATAAATCACCAGCCCTCCTGTCTTCCTCTCCTCTATACATCACCAGCCCTCCTGTCTTCCTCTCCTCTATAAATCACCAGCCCTCCTGTCTTCCTCTCCTCTATAAATCACCAGCCCTCCTGTCTTCCTCTCCTCTATAAATCACCAGCCCCGCTGTCTTCCTCTCCTCTATAAATCACCAGCACCCCTGTCTTCCTCTCCTCTATAAATCACCAGCCCTCCTGTCTTCCTCTCCTCTATAAATCACCAGCCCCCTGTCTTCTCTCCTCTCCTCTATAAATCACCAGCCCTCCTGTCTTCCTCTCCTCTATAAATCACCAGCCCTCCTGTCTTCCTCTCTATAAATCACCAGCCCCCTGTCTCCTCTCCTCTATAAATCAATCCTGTCTTCCTCTCCTCTATAAATCACCAGCCCTCCTGTCTTCCTCTCCTCTATAAATCACCAGCCCTCCTGTCTTCCTCTCCTCTATAAATCACCAGCCCTCCTGTCTTCCTCTCCTCTATAAATCACCAGCCCTCCTGTCTTCCTCTCCTCTATAAATCACCAGCCCTCCTGTCTTCCTCTCCTCTATAAATCACCAGCCCCCTGTCTTCCTCTCCTCTATAAATCACCAGCCCTCCTGTCTTCCTCTCCTCTATAAATCACCAGCCCTCCTGTCTTCCTCTCCTCTATAAATCACCAGCCCCCTGTCTTCTCCTCTCCTCTATAAATCACCAGCCCTCCTGTCTTCCTCTCCTCTATAAATCACCAGCCCTCCTGTCTTCCTCTCCTCTATAAATCACCAGCCCCCCTGTCTTCCTCTCCTCTATACATCACCAGCCCTCCTCTTCCTCTCCTCTATAAATCACCAGCCCTCCTGTCTTCCTCTCCTCTATAAATCACCAGCCCTCCTGTCTTCCTCTCCTCTATAAATCACCAGCCCTCCTGTCTTCCTCTCCTCTATAAATCACCAGCCCTCCTGTCTTCCTCTCCTCTATAAATCACCAGCCCCCTGTCTTTCTCTCCTCTATAAATCACCAGCCCTCCTGTCTTCCTTTCCTTTTTTAAATCCCTTCTTTCTATTTTTACAGCCACGTTAAACACCCTCTCGGTTTTATGAGCAGATTAATACCTCTGTCTGGCTCATTTAGCGCAGCACAGACAGACACAGACACACACACACACACAGCAAGAAGCAGCACGGCAGACTGGAAGAATTTGGAGAGAGATTAAGTGGCGAGTTAAAGACAACATGACTGTAATCGTGATATTTGTAGTTTTGACTAGAAACTTTCCAGAGAAAGGCAGGCAGAGGTTGGGGCATAAGGTTATTAGCCTAGTATTCTTCCACTCACACTAACATGACATGATGCATTGCAATGCAGACAAAGCAACAACAACTGACACAACGATTGAGTTCCGGGGTGTCTGTCTGTCTGTCTGTCTGTCTGTCTGTCTGTCTGTCTGTCTGTCTGTCTGTCTGTCTGTCTGCCTGTCTGTAGCAGGGTAAGACACACCTCTGGAGAAGGGACAGACAATAAACTTAAAGCAGGCCTAAATACACACAGGGACCGGCAAGATTTATCAACATGATTTACATCAAGCAGACGATCTTATCCAAAGCGACTTACAGGAGCAATTATCAGCATTATCTCTCTCTCACTCTCCCCCCCCACATTCCACGCCCATAACACACTGCCATGAGTATTTATACATGAGAAAGAGAGCAAAAGAGAGAGAGAAAGACATTTGTAAATTGCTCCTGAGTGACGCAGTGGTCTAAGACACTGCATCTCAGTGCAAGAGTGCAATCCCTGGTTCAAATCCAGGCTGCATCACATCTGGCCGTGATTGGGAGGCCCATAGGGCGGTGCACAATTGGCCCAGCGTTGTCCGGGTTTGGCCGGGTTTGGCAGGGGTAGGCCGTCATTGTAAATACGAATCTGTTCTTATTAACTGACTTGCCTAGTTAAATAAAGGTAAATAAAACTTGCTTTGTTAACATATGTTTCCCATGCCAATAAAACTTGCTTTGTTAACATATGTTTCCCCATGCCAATAAAACTTGCTTTGTTAACATGTGTTTCCCATGCCAATATAACTTGCTTTGTTAACATAACATATGTTTCCCATGCCAATAAAACTTGCTTTGTTAACATAACATATGTTTCCCATGCCAATAAAACTTGCTTTGTTAACATATGTTTCCCATGCCAATAAAACTTGCTTTGTTAACATATGTTTCCCCATGCCAATAAAACTTGCTTTGTTAACATATGTTTCCCATGCCAATAAAACTTGCTTTGTTAACATAACATATGTTTCCCCATGCCAATAAAACTTGCTTTGTTAACATAACATATGTTTCCCCATGCCAATAAAACTTGCTTTGTTAACATATGTTTCCCCATGCCAATAAAACTTGCTTTGTTAACATATGTTTCCCCATGCCAATAAAACTTGCTTTGTTAACATATGTTTCCCATGCCAATAAAACCATTGAATTGAATTGAGCGGGAGAGATGAAGCAAAATGAATTTAATTTAGAGCGAGAGAGAGAGAGAGAGGTTTCACTGTAATAGTGAAGGTGTAAACTTGACAGTAGAAAACCTAAACAGTATATTTGACCTCTCAGCTTCCCTATCAAATCAAAACATTTCAAGAAGACGACCTAAGAAAATGAACAACGACAAATGGGTTGATGAAGAACACAAAAACCTAATAAATACAAAAATCTGATAAACCACTTCTCTAATCTTTTTGGCTCTATAACAAAGAATAAACAGTAAATACATGATCAATTACACATCTTAGAATCAGCTATTAAAGATGACAAGAACCCACTGGATTCTCCAATTACTTTGAATGAACTACAGAATAAAATACAAACACTCAAACCCAAAAAAGGCCTGTGTGGTTGATGGTATCCTAAATGAAATTATAAAATGTACAGACCACAAATTCCAATTTGCTATAAATCAAATCAAATACTCAAACTATTTAACTAACCCTCAGCTCTGGCACCAAAGACATATCACCCCAAATCAGAAAAGTGGAGACAAATTTGACCCCAATAACTACCAGGGGATATGCATCAACAACCTTGGGAAAATTATCATTAACAGCAGACTCGTACATTTCCTCAGTGAAAACAATGTACTGAGCAAATTTCAAATGGCCTTCTTACCAAATTACAGTGCGAAAGACCACGTCGTCACCCTGCACACCCTAATTGACAAACAAATAAAGCAAACCAAAGCCAAAGTTTTCTCATGCTTTGTTGATTTAAATTTTTTTTACTCAATTTGGCATAAGGATCTGCTATACAAATTGATGGAAAGTGGTGTTGGGGGAAAAACATACAACATTCTAAAATCCATTTACACATACAACAAGTGTGCAGTTAAAATTGGAAAAAAACACAAAACGTATTTTTCCACAGGACCGTGGGATGAGACAGGGATTCAGCTTAAGCCCCACCCTCTTCAACATAAATATCAACGAATTGGCAAGGGTACTAGAACAGTCTGCAGCATCCGGCCATCTGAAGTCAAATGTCTGCTGTTTGCTGATGATCTGGTGCTTCTGTCACAAACCAAGGAGGGCCTACAGCAGCACCTAGATATTCTGCACGGATTCTGTCGGACCTGGGCCCTGACAGAAAATCTCATTAAGACAAAAATAATGGTGTTCCAAAAAAGGTCCAGTTGCCATGACCACAAATACAAATTCTATCTAGACACCGTTGCCGTAGAGCACACAAAAAACGATACATACCTTGGCCTAAACATCAGCACCACAGGTGACCACAGGCAACCAGGTAACCACAGGCAACCAGTGAAGAACAAACACCATTGTAAATACAACCTACATTTATGTTTATTTATTTACCCTTTTGTACTTTAACTATTTGCACATCGTTACAACACTGTGTATATACATTTGGAATGTCTTTATTCTTATGGAACTGTTGTGAGTGTAATGTTAAGTTTGGTTATTATCTATTTAATTTGCTTTGGGAATGTAAACATATGTTTCCTCTGCCAATAAAACCCCTTAAATTGAAAATGAATTGATAAATACAGTGGGGAGAGCAAGTATTTGATACACTGCCGATTTTGCAGGTTTTCCTACTTACAAAGCATGTAGAGGTCTGTAATTTTTATCATTGGGAACACTTCAACTGTGAGAGACAGAATCTAAAACAAAAATCCAGAAAATCACATTGTATGATTTTTAAGTAATTAATTAGCATTTTATTGCATGACATTGGCGAATCTTAAAACAATTCCACATGTTAGCTTAGTAGATAATGCGATCTAAGGGCTTAGACCCACAGGGGCCACTGAGTTGCCCAGGTCTCAGCCCCACAATGTTGAGGAGCCAGAACAATGGTCCCTGTGCTCTCCTGGGCATGTAATGCCTGGTCAGTTACTCACCACTGAGAGGAGATAAGCTGATAGGGCTTCACGACTCCTGAACTGTTTAACTCTCCTGCTCCCCTAGGTACAGATCTAGGATCAGCTTCCCCTCACCCAATCCTAACCTTAAGCATTAGTGTTGGGAAACTGACCCCAGATCAGAATCTAGGGGCAACTTCACCCTACACCAAGGTGGAGCAAGATGGCAACCTTTTTTGTTCACCTACCTTAGTTGTGCACTGATTATAAGTCGCTCTGGTTAAGAGCTAATGACTAAAATGTATGATAACATTGGACCCTGACTGGACCACATGACCTGACCATGAGGTACAGTACTCCAGGTCCATATTACAAGAAACCAACAGATCATATAACATCTCATAACCTTTTCCTTTTTGCCTAATAAAACTGGATATACAGCGTAATAATAAATCAGACAACAACGTCATAAACACGTCAGACCGATTAGAAGTATTTTGATCAGTGAATAAGTGATCACACATTCAAGCTTCACTCTGTCTTCTCCAATCCATCACTGCTAACTCTTCAGGCTTCACTCTGTCTTCTCCAATCCATCACTGCTAATTCTTCAGGCTTCACTCTGTCTTCTCCAATCCATCACTGCTAATTCTTCAGGCTTCACTCTGTCTTCTCCAATCCATCACTGCTAATTCTTCAAGCTTCACTCTGTCTTCTCCAATCCATCACTGCTAACTCTTCAGGCTTCACTCTGTCTTCTCCAATCCATCACTGCTAATTCTTCAGGCTTCACTCTGTCCTTCCCAATCAATCACTGCTAATTCTTCAGCCTTCACTCTGTCCTTCCCAATCAATCACTGCTAATTCTTCAGGCTTCACTCTGTCCTTCCCAATCAATCACTGCTAATTCTTCAGGCTTCACTCTGTCTTCTCCAATCCATCACTGCTAATTCTTCAGGCTTCACTCTGTCTTCTCCAATCCATCACTGCTAATTCTTCAGGCTTCACTCTGTCTTCTCCAATCCATCACTGCTAATTATTCAAGCTTCACTCTGTCCTTCCCAATCAATCACTGCTAATTATTCAGGCTTCACTCTGTCTTCTCCAATCCATCACTGCTAATTCTTCAGGCTTCACTCTGTCCTTCCCAATCAATCACTGCTAATTCTTCAGGCTTCACTCTGTCCTTCCCAATCCATCACTGCTAACTCTTCAGGCTTCACTCTGTCCTTCCCAATCAATCAATGCTAACTCTTCAGGCTTCACTCTGTCTTCTCCAATCCATCACTGCTAACTCTTCAGGCTTCACTCTGTCCTTCCCAATCAATCACTGCTAACTCTTCAGGCTTCACTCTGTCTTCTCCAATCCATCACTGCTAACTCTTCAGGCTTCACTCTGTCTTCTCCAATCCATCACTGCTAATTCTTCAAGCTTCACTCTGTCTTCTCCAATCCATCACTGCTAATTCTTCAAGCTTCACTCTGTCTTCTCCAATCCATCACTGCTAATTCTTCAGGCTTCACTCTGTCTTCTCCAATCCATCACTGCTAATTCTTCAGGCTTCACTCTGTCTTCTCCAATCCATCACTGCTAATTATTCAAGCTTCACTCTGTCCTTCCCAATCAATCACTGCTAATTCTTCAGGCTTCACTCTGTCTTCTCCAATCCACCACTGCTAATTCTTCAAGCTTCACTCTGTCTTCTCCAATCAATGCTAACTCTTCAGTGGCTGTCTTTACTTTGAATGTCAATGCACAGAGAAACCATTTTGCATTAGGAAAAGCTGCTATGGTTGATGAATGTCTTTGTGTAGACCTGAAACGTCATTGTACATTCTTTACTTGATTTATAGTAAACATTATTTTTAAAATGGAGAGAGTGAGTGTCACTCCTCACCTAATGCAAATTTCAGGTGCAAGTGGAATTTGATTTTTTATTTATTTTACCCCCGTTTTTGTGATATCCAATTGTGATCTTGTCTCATTGTTGCAACTCCCTAACGGGCTCACTAGAGGCAAAATCATGCATCCTCCAAAACATGACCAACCAAACCGCGCTTCTTAACACCTGCCCGCTTAACCCAGAAGCTAACTGCACCGATTTGTCAGGGGAAACACCATTCAAATGAGAACTGAAGTCAACCTGCAGGCGCCCGTCCTGCCACAAGGGCACAATGAGTCAAGTAAAGCCCCTAACGATGCTGGGACAATTGTGAGCTGCCCTATGGGACTCCTGGTCACGGCCAGTTGTGACACAGCCTGGGTCTGTAGTGACGCCTCAAGCACTACAATGCAGTGCCTTAGACTGTTGCGCCACTCGGGATGCCCCAAACAGGCTTTTTTAAGTTTTAATCAATCACAAATAACAGGTAGGCAGGTAGTCCTTGAGGGACTACCTGCCTTGAAAATATTTTTCTTTAATAGCCATTTAGCAGAGTCTTATCCAGAGAGGCTTAGAGGAGCAAGTAAGGGTTAATCTCAAGGGCACATCGACAGATTCTTCACATAGTCAGCTCTTCTAAACAGTGACCTTTTTGTTACTTGCCCAACGCTCTTAACCACCTGACGCCCCTCTGCTTGATGAAGGTCTCTATATAGACAGAAACGTTGCCGTTATGTTTTACAACTTGATTTATAACAACATACAGGAACTCAAGTCCTTCTGTTCACCTGACTTAGAATTCCTCACAATCAAATGTCGACCGCATTATCTACCAAGAGAATTCTCTTCGGTTATAATCACAGCCGTATATATTCATCCCCAAGCAGACACATCGATGGCCCTGAACAAACTTTATTTGACTCTATGTAAACTGGAAACCACATATCCTGAGGCTGCAAGACTCCCTAAATTCTATCAGCATATCGATTGCACAACCAGGGCTGGTAAATTGTTATTCCTGGATCATTGTTATTCTAACTTCCGCGATGCATATAAGGCCCCCCCCGCCCTCCTTTCGGGAAAAGCTGACCACGATTCCATTTTGTTGCTTCTAGCCTACAGACAAAGACTAAAACAAGAAGCTCCCGCGCTCAGGTCTGTTCAATGCTGGTCCAACCAATCTGATTCCACGCTTCAAGACTGCTTCGATCACGTGGACTGGGATATGTTCCGCATTGCGTCCAACAACAACATTAACGAATACGCTGATTCGGTGAGAGAGTTCATTAGAAAGTGCATTGATGATGTATTACCCACAGCAACATTCCCAAACCAGAAACTGTGGATTGATGGCAGCATTCGCGCGAAACTGAAACGGCGAACCACTGCTTTTAACTATTCCCTCCGCAAGGCAATCAAACAAAGCTAAGCGTCAGTATAGAGACAAAGTACAGTCGCAATTCAACGGCTCAGACACAAGAGGTATGTGGCAGGGTCTACAGTCTCTACAGTCAATCACGGATTACAAAAAGAAAACCAGCCCCGTCGCGGACCAGGATGTCTTGCTCCCAGACAGACTAAATACATGTTTTGCCCACTTTGAGGACAATACAGTGCCACTGACACAGCCCACTACCAAAACCTGCAGACTCTCCTTCACTGCAGCCAACGTGAGTAAAACATTTAAATGTGTTAACCCTCACAGGGCTGCAGGCCCAGACGGCATCCCCAGCCACTGCCTCAGAGCATGCGCAGACCAGCTGGCTGGTGTGTTTACGGACATATTCCATCCTTATCCCAGTCTGCTGTTCCCACATGCTTCAAGAGGGCCACCATTGTTCCTGTTCCCAGGAAAGCTAAGGTAACTGAGCTAAATGACTACAGCCCCGTAGCACTCACTTCCATCATCATGAAGTGCTTTGAGAGACTAGTCAAGGACCATATCACCTCCACACTACCTGACACCCTAAACCCACTCCAATTTGCTTACCGCCCCAATAGGTCCACAGACGACGCAATCTCAACCACACTGTACACTGCCCTAACCCACCTGGACAAGAGGAATACCTATGTGAGAATGCTGTTCATCGAATACAGCTCAGCATTTAACACCATAATATGCTCCAAACTCGTCATCAAGCTCGAGACCCTGGGTACTGGACTTTCTGACCGGCCGCCCCAGGTGGTGAGGGTAGGTAACAAAATCTCCATCCCGCTGATCCTCAGCACTGGGGCCCCACAAGGGTGCGTTCTGAGCCCTCTCCTGTACTCCCGGTTCACCCACGACTGCGTGGCCATGCACGCATCCAACTCAATCATCAAGTTTGCGGACGACACTACAGTGGTAGGCTTGATTACCAACAACGACGAGACGGACTACAGGGAGGAGGTGAGGGCCCTCGGAGTGTGGTGTCAGGAAAATAACCTCACACTCAACGTCAACAAAACAAATGAGATGATCATGGACTTCGGGAAACAGCAGAGGGAGCACCCCCCTATCCACATCGACGGGACAGTAGTGGAGAGGGTAGTAGGTTTTAAGTTCCTCGGCGTACACATCACAGACAAACTGAATTGGTCCACCCACACAGACAGCGTGGTGAAGAAGGCGCAGCAGCGCCACTTCAACCTCAGGAGGCTGAAGAAATTCAACTTGTCACCAAAAGCACTCACAAACTTCTACAGATGCACAATCGAGAGCATCCTGTCGGGCTGTATCACCGCCTGGTACGGCAACTGCTCCGCCCACAACCGTAAGGCTCTCCAGAGGGTAGTGAGGTCTGCACAACGCATCACCGGGGGCAAACTACCTGCCCTCCAGGACACCTACACCACCAGATGTCACAGGAAGGCCATAAAGATCATCAAGGACAACATCCACCCGAGCCACTGCCTGTTCACCCCGCTATCATCCAGAAGGCGAGGTCAGTACAGGTGCATCAAAGCAGGGACCGAGAGACTGAAAAACAGCTTCTATCTCAAGGCCATCAGACTGTTAAACAGCCACCACTAACATTGAGTGGCTGCTGCCAACATACTGACTCAACTCCAGCCACCATAATAATGGAAATTGATGGAAATTGATGTAAAAAAATGTATCACTAGCCACTTTAAACAATGCCACTTAATATAATGTTTACATACCCTACATTACTCATCACTATATGTATATACTGTACTCTATATCATCTACTGCATCTTTATGTAATACATGTATCACTAGCCACTTTAAACTATGCCACTTTGTTTACATACCCTACATTACTCATCTACTGCATCTTGCCTATGCCATTCTGTACCATCACTCATTCATATATCTTTATATACATATTCTTTATCCCTTTACACTTGTGTGTATAAGGTAGTAGTTGTGTAATTGTTAGTTTTTATTTTACTAGGCAAGTCAGTTAAGAACAAATTCTTATTTTCAATGACGGCCTAGGAACAGTGGGTTAACTGCCTGTTCAGGGGCAGAATGACAGATTTGTACCTTGTCAGCTCGGGGATTCAAACTTGCAACCTTTCGATTACTAGTCCAACGCTCTAACCACTAAGGCTACCCTGCCGCCCCAGGCTAAATTACTTGTTGGTTATTGCGACATTGTCGGAACTAGAAGCACAAGCATTTCGCTACTCTCGCATTAACATCTGCTAACCATGTGTATGTGACAAATACAATTTGATTTGATTTGATTTAATAAACTGGATTATTTTAATGGAGCGAGAATGTTGCACCTCTCCTTCCCATGTTCCGGTGCAACAGACAGCTTTCCCTTGAGGCTTTATCCCTGTCCTACCCTATCAATCAAAACAACACCCTTGCGACTACCTGGCTTTGATAGAGAACCAAAAATGTATATATTAGCATCAGTAGAGGCTGCTGAGGGGAGGACCGCTCATAACAACGGAGCGAGTGTGTGTGTGTTTCTGTGTGTGTTTCTGTATGTGTGTGTGTGTGTGTGTCAGAGAAGTCTCCAGGACTGCAGTGTGTGTGTGTCAAATCAAATCGTATTTGTCACAGGTTTATGCTAACAGTGAAATACTTACTTATGGGTCCTTTTCGACCAATGCAGAGTTCAAGATAAAAATGTAATATAAAAATAGTGACACAAGGAATAATGAAAAACAATGATGAGTAAAAATAACATGGCTATATACGGGGAGTACCAGTCAGGGCCTAAAATTAACACCTGCCAAATGCTGGTCGATTTTTGCATTGGCCGGTAAGATCTATTTCACCAGCCACGTTGGCAAGGGGGTCAAGGTTCGACAGTGTGAGCATTTTGCTCACATTTCTGAATAAAAAGTATCACATTTATAGTAAAATAAATGCTACAGTAGCTGTTGTCATTTTTTTCTGCCGTTGTGTGTCATAGCTGGTAAATGAATCGCACAAAGTCAAAGAACTACGAATCCTATATAGCACCTCGTGCTGCAACACTGCCTGGCTGGGGAATGTATGCACGAGAAGAGCTGAGTGAAAGTTAGAATTTTATAAGTGCTGCCTACAGGCATAAGAGGTGGCCTTGTTTACGTTTCAGGTAATGGAGACTTTGTCCTTGTTTTTGTTTATATTGTTTTGTCCATAAGCTAGGTTGTTTTTCTATATTTGAGTTTCAACTGCCAGAGAAGAGAAGAGAACGCTTCTACTGGTCAGACTCAATCTCACAGGCACAAACATGACTAGATTCACATTACCACGGTAACTTCCCGCCCCTTAAAGAGGCAGGTGAATTTTTTTTTCTCATCTGTAATATTTTGGTTGAAAGACTCAGGTCACAAAAATTATGTTTAAAAAAAAGTAACCATTATTTAATAACTAGGCAAGTCAGTTAAAAACAAATTATTATGTACAATGACGGCTACCCCGGCCAAACCCGGACATTGCTGGGCCAATTGTATGCCGCCCAATCACAGATGTGATGCAGCCTGGATTTGGACCGGGGATGGCAGTGCCTTAGATCGCTGCGCCACTCGGGAGCCCTGAAACAATATACCACATTACTAAAACACCGAACAGAAATGTAAACGCAACATGTAAAGTGCTGGTTCCATGTTTCATGAGTTGAAATAAAAGATCCCAGAAATGTTCCTTACGCACAAAAACTTTAATTCTCTCAAATGTTGTGCACAAATGTGTTTACATCCCTGTTAATGAGAACTTCTGCTCTGCCAAGATATTCCATCAACCTGACAGGTGTGGCATATCAAGAAGCTGATTAAACAGCATGGTCATTACACAGGTGCACCGTGTGCTGGGGACAATAAAAGACCACTCTAAAATGGGCAGTTTTGTCACACAACACAATGCCACAGACGTCTCAAGGGTGCATACAATTGACATGTTGACTGCCGGAATGTCCACCAGAGCTGTTGCCAAAGAATTGAATGTTAATTTTGGCAGTATGTCCAACCGGCCTCACAACCGCAGACTATGTGTATGACGTCGTGTTGGCGAGCGGTTTGCTGAGGTCAACGTTTTGAACAGAGTGCCACATGGTGCCGGTGGGGTTATGGTATGGGCAGGCACAAGCTACGGACAATTAACACAATTGCATTTTATCAATGGCAGTTTGAATGCACAGAGATACCATGACGAGATCCTGAGGCCCATTGTTATGCCATTCATCTGCCGCCATCACCTCATGTTTCAGCATGATAATGCACTGCCTCATGTCACAAGGATCTGTACACAATTCCCGGAAGCTGAAAATGTCCCAGTTCTTCTATGGCCTGCATACTCACCAGACATGTCACCCATTGAGCATGTTTGGGATGCTCTGGATTGATGAGTACGACAGCGTGTTCCAGTTCCCGCCAATATCCAGCAACTTCACACAGCCATTGAAGAGGAGTGGAACAACATTCCACAAGCCAAATCAACAGCCCGATCAACTCTTTGCGAAGGACATGTGTCAGGTTGCATGAGGCAAAGGTGGTCACACCAGATACTGACTGGTTTTAGGATCCATGCACATAACTTTTTTTTAAGGTATCTGTGACCAACAGGTGCATATCTGTATTCCCAGTCATGTGCAATCCAAGATTATGAATTTATTTAAATTGACTGGCTTCCTTATATGAACAAGCTATTCATCAATCTTGTTTAGTAGTCTTATGGCTTGGGGATAGAAGCTGGTCCTGTTGGTTCCAGTCTTGCCACGCGGTAGCAGAGAGAACAGTCTATGGCTTGGGGATAGAAGCTGGTCCTGTTGGTTCCAGTCTTGCCATGCGGTAGCAGAGAGAACAGTCTATGGCTTGGGTGGCTAGAGTCATTAGAACATTTTTGGGGCCTTTTCTCTGACCCCGCCTGGTATAGAGGTCCTGGATGGCAGGGAGCTTGGCCCTACTGATATGCTGGGCCGTACCCACCACCCACTGTAGCGCCTTGCGGTCAGGTGCCTTGCAGTTGCCGAACAAACCAGTGATGAAACCGGTCAAGATTCTCTCAATGGTGCAGCTTTAGAACTTTCGAACTTTTCAGCCTCCTGAGGGGGAAAGGCGGCGTTGTGCCTTCTTCAGAACTGTGTGGGTGTGTGTGTTGACCATGTTAATTCCTTAGTGATGTGGACACCGAGGAACTTGAAGCTCTCGACCCAGTCCACTACAGCCCCGTCGATGTGGATGAGGGCGAGCTAGACCCTCCGTTTCCTGTAGTCCACAATCAGCTCCTTTGTCTTGCTGACGTTGAGATGGCCCCATGGCCCCTATACTACACAGCGAGGACAAGGAAATCATTTGCTGTTTGGAGTAATTGTATTAAAAACAAGTGAAATCACAAAAAAAAGATGTCTGGACCATTCTATAACATTACATTTACATAACAAAATAGAGACTCTGTTGAACAAAATAAAACTTCTCCTTTAAGCTGGATAAAAGTGTCTGCTAAATGACATTTTTGTTGTTGTTGTTTTAAAAGGGTGTGCCCGCTGCCTCACCAGGATGACGTGATGACCCTGGATGACAGGGCACAGCGTTGAAACTGACCTGACCAACCCTGGTGGGTACAGGCAGAGCCTCAGTGAACGGCCACAATGCCACACGAAACAGAAAAAACAACATGCAGACCAACCAAAACAGACAAAAACACAGACAAAACAGACAGACAGACAGGCAGACAAACAGGCAGACAGGAGGGTAGACAGGAAGGCAGACAGGGAGACAGGCAGGGAGGCAGACAGACAGGCAGCCAAGTAAACAGGAGGGTAGACAGGGAGGCAGACAGGGAGACAGACAGGCATATGCCTCGCTCTTCATCTGTCTTCATTGTAGATGCCTCGCTCTGAGCTCTTTTCTTCTCTCAATTTCCCCTCTATTCAGAAATACAGTGTGTCTATCTCTATCTATAATGCCAATGCAGAAATAGAGCTGCATTCGATATGGGCGAAGCTCACAGCAAACAGGAGAAGTTGGACACACACACACGGCACAAGGATAGGTTACTGGGCAGGCGGGCTGCACCGATCCAGACTGGAAGACAGCAGACAAAAACAGGCAGGCAGGCAAGCAGGCAGGCAGGAAGAAAGAAAGAAAGAAAGAAAGAAAGAAAGAAAGAAAGAAAGAAAGAAAGAAAGAAAGAAAGAAAGAAAGAAAGAAAGAAAGAAAGAAAGAAAGAAAGAAAGAAAGAAAGAAAGAAAGAAAGAAAGAAAGAAAGAAAGAAAGAAAGAAAGAAAGGAAGGAAGGAAGGAAGGAAGAAGAAAGAAAGGAAGAAAGGAAGGCAGGAAGGAAAGAAGGAAGAAAGGAAGAAAGGAAGGAAGGAAGGAAGGAAGGCAGGAAGGAAGAAAGGAAGAAAGAAAGGAAGAAAGAAAGAAAGAAAGAAAGAAAGAAAGGAAGGAAGGAAGGAAGGAAGGAAGGAAGGAAGGAAGGAAGGAAGGAAGGGGGGAGCAGGCCTATGGTGGCAGTATCCCATCTGCCTGCAACAAAGGCTGGCCTCAATTCACATGAGATAAGGAATCAGCTTAGTGCTTACTCCAGCCAGGGGAATGGGTAGATAGATGGGTGGGTCTGCCTGCCCCCCTCTGACACAACCAGCCAGGGGAATGGATGGATGGGTGGGTGGGTCGGCCTTACCCACTCTGACACAAAGGTGGGGATGTGTCTGGTCGAGACATTCATGGATAACTAGACACTTGTGTGAAATAGGTCAGTCGAAAGAGAGAGAGCGAGAGAGAGAGAGCGAGAGAGAGAGTGAGAGAGCGAGAGAGAGCGAGAGAGAGCGAGAGAGAGCGAGAGCGAGAGCGAGAGCGAGAGAGAGACACAAACCAAAGCTGTCGTTTCAGCAGGCCACGCATTGTTGGATAAGTTAATGGGTCCTTTAGCCCTTTGGCCTCCAGAGTGAGAAGTTTGAGGAGTGGGCTTGAGTCATTTAGCTTCAGTAACACAGAGGAGTAGGAACCCCATACAGCCTCCAGGGCTCGTATTCAAAAAGCGTCTGAGAATAGGAGTGCTGGTTAAGGATCAGTTAAGACATTAGACTACAATAAATAAGTGTATATGGACAGGAGGTACCTGATCTTGTTTTCATACACACCTGGTTTCCATTTCCCTCATTAAGTGTTGTGTATTTAACCCTCTTTTACCCCCATGTCTTTGTGTGGAAATGTTTGTAAGTGCTTGTGCACATGTTACTGGTGGGCGTCGGGTTTTTCTACCCATATTCTGTTGTATTTTTATGCCGTTGGTTTTTGGATTAAACTGCTCCGGCTACTACCTAGTTCTGCTCTCCTGCATCTGACTTCCTTGCCACCAGTTTACACCAGAACATCTAGATGAAATTAATAGTCATTCACAACATTAACAATGTCTACACTGTATTACTGATCAATTTGATGTTATTTTAATGGGCAAAAAATGAGCTTTTCTCTCAAAAACAAGGACATTTCTAAGTGACCCCAAACATTTGAACGGTATTGTATGTAAAAATTCCCTGTCTTAGGTCATTTAGGATCACCACTTTATTTTAAGAATGTGAAATGTCAGAATAATAGAGGAGAGAATTATTTATTTTAGCTTTTATTTCTTTCATCACATTCCAAGTGGGTCAGAAGTTTACATACACTGAATTAGTATTTGGTAGCATTGCCTTTAAATTGTTTAACTTGGGTCAAACGTTTCGGGTAGCCTTCCACAAGCTTTTCACAATAAGTTGGGTGAATTTTGGCCCATTTTGGCCCATTCCTCCTGGCAGAGCTGGTGTAACTGAGTCAGGTTTGTAGGCCTCCTTGCTAGCACACGCTTTTTCAGTTTTGCCCACAAGTTTTCAAAAGCTTTTTCAATAGCAAATCTCTAATACCTTGACTTCGTTGTCCTTAAGCCATTTTGCCACAACTTTGGAAGTATGCTTGGGGTCATTGTCCATTTGGAAGACCCATTTGCTACCAAGCTTTAACTTCCTGACTGATGTCTTAAGTTGTTGCTTCAATATATCCACATAATTTTCTCTCCTCATGATGCCATCTATTTTGTGAAGTTTATCAGTCACTCCTGCAGCAAAGCACCCCCACAACATGATGCTGCCACCCCAATCTTCATAGTTGGGATGGTGTTCTTTGGCTTTGCCTCCTTTTCCCTCCAAACATAACGATGGTCATTATGGCCAAACAGTTCTATTTTTGTTTCATCAGACCAGAGGACATTTCTCCAAAAAGTACGATCTTTGTCCCCATGTGCAGTTGCAAACCTTAGTCTGGCTTTCTATGGCGGTTTTGGAGCAGCGGCTTCTTCCTTGCTGAGCGGCCTTTCAGGTTATGTCGATATAGGACTCGTTTTACTGTGGATATAGACACTTTTGTACCTGTTTCCTCCAGCATCTTCACAAGGTCCTTTGCTGTTGTTCTGGGATTGATTTGCACTTTTTGCACCAAAGTACGTTCATCTCTAGGAGACAGAACGCTTCTCATTCCTGAGCGGTATGATGACTGTGTGGTCCCATGGTGTTTATACTTGTGTACTATTGTTTGTACAGATGAACGTGGTATCTTTGGGCATTTGGAAATTGCTCCCAAGGATGAACCAGACTTGTGGAGGTCTACATGTTTTTTTCTTGGCTGATTTCTTTAGATTTTCCCATGATGTCAAGCAAAGAGGCACTGAGTTTGAAGGTAGGCCTTGAAATACATCCACAGGTACACCTCCAATTGACTCAGAGGATGTCAATTAGCCTAACAGAAGCTTCTAAAGCCATGACATAATTTTCTGGAATTTTCCAAGCTGTTTAAAGGCACAGTCAACTTACTGTATGTAAACTTCTGATCCACTGGAATTGTGATACAAGTGAATTATAAGTGAAATAATCTGTCTGCAAACAACTTTTGGAAAAATTACTTGTGTCATGCACAAAGTAGATGTCCTAACCGACTTGCCAAAACTGTAGTTTGTTAACAAGACATTTGTGGAGTGTTTGAAAAACGAGTTTTAATGACTCCAATCTAAGTGTTTGTAAACTTACGACTTCAACTGTATATACACTACCGGTCAAAAGTTTTTGAACACCTCCTCATTCAAGGATTTCTCTTTATTTCTTACAATTTTATACATTGTAGAATAATAGTGAACACATCAAAACTATGAAATAACACATATGGAATAATTTAGTAACCAAAAAAGTGTTAAACAAATCCAAATATATTTGAGATTTGAGATTCTTCAAATAGCCACCCTTTGCCTTGATGACAGCTTTGCGCACTCTTGGCATTAAAAAAAGTGTCCCCTGTTAAAAGTTAATTTGTGGAATTTCTTTCCTTCTTAATGAGTTTAAGCCAATCAGTTGTGTTGTAACAAGGTAGTGGTGGAATACAGAATATAGCCCTATTTGGTAAAAGACCAAGTCCATATTATGGCAAGAGAAATTACAGTCTGTCATTACTTTAAGACATGAAGGTCAGTCAAAACGGAACATTTCAAGAACTTTGAAAGTTTCTTCAAGTGCAGTCGCAAACACCATCAAGCACTATGATGAAACTGGCTCTCATGAGGACCGCCACAGGAATGGAAGACCCAGAGGTACCTCTGCTGCAGAGGATAAGTTCATTACAGTTACCAGCCTCAAAAATAGCAGCCCAAATAAATGCTTCACAGAGTTCAACATAACAGACACATTTCATGGTCGAATTGCTGCTACTAAAGGACACATAAGAAGAAGATACTTGTTTGGTCCAAGAAACACGAGCAATGGACATTAGACCAGTGGAAATCTGCCCTTTGGTCTGATGAGTCCAAAATTTAGATTTTTGGTTCCAACCGCCGTGTCTTTGTGAGACACAAAGTAGATGAATGGATGATCTCCACATGTGTGGTTCCCACTGTGAAGCATGGAGAAGGTTTGATGCTGTGGAAGTGCTTTGCTGGTGACACTGTCTGTGATTTATTTAAAATTCAAGGCACACTTAACCAGCATGGTTTCCACAGCATTCTGCAGCGATACACCATCCCATCTGGTTTGCGCTTAGTGGGACTATCATTTGTTTTCAACAGGACAATGACCCAAAACACACCTACAGGCTGTGTAAGGGCTATTTGACCAAGAAGGAGAGTGATGGAGTTCTGCATCAGATGACCTGGCCTCCACAATCACCCGACCTCAACCCAATTAAGATGGTTTGGGATGAGTTGGACCGAAGAGTGAAGGAAAAGCAGCTAACAAGTGATCAGAATACATGGGAACTCCTTCAAGACTGTTGGAAAAACATTCCAGGTGAAGCTGGTTGAGAGAATGCCAAGAGTGTGCAAAGCTGTCATCAAGACAAAGGGTGGCTACTTTAACACTGTTTTTGGTTACTACATGATTCCATATGTGTTATTTCATAGTTTTGATGTCTTCACTATTATTGTACAACATAGAAAATAGTAAAAATAAAGAAAAACCCTTGAATGAGAAGGTGTATACAAACCTTTGACTGGTATTGTATATAAATATATATATATATATTGTGTCTAATGTGTATATTTATAATGTATTATACAGGGCACATTTGAAAAAGAGACCTAGGTCTCAATGTGCCTTCCCTGTTAAAATTCAAGGGTAAATAAATTAATAAGGAGAAGCAAGTAGAGGACATGCCAGAAGAGAAAGGACGATACCTAGTCAGTTGTACAACTGAATGCTGACCTTTCGGTTACTGGCTCAATGCTCCTACCCACCAGGCTACCTGCCCTAACATGCCAGTAGAGAACATGCCAGAAGAGAACATGTATGCCAGTAGAGAACATGCCAGTAGAGAACATGTATGCCAGTACAGAACATGCCAGTAGAGAACATGTATGCCAGTAGAGAACATGTATGCCAGTAGAGAACATGCCAGTAGAGAACATGTATGCCAGTAGAGAACATGCCAGTAGAGAACATGTATGCCAGTAGAGAACATGCCAGTAGAGAACATGCCAGTAGAGAACATACCAGTAGAGAACATGTATGCCAGTAGAGAACATGTATGCCAGTAGAGAACATACCAGTAGAGAACATACCAGTAGAGAACATGTATGCCAGTAGAGAACATACCAGTAGAGAACATGCCAGTAGAGAACATGTATACAAGTAGAGAACATGCCAGTAGAGAACCTGTATGCCAGTAGAGAACATGTATGCCAGTAGAGAACATGTATGCCAGTAGAGAACATACCAGTAGAGAACATGTATGCCAGTAGAGAACATGTATGCCAGTAGAGAACATGTATGCCAGTAGAGAACATGTATGCCAGTAGAGAACATGTATGCCAGTAGAGAACATACCAGTAGAGAACATGTATGCCAGTAGAGAACATACCAGTAGAGAACATGCCAGTAGAGAACATACCAGTAGAGAACATGTATACCAGTAGAGAACATGTATGCCAGTAGAGAACATGTATGCCAGTAGAGAACATGTCTGCCAGTAGAGAACATGTCTGCCAGTAGAGAACATGCCAGTAGAGAACATACCAGTAGAGAACATACCAGTAGAGAACATGTATGCCAGTAGAGAACATGTATACCAGTAGAGAACATGCCAGTAGAGAACATGTCTGCCAGTAGAGAACATACCAGTAGAGAACATGTATGCCAGTAGAGAACATGTATACCAGTAGAGAACATGCCAGTAGAGAACATGTATGCCAGTAGAGAACATACCAGTAGAGAACATGTATGCCAGTAGAGAACATGTATGCCAGTAGAGAACATACCAGTAGAGAACATGTATGCCAGTAGAGAACATACCAGTAGAGAACATGTATACCAGTAGAGAACATGTCTGCCAGTAGAGAACATGTATGCCAGTAGAGAACATACCAGTAGAGAACATACCAGTAGAGAACATACCAGTAGAGAACATGTATGCCAGTAGAGAACATGTATGCCAGTAGAGAACATGCCAGTAGAGAACATGTATACCAGTAGAGAACATGTATACCAGTAGAGAACATACCAGTAGAGAACATGTATACCAGTAGAGAACATGTATACCAGTAGAGAACATACCAGTAGAGAACATGTATACCAGTAGAGAACATGTATACCAGTAGAGAACATGTATACCAGTAGAGAACATACCAGTAGAGAACATGTATACCAGTAGAGAACATGTATACCAGTAGAGAACATACCAGTAGAGAACATGTATACCAGTAGAGAACATGTATACCAGTAGAGAACATACCAGTAGAGAACATGTATACCAGTAGAGAACATGTATGCCAGTAGAGAACATACCAGTAGAGAACATGTATACCAGTAGAGAACATGCCAGTAGAGAACATGCCAGTAGAGAACATGTATACCAGTAGAGAACATGCCAGTAGAGAACATGCCAGTAGAGAACATGTATACCAGTAGAGAACATGTATACCAGTAGAGAACATGCCAGTAGAGAACATGCCAGTAGAGAACATGTATACCAGTAGAGAACATACCAGTAGAGAACATGTATACCAGTAGAGAACATGTATACCAGTAGAGAACATGCCAGTAGAGAACATGTATACCAGTAGAGAACATGCCAGTAGAGAACATGTATACCAGTAGAGAACATGTATGCCAGTAGAGAACATGCCAGTAGAGAACATACCAGTAGAGAACATGTATGCCAGTAGAGAACATGCCAGTAGAGAACATGTATACCAGTAGAGAACATGTATGCCAGTAGAGAACATGCCAGTAGAGAACATGTATACCAGTAGAGAACATGCCAGTAGAGAACATACCAGTAGAGAACATGCCAGTAGAGAACATGTATACCAGTAGAGAACATGCCAGTAGAGAACATGCCAGTAGAGAACATGCCAGTAGAGAACATACCAGTAGAGAACATGTCTGCCAGTAGAGAACATGTATGCCAGTAGAGAACATACCAGTAGAGAACATGTCTGCCAGTAGAGAACATACCAGTAGAGAACATGTATGCCAGTAGAGAACATACCAGTAGAGAACATGTCTGCCAGAAGGGAGCATGTATGCCAGTAGAGAACATGCCAGTAGAGAACATGTATGCCAGTAGAGAACATGTATGCCAGTAGAGAACATGTATACCAGTAGAGAACATGTATACCAGTAGAGAACATGTATGCCAGTAGAGAACATGTATGCCAGTAGAGAACATACCAGTAGAGAACATGTATGCCAGTAGAGAACATGTATGCCAGTAGAGAACATGCCAGTAGAGAACATGTATGCCAGTAGAGAACATGTATGCCAGTAGAGAACATGTATGCCAGTAGAGAACATGTATGCCAGTAGAGAACATGTATGCCAGTAGAGAACATGTATGCCAGTAGAGAACATACCAGTAGAGAACATGTATGCCAGTAGAGAACATGTATGCCAGTAGAGAACATGTATGCCAGTAGAGAACATGTATGCCAGTAGAGAACATGTATGCCAGTAGAGAACAAGCACAGAGGCAATAACACAACACACTGACTGCTGTACTGAGCTCTGCTGAGCTGAATGAGTGGCAGCTAATTACAGAAATGTAAAAACACAGTGCGACTGACTGACAGTTCACATGGAACAGGCATGCCCGGACACTGCAGAGCCGAGTTAAGAGACATTCTTCAGGATGATAATAGCTCAGTGAAAAGCTTCTGCAGATGACCTATAAACCTTTTCATAACGATCTGACACGCAGAGCGACTGACAGAGCCACCGACTGGGAGACGAACAGGGCCTCTAGGCTTTCAGGTCAGCCAGGGTGTAACACAGGAACACAGGGCGTTGACGACATGACTCTGATTCACACGCAAGAACGCACACACACACACACATACATTCTCTTACTCTGACAGGTGGGTATGTCGCAGTATCTCCAGTAGATTCCGTCTTCATGGTCAGCGATGTAACACCACGGCTGGACATCACCATCAGGGTTCCTGGAGAGGAGTGTGGGAGGCAGGGAGGGAGGGAAAATGGGGAAGAAAACAAACAGAAAAAGAGGTTATGTAGCAAAAACTGGAGACTTAATATTAAATACAATTACAGAAGAATGCCTGCTGTGAGGAGATTTATTTCTGAATTTGTTATTGTTTGTGGTGCCAATCATCTCCCTACCGCAGCAGCCTGCTTCAGTTGGTATTTTACCCTGTGTTCTGGCCCTCAGAACTGACTATGCATTTCCAGTAGAAACCAGTGTAGACAGAAGGCTCTCAGACAGACAGACAGAGAGACAGAGAGGGACAGACTGACAGATAGAGGAACACGATGTCTTTGTTTAGGTTGAAGCAGTGAGACAGAGACCTGTCCTGGGGATAACAGAGATAGCAGAGCCTTTTGTCTGAAGGGGTCACAGATCTTTGAACTTCCACACTTCCCTTTTAACCCTTCAAACCTGACAGCCTAGCCCCCCTCTGGCCCCCCTCTGGCCCCTGCGGCGCTTTGGCTGTTTTGGTTTCACTGAGAAGAGATGGGATTGAATTGGCGGTGGGTTTGGGGAGGAAGGGATGGGATTGGATGGGATGGGCGATGGGATGGGATGGGAGGAAGGGATGGGATTGGATGGGCGATGGGAGGAAGGGATGGGATTGGATGGGCGATGGCATGGGGGAGGAAGGGATGGGATTGGGTGAGATGGGCAGTGGGATTGGGGAGGAAGGGAAGGGATTGGATGGAATAGTCAGTAGGATTGGGGAGGAAGGGAAGGGATTGGATGGAATGGCCAGTAGGATTGGGGAGGAAGGGAAGGGATTAGATGGAATGGCCAGTAGGATTGGGGAGGAAGGGAAGGGATTGGATGGAATGGCCAGTAGGATTGGGGAGGAAGGGAAGGGATTGGATGGAATGGCCAGTAGGATTGGGGAGGAAGGGAAGGGATTGGATGGAATGGCCAGTAGGATTGGGGAGGAAGGGAAGGGATTGGATGGAATGGCCAGTAGGATTGGGGAGGAAGGGAAGGGATTGGATGGAATGGCCAGTAGGATTGGGGAGGAAGGGAAGGGATTAGATGGAATGGCCAGTAGGATTGGGGAGGAAGGGAAGGGATTAGATGGAATGGCCAGTAGGATTGGGGAGGAAGGGAAGGGATTGGATGGAATGGCCAGTAGGATTGGGGAGGAAGGGAAGGGATTGGATGGAATGGCCAGTAGGATTGGGGAGGAAGGGAAGGGATTAGATGGAATGGCCAGTAGGATTGGGGAGGAAGGGAAGGGATTGGATGGGTGGTGGGAAGGAAGGGGAGAGCCCACACATCTAGACAGAGGCTTTGAGCAGGTGCAGATTTCTGTGTATTTTTGGCATACTGTCTGTGTGATACCAAGCGTATTTGTTAATGGTAATACTTCACTTACAAAGAGTTTGTAAATGGTTTATAAGATGTTTATAAACTGTTATATAATGAATAGGTAAGAGACACACTTGGGAGTATATTATCACAATCCGTGGAACCATTTTTGTTAGTGAGGAGCATGAGGAAACCATAAAAACATCCCAGGTCAATGGAGGAATGCTCATTTTTGGGAGCACTACTGTTGTCCTTTTCTAACTCGGACTGTAACTGCCTGAGACATTTTCCCCTGGGCCTCAGCTATCCCGTTACAGCACTATTGTGGGGCGAATTCTGAAGGGCGTTTCCATTCCTTTTTTCTTCTGCTATCAAAAACACTTCCCAGGGTCTCTTCCTCTCCTGTCACAGCACAGAAGGAAGGTTATTGAGTGGGGAACAGAGGAAACTTTAACCTAGGGATGAAATCGAGCTACCGTAACTGTTAGCATTAGGGTCTTTTTTTTTGTCCTCCGTTGGGAGAAAATGATCCCTCTCTTCCTCCTAACCATGGGCTCATCTCCCAAATGGCTCCCAAGAGCTACAGAGCGTTTTTTAAAGGAGAGAGGCCAGCGGAATACAGGTACTTGCTTATTGCGCAAAGACAGAGGCAATAAGTTAGCGTATTATGCATAACCCATCATTCATTAGCTACTGCACATACAAGGCTAATACTGAGGTAGGCTAGGGTATTTTGAACAGAATTATCTACATGTATTTTGTATGCAATTTGAATGGAATTGATGGAGAGAGAACGACTGCTCGCTCATGCTCTGACTTAAAGCAACAATACTCGAGTCAGTCAAGGCTGTTTTAACACTCTGCAGCTGCAATAAAGAAGTACTGTATATATATATATTTACAACAACAAAACTATGGTGCCTCCCGAAAGTCAGATGTGGGTGTATATATTAGACGAGCATTCGGTCATAGGCTATGCTGCAGGAAATGTAGGCCTATCTGTCACAAGAAAAAAAGTTACCATGATGAGTTGATACTGTAGGTCAACATGCATTGTGAACTGTACTCCATACCAAGATGGGCTGTCTGTCCCCACCATGAGCGTTGATGATTGATCATGCAGAGAGCAGAGAGAAGGCCGTAGAGAAGCCAGATTTTGTCATTGCATATCATTGAACAGTTCCATTCCACATCATGCTGTTGATATAAATAATTTATTGTCATTTACCGGTTTCTCGCAGTTATTTATCCCGGGAAAGGGGAGCGGTTTTTGGGCGGTAAATCTCAGTAACCGGGTTCCCGCAATTGAACTCTAGTACTGTACCATTCTCTAAATATGAACACCTGGAAGAAATCAGTACCATTCCTTCAATTTGAACCCCTGGAAGAGCTACAGGGGTAACTACAGGTAACTGCCAAAATAAAAGAAACGCTGACCAAATTCAAATAGAAATGTGAGTTATAGATCTGTCATTCTCATTGAAAGCAAATCTAAGAAGCTGTAGATCTGTTCTATATGCTCTATTTCTATGCTTCCTGTTCTTACGTTTCATTTTTGCGTCTTTTACTGTCAGTTTTGTACACCAGCTGAAAATACAATATTTGTGGTTATGTAAAATATATTACTGAACAAAAATATAAACACAACATGCAACGATTTCAATGATTTTTACTGAGTTACAGTTCATATAAGGAAATTAGTCAATTGAAATAAATAAATTAGGCCCTCATATGACTGGGCAGGGGCGCAGCCATAGGTAGGTCTGGCAGGGCATAGGCCCACCCACTTGGGAGCCAGACATGTCGTAATTCGTGAGGTCCCTGGTAATTCCCAGCCCTAGTTAGTAAAGAGAAAGTGGAGATGCTCCAACTACTCTGTTTAAGCTGTTTTTTCGCTAGCTGCTAGCCAGTGTGTGTTTTAGCCAGTGTGTGTTTCAGCTATCTGCTAGCCAGTGTGTGTTTTAGCTATCTGCTAGCCAGTGTGTGTTTTCGATACCTGCTAGCAAGTGTGTGTTTCAGCTAGCTGTTCGACAGTGTGCGTTTCAGCTAGCTGCTCAACAGTGTGTGTTTCAGCTATCTGCTAGCAAGTGTGTGTTTTAGCTATCTGCTAGCCAGTGTGTGTTTTAGCTAGCTGCTAGCGTGTGTGTGTGTGTGTGTGCGTGTGTGTGTGTTTCAGCTAGCTGCTAGCCAGTGTGTTTTAGCTATCTGCTAGCCAGTGTGTGTTTCAGCAAGCTGCTAGCCACTTAGTGTTTCAGCTAGCTGCTCAACAGTGTGTTTCAGCTAGCTGCTCAACAGTGTGTTTCAGCTAGCTGCTCAACAGTGTGTTTCAGCTAGCTGCTCAACAGTGTGTTTCAGCTAGCTGCTCGACAGTGTGTGTTTTAACTCAGCAGTGTGGCTCGCTTTCATCTGAGAACAGAGAAAAACAGCTGTTCCCTGCTGGCTGATGTTCAACATACTTTTATAACAATTTTCCAAGTGCCCCTAATCATAAAAGGTATGATAAATTTTAAAATCTCTGGCACGGTGTAGCCATAAAAAAGCACTGAATCGTCAACACAGAGGGGAGAAAACCTGCAGCAAAGAATAACACTGAGATGGGATAGAAATAACATGCTTTTTTCTGTGCTATTAGCAAGCCACTAGCTTGCCTGCGCTTCAGACCAGGGTTCAAACATTATTTGAAATGATTTAAAATACTCTATCTGTGCTTGTTTGAGCTAGCCTATTGCAAATAACCAATAAAGACAGTTATAACATTTCAAACACCGCCCAACTTGTACTCTAGGCAGACTGAAACAAATGTTAAAAGCATTTGAAAGATTTCTAATAGTATTTGTACCCAGGTCTACCTGCGTTTAGCCACACAATCCGATGCCACAGAGAAAGATGAAAGCTGAAAACCCCCTTGAAAAATGATTGTGTAAAACTGAAGCTGAAGAGGGTTTGAGAGGCTTGTTGTTTGGGTTTTGAGGTCAGGAGAGGATCAGAGACTGACTGTCAATTTCCCTCGAGAGCAGAGGTCTCTTTAAGCCGACTAAAACATCTGTCTGTCATTTTAAATCAGAAGTGAATAGTCACTGGACTTTGTTCTATTGCTTATAACAAATACAATGATGCTGAAGCTGAACCTGAGCAAGTTCAAATCAAATCAAATCAAATTTTATTTGTCACATACACATGGTTAGCAGATGTTAATGCGAGTGTAGCGAAATGCTTGTGCTTCTAGTTCCGACAATGCAGTAATAACGAACAAGTAATCTAACTAACAATTCCAAAAAAACTACTGTCTTATACACAGTGTAAGGGGATAAAGAATATGTACATAAGGATATATGAATGAGTGATGGTACAGAGCAGCATAGGCAAGATACAGTAGATGATATCGAGTACAGTATATACATATGAGATAAGTATGTAAACCAAGTGGCATAGTTAAAGTGGCTAGTGATACATGTATTACATAAGGATGCAGTCGATGATATAGAGTACAGTATCAACGTATGCATATGAGATGAACAATGTAGGGTAAGTAACATTATATAAGGTAGCATTGTTTAAAGTGGCTAGTGATATATTTACATCATTTCCCATCAATTCCCATGATTAAAGTGGCTGGAGTAGAGTCAGTGTCATTGACAGTGTGTTGGCAGTAGCCACTCAATGTTAGTGGTGGCTGTTTAACAGTCTGATGGCCTTGAGATAGAAGCTGTTTTTCAGTCTCTCGGTCCCAGCTTTGATGCACCTGTACTGACCTCGCCTTCTGGATGACAGCGGGGTGAACAGGCAGTGGCTCGGGTGGTTGATGTCCTTGATGATCTTTATGGCCTTCCTGTAGCATCGGGTGGTGTAGGTGTCCTGGAGGGCAGGTAGTTTGCCCCGGTGATGCGTTGTGCAGACCTCACTACCCTCTGGAGAGCCTTACGGTTGAGGGCGGTGCAGTTGCCATACCAGGCGGTGATACAGCCCGCCAGGATGCTCTCGATTGTGCATCTGTAGAAGTTTGTGAGTGCTTTTGGTGACAAGCCGAATTTCTTCAGCCTCCTGAGGTTGAAGAGGCGCTGCTGCGCCTTCCTCACGATGCTGTCTGTGTGAGTGGACCAATTCAGTTTGTCTGTGATGTGTATGCCGAGGAACTTAAAACTTGCTACCCTCTCCACTACTGTTCCATCGATGTGGATGGGGGTGTTCCCTCTGCTGTTTCCTGAAGTCCACAATCATCTCCTTAGTTTTGTTGACGTTGAGTGTGAGGTTATTTTCCTGACACCACACTCCGAGGGCCCTCACCTCCTCCCTGTAGGCCGTCTCGTCGTTGTTGGTAATCAAGCCTACCACTGTTGTGTCGTCCGCAAACTTGATGATTGAGTTGGAGGCGTGCATGGCCACGCAGTCGTGGGTGAACAGGGAGTACAGGAGAGGGCTCAGAACGCACCCTTGTGGGGCCCCAGTGTTGAGGATCAGCGGGGAGGAGATGTTGTTGCCTACCCTCACCACCTGGGGGCGGCCCGTCAGGAAGTCCAGTACCCAGTTGCACAGGGCGGGGTCGAGACCCAGGGTGTTAAATGCCGAGCTGTAGTCGATGAACAGCATTCTCACATAGGTATTCCTCTTGTCCAGATGGGTTAGGGCAGTGTGCAGTGTGGTTGAGATTGCATCGTCTGTGGACCTATTTGGGCGGTAAGCAAATTGGAGTGGGTCAAGGGTGTCAGGTAGGGTGGAGGTGATATGGTCCTTGACTAGTCTCTCAAAGCACTTCATGATGACGGATGTGAGTGCTACGGGCGGTAGTCGTTTAGCTCAGTTACCTTAGCTTTCTTGGGAACAGGAACAATGGTGGCCCTCTTGAAGCATGTGGGAACAGCAGACTGGTATAGGGATTGATTGAATATGTCCGTAAACACACCGGCCAGCTGGTCTGCGCATGCTCTGAGGGCGCGGCTGGGGATGCCGTCTGGGCCTGCAGCCTTGCGAGGGTTAACACGTTTAAATGTCTTACTCACTTCGGCTGCAGTGAAGGAGAGACCGCATGTTTCCGTTGCAGGCCGTGTCAGTGGCACTGTATTGTCCTCAAAGCGGGCAAAAAGTTATTTAGTCTGCCTGGGAGCAAGACATCCTGGTCCGTGACTGGGCTGGGTTTCTTCCTGTAGTCCGTGATTGACTGTAGACCCTGCCACATGCCTCTTGTGTCTGAGCCGTTGAATTGAGATTCTACTTTGTCTCTGTACTGGCGCTTAGCTTGTTTGATAGCCTTGCGGAGGGAATAGCTGCACTGTTTGTATTCAGTCATGTTACCAGACACCTTGCCCTGATTAAAAGCAGTGGTTCGTGCCTTCAGTTTCACACGAATGCTGCCATCAATCCACGGTTTCTGGTTAGGGAATGTTTTAATCGTTGCTATGGGAACGACATCTTCAACGCACGTTCTAATGAACTCGCACACCGTATCAGCGTATTCGTCAATGTTGTTGTCTGACGCAATACGAAACATCTCCCAGTCCACGTGATGGAAGCAGTCTTGGAGTGTGGAGTCAGCTTGGTTGGACCAGCGTTGGACAGACCTCAGCGTGGGAGCTTCTTGTTTTAGTTTCTGTCTGTAGGCAGGGATCAACAAAATGGAGTCGTGGTCAGCTTTTCCCGAAAGGGGGGCGGGGCAGGGCCTTATATGCGTCGCGGAAGTTAGAGTAACAATGATCCAGGGTCTTTCCACCCCTGGTTGCGCAATCGATATGCTAATAAAATTTAGGGAGTCTTGTTTTCAGATTAGCCTTGTTAAAATCCCCAGCTACAATGAATGCAGCCTCCGCATAAATCGTTTCCAGTTTGCAGAGAGTTAAATAAAGTTCGTTCAGAGCCATTGATGTGTCTGCTTGGGGGTGATATATACGGCTGTGATTATAATCGAAGAGAATTCTCTTGGTAGATAATGCGGTCTACATTTGATTGTGAGGAATTCTAAATCAGGTGAACAGAAGGATTTGAGTTCCTGTATGTTTCTTTCATCACACCATGTCACGTTGGCCATAAGGCATACGCCCCCGCCCGTCTTCTTACCAGAAAGATGTTTGTTTCTGTCGGCGCGATGCGTGGAGAAACCCGCTGGCTGCACCGCTTCGGATTGCGTCTCTCCAGTTAGCCATGTTTCCGTGAAGCAGAGAACGTTACAGTCTCTGATGTCCCTCTGGAATGCTACCCTTGCTCGGATTTCATCAACCTTGTTGTCAAGAGACTGGACATTGGCAAGAAGAATGCTAGGGAGTGGTGCACGGTGTGCCCGTCTCCGGAGTCTGACCAGAAGACCGCTTCGTTTCCCTCTTTTTCTGAGTCGTTTTTTTTTTTTTTTTTGGTCGCTGCATGTGATCCACTCCGTTACACTGGTTGTAAGGCAGAACACAGGATCCGCATCGCGAAAAACATATTCTTGGTCGTACTGATGGTGAGTTGACGCTGATCTTATATTCAGTAGTTCTTCTCGGCTGTATGTAATGAAACCTAAGATGACCTGGGGTACTAGTGTAAGAAATAACACGTAAAAAAACAAAAAACTGCATAGTTTCCTAGGAACGCGAAGCGAGGCGGCCATCTCTGTCGGCGCCGGAAGTCTCAAAGCGTATGCGGACATTCATCCTTCATGCTTTACCTCACACCACAGTTGATGAGAAGTGTCCCTGACAACAGTCAGGGAGATTCAATTACTATAAACATGAGAAGAACAACTCACCCTGACACCATAGCCATTACCAGCCTTGTAGGAGAAGGCTGTGGTCCTATAGGCTACTGTACCACTGAACACCTCGAACTTACACCCGGTCTGCACACCTGCATAATAATAGCTAGGAAACGGCTGGTAAAACCAGCCAACCTTCCACTGAACCATCACACACCTTAACAACAGCTGTGCCTCAAATGGCACCATTTTCCCTATATGCTGCACTACTTTGGACATGGGCCCTGGTCAAATGTAGTGCACTATCTAGGGTGTCAGTTGGGGCACAACCATGGACTATTGGATCTAGTCCTCCTCTAACCTGTCGAGCAGCACAACACCAACTCAGGCACGGTCTTGCTTGAACAAGAGGTCCAATGGGACAACCTGACTAAACAAACCTGGATAAAAGTTGCTCTGGATAAGAGTGTCTGCTAAATGACCCCCAAAAAAAAAAAAATTTGAAATGGAGCTGTGTGTAGGCTACAGTATGTTGAAAACTCCCCTTTAATTAGCTTTAATTGAAATGTACGTTATCAATAAAAGAGATGCATGTCTGCACCTGCAAACTGCGAGCCCTGTGCTGTAACAATATGCTGTGGTATTCTGCGTGACAATATGTCAGTATTTGAAATGCGTTGAGCACGGTCTCTGTCAGGAAAGTCTCTCCGGAGAGACGTAAGAGCTGCTGACCTTTAGTGCAGCTTTGCTGTCCTTTTCTGGGATTCATTTGACACCCCATCTCTCCCTGTTTTCACTGGGCTGTTTTATGGTCATCTATAAAGATTATATGTGAGGGCTTTTAGGGTGTTCTCCGCACACCGCCATGGAGCCACAGACCCCTTTCAACTAAATTAGTATGGGAAAAAGCCAACAATGGGATAGGAACACGGTTTACGATTCCCCTCTCGTTCCTCGTAAGTCGACCCCCATTCCACCTTGTTCTCATGGCCAAGTCTCCCCCACACACTCACACTCAGATACTCACTCACTCACTCACACACACACACACACACAAGCAAATACTTTGCTAACCCTATCTAGTATATTGGATCTTTGCTGTGAAGCCTGTGTTAAAGTAATGACATGTAATGATTCCTGGCACTAGATTTGCACCTGTGCTCTGGTCTCAGCCTCGCACTGGTCCCAGCCTCAGCCTTGCTCTGGTCCCAGCCTCAGGCTTGCTCTGGGCCCAGCTTCAGCCTCGCACTGGTCCCAGCCTCAGCCTTGCTCTGGTCCCAGCCTCAGCCTCGCACTGGTCCCAGCCTCAGCCTTGCTCTGGTCCCAGCCTCAGCCTTGCTCTGGTCCCAGCCTCAGGCTTGCTCTGGGCCCAGCTTCAGCCTTGCTCTGGTCTCAGCCTCAGCCTTGCTCTGGCCTCAGCCTCAGCCTTGCCCTTGGCCCAGCCTCTGCTGTGTTCTGGATCGTATAAAATCTCCCTTGGCTCAGGAATCAGACGGGCTGTCACACCCCTCCTCACCTCTCCCTCTCTCCCTCTCTCTCTGTCTGAATCTTACCCCCAATAGTGCCACTCTAAATCCAGCCACTTCCAGATGAAGCCCTATCCAGCCACTTCCAAACGAGGCCCTACCCAGCCACTTCCAGATGAGGCCCTATCCAGCCACTTCCAGGTGAGGCCCCATCCAGCCACTTCTAGATGAGGCCCCATCCAGCCACTTCCAGATGAGGCCCCACCCAGCCACTTCCAGATGAGGCCCTACCCAGCCACTTCCAGACGAGGCCCCATCCAGCCACTTCCAGATGAGGCCCCATCCAGCCACTTCCAGACGAGGCCCCATCCAGCCACTTCCAGATGAGGCCCTATCCAGCCACTTCCAGGTGAGGCCCCATCCAGCCACTTCCAGATGAGGCCCTATCCAGCCACTTCCAGATGAGGCCCTATCCAGCCACTTCCAGGTGAGGCCCCATCCAGCCACTTCCAGATGAGGCCCTATCCAGCCACTTCCAGGTGAGGCCCCACCCAGCCACTTCCAGATGAGGCCCTATCCAGCCACTTCCAGATGAGGCCCCATCCAGCCACTTCCAGATGAGGCCCCATCCAGCCACTTCCAGATGAGGCCCCATCCAGCCACTTCCAGATGAGGCCCTATCCAGCCACTTCCAGATGAGGCCCCATCCAGCCACTTCCAGATGAGGCCCCATCCAGCCACTTCCAGATGAGGCCCTACCCAGCCACTTCCAGATGAGGCCCCATCCAGCCACTTCCAGATGAGGCCCTACCCAGCCACTTCCAGATGAGGCCCTATCCAACCACTTCCAGATGAGGCCCTACCCAGCCACTTCCAGATGAGGCCCCATCCAGCCACTTCCAGATGAGGCCCCATCCAGCCACTTCCAGATGAGGCCCTATCCAGCCACTTCCAGGTGAGGCCCTACCCAGCCACTTCCAGATGAGGCCCTATCCAGCCACTTCCAGATGAGGCCCTACCCAGCCACTTCCAGATGAGGCCCTATCCAGCCACTTCTAGATGAGGCCCTATCCAGCCACTTCCAGATGAGGCCCTATCCAGCCACTTCCAGATGAGGCCCTACCCAGCCACTTCCAGATGAGGCCCTATCCAAACACTTCCAGATGAGGCCCTATCCAAACACTTCCAGATGAGGCCCTATCCAAACACTTACAGATGAGGCCCTACCCAGCCACTTCCAGATGAGGCCCCATCCAGCCACTTCCAGATGAGGCCCTACCCAGCCACTTCCAGATGAGGCCCTATCCAACCACTTCCAGATGAGGCCCTACCCAGCCACTTCCAGATGAGGCCCCATCCAGCCACTTCCAGATGAGGCCCCATCCAGCCACTTCCAGATGAGGCCCTATCCAGCCACTTCCAGGTGAGGCCCTACCCAGCCACTTCCAGATGAGGCCCTATCCAGCCACTTCCAGATGAGGCCCTACCCAGCCACTTCCAGATGAGGCCCTATCCAGCCACTTCTAGATGAGGCCCTATCCAGCCACTTCCAGATGAGGCCCTATCCAGCCACTTCCAGATGAGGCCCTACCCAGCCACTTCCAGATGAGGCCCTATCCAAACACTTCCAGATGAGGCCCTATCCAAACACTTCCAGATGAGGCCCTATCCAAACACTTACAGATGAGGCCCTACCCAGCCACTTCCAGATGAGGCCCTATCCAAACACTTCCAGATGAGGCCCTACCCAGCCACTTCCAGACGAGGCCCTACCCAGCCACTTCCAGACGAGGCCCTACCCAGCCACTTCCAGACGAGGCCCTACCCAGCCACTTCCAGATGAGGCCCTACCCAGCCACTTCCAGATGAGGCCCTACCCAGCCACTTCCAGATGAGGCCCTACCCAGCCACTTCCAGATGAGGCCCTATCCAGCCACTTCCAGATGAGGCCCTACCCAGCCACTTCCAGATGAGGCCCTATCCAAACACTTCCAACACATTAAAGATCTACGTCAGGGTAGGAGAGAGACAGACAGAGAGGAAGAAAACATTATGAGAAAGTAAACATAGTTAGGGAAGGGGAGATGAAGAGAGAAAGACATAAATGAAAAGGGAGAGAGAGAGAGAGAGAGAGAGAGAGAGAGAGAGAGAGAGAGAGAGAGAGAGAGAGAGAATACTGGAGATTTGAATTTTAATTGAAAGATGCCCATGATTTAAATGAAATATTTTGCTATTCAAATTCTTCAAACCAAATGTGATGGACAGAGAGTCTTCTCCATATGGTGGGGACTCTAGAAACTCACACACACCCATGTACACCCAACACACCCCCAACACACACACACACACACACACACACACACACACACACACACACACACACACACACACACACACACACACACACACGTACAAAAGGGAAAGAGACAGAGGAGGGAAGAGAGAAACAGATATCCTTACTTTCTCCTCTCTCCCACTCCTCCATTCATCTTAGCCTGGCAATGACAAAACATTGTGTAACTGTGTATCTCAGCCTCTCATAAATGCCATCTCTCATCTACTCACAGTGTGAAGTATTCTCTCCAGTCCCTAGAAGACACAGAGAGAGAGAGAGACCTCCCAAACCTTCTATAATAAAGCCATCATCTACAGATATATTAACCTGGAGAAGAGTCCCCTAAGCAAGCTGGTCCTGGGGCTCTGTTCACCAACACAAACAGACCCCACAGAGCCCCAGGACAGCAACACAATTAGACCCAACCAAATCATGACAAAACAAAAAGATAATTACTTGACACATTGGAACAAAATGTACAAAAAAAACCAGAACAAACTAGCATGCTATTTGGCCCTAAACTGAGAGTACAAAGTGGCAGAATACCTGACCACTGTGACTGACTCAAAATGAAGGAAAGCTTTGACTATGTACAAAGAGGCCTCCATAGGCAGACCTGGCTCTCAAGAGAAGACAGGCTATGTGCACACTGGCCACAAAATGAGGTGGAAACTGAGCTGCACATCCTAACCTCCTGCCAAATATTAGAGACACATATTTCCCTCAGATTACATAGACTCACAAAGAATTAGAAAACAAACCTAATTTTGATAAACATATCTATTGGGTGAAGTTGCACAGTGTGCCCATAAAGCGTCAAGATTAGTGACCTGTTGCCACAAGAAAAGGGCAACCAGTGAAGAACAAACACTGTTGTACATTTTTGTATTTAAACCTTATTGTACCAGATAAGTTGACAGAGAACACATTCTCATTTACCTGGGGAATAGTTACAGGGGAGAGGAGGGGGGATGAATGAGCCAATTGTAAACAGGTGCTTCTACACCTGCGTTGCTTGCTGTTTGGGGTTTTAGGCTGGGTTTCTGTACAGCACTTTGAGATATCAGCTGATGTACGAAGGGCTATATAAATACATTTGATTTGATTTGATTAGGTGGCCATGATGGAATGAAGGCCTGGACACCAGGGTTAACACCCCTACTCTTACAACTAGTGCATTGGGATCATTAGTGACCACAGAGAGGCAGGACACCAGGGTTAACACCCCTACTCTTACAACTAGTGCATTGGGATCATTAGTGACCACAGAGAGGCAGGACACCAGGGTTAACACCCCTACTCTTACAACTAGTGCATTGGGACCATTAGTGACCACAGAGAGGCAGGACACCAGGGTTAACATCCCTACTCTTACAACTAGTGCCATGGGATCATTAGTGACCACAGAGAGTCAGGACACCAGGGTTAACACCCCTACTCTTACAACTAGTGTATTGGGATCATTAGTGACCACAGAGAGTCAGGACACCAGGGTTAACACCCCTACTCTTACAACTAGTGCATTGGGATCATTAGTGACCACAGAGAGGCAGGACACCAGGGTTAACACCCCTACTCTTACAACTAGTGCATTGGGATCATTAATGACCACAGAGAGGCAGGACACCAGGGTTAACACCCCTACTCTTACAACTAGTGCCATGGGATCATTAGTGACCACAGAGAGGCAGGACACCAGGGTTAACACCCCTACTCTTACAACTAGTGCATTGGGATCATTAATGACCACAGAGAGGCAGGACACCAGGGTTAACACCCCTACTCTTACAACTAGTGCCATGGGATCATTAGTGACCACAGAGAGGCAGGACACCAGGGTTAACACCCCTACTCTTACAACTAGTGCCATGGGATCATTAGTGACCACAGAGAGGCAGGACACCAGGGTTAACACCCCTACTCTTACAACTAGTGCCATGGGATCATTAGTGACCACAGAGAGGCAGGACACCAGGGTTAACACCCCTACTCTTACAACTAGTGCCATGGGATCATTAGTGACCACAGAGAGTCAGGACACCAGGGTTAACACCCCTACTCTTACAACTAGTGCCATGGGATCATTAGTGACCACAGAGAGTCAGGACACCAGGGTTAACACCCCTACTCTTACAACTAGTGTATTGGGATCATTAATGACCACAGAGAGGCAGGACACCCGTTAAACATGCCATTCAAAAGACAGCACCCTACACAGGACAATGTCACACCACTTACAGCAGAACCTGGTCTCCCATCCAGGGACTGACCAGGACCAACCCTGCTTCGCTTCAGAATCATGCCAGCAGTGGCATGCAGGGGGGTATGCTGCTGGCTTCATTTATTTTCCCTTTTGTATTTGCACATAATATGACAATCGAAACATCTTTATTCTTTTGGAACATTTGGGAGTGTAATGTTAACTGTAAATTGTTTTATTGTTTATTTCACTTTTGTTTAATATCTATTTCACTTGCTTTGGCAATGTAAATCTATGTTTCCATGCCAATACAGCACTTAAAATGAATTGAGAGAGAAAGAGAGAGAGAGATGCAGAGAGAGAGAGAGGCAGAGAGAGAAATAGAGGCAGAGAGAAATAGAGGCAGAGAGAGAGAGAG
The DNA here is from genome assembly GCF_018296145.1 of Oncorhynchus tshawytscha. NCBI lineage: Eukaryota > Metazoa > Chordata > Actinopteri > Salmoniformes > Salmonidae > Oncorhynchus > Oncorhynchus tshawytscha. The sequence goes on along the minus strand of NC_056440.1, from coordinate 10,723,671 downwards.
GCAGAAAGAGAGAGAGAGAGAGAAATAGAGAGGCAGAGATAGAGAGAGGCAGAGAGAGAAATAGAGAAAGAAAAGGAGATAGGGAAAGAGAGAGATAAGGTGTTGATTAAAGCAAACCTAAAGAAGACTTGAATATATAATTTATTTAGCTGATTGTGGAAATGTGTATTTTACCTTCAACGACTGCATTTATGAAGTGGTGAGTTGTCATTAGGCTGAAATATGAACTGTTTATTGTGTTAGGGTCACGTAAAGGAGATAGACTCCAACAAATGAAGAGGTCCCTTTCCACATTGCTTGTCAAGAGTAATATATTTTTTATGTGCAGTGGAGTTAAAGCCTTCCCTTATCCTCTCTGGCTGTGCCCCCAAATGGCACTCTATATTCCCTTCATAGTGCGCTACTTTTGAACAGAGCCCTATGGGCCCCGTTCAAAAGCAGTGCACCATATAAGGAAGAGGGTGCCATTTGTGCTGCGGGCCTATGTATCCCAGTCATAAATCATAGGAGTCCCAAACCAAGCAAAGCAAAAAAACAAATCCGTCCTTGGCCACTTCAAAGCATTGTTGCTTTATGACTTAATGGCCACGACTTAGACTTAGGAAATGTTTTGAAAGGGATTTTAAGTGGTGGGGAAGTACTACATCTATTTTGAATATCTATGGTACTTAGCTACTTACTGGAAGTCTCTCAAGATCAATAGCCATGACTTAGTCTTAGGCAACGTTTTAAGGGAGCTTTTATGTGGTGGTGGGGAAATACTATATTTAATATCTATGATATCTACGCCACTTACTGGAAGTCTGTCTGGATCAAAACAATGGATAAAAGACTACACAGTAAGAGGAATATACTGTACAAACTCAATGCTAGCTACTGGGTTCAATGAGTCTACTGGGCTGTAGGCTTATGTGAGTGTTGTAGATGAGTGCAGCTGCTGCTTTCAAGGAAGGGGACACTAATCAGAACACTTATAAGAAATCCCACTACGACCTCAGACGAGACATCAAACAGGCATATACGTAAATACAGGACTAAGATCAAATCCCACTACGACCTCAGACGAGACATCAAACAGGCATATACGTAAATACAGGACTAAGATCAAATCCCACTACGACCTCAGACGAGACATCAAACAGGCATATACGTAAATACAGGACTAAGATCAAATCCCACTACAACCTCAGACGAGACATCAAACAGGCATATACGTAAATACAGGACTAAGATCAAATCCCACTACGACCTCAGACGAGACATCAAACAGGCATATACGTAAATACAGGACTAAGATCAAATCCTACTACGACCTCAGACGAGACATCAAACAGGCATATACGTAAATACAGGACTAAGATCAAATCCTACTTACGCCGGCTCTGACTCTCGTCGGATGTGTCAGGGCTTGCGCACTATCACGGAATACAAAGGGAGACCCAGCCGTGAGCTGCCCAGTGACGCGAGCCTACTAGACGAGCTAAATACCTTAACATTCACAAGCCTCATATGGATTACCAGGACGCATACTCAGAGCATGCGCTGACCAGCTGGTAAGTATCTTCACTGACATTTGTTATTGTGAGGTGGAAAGGTCTAGGAGCAACAACTGCTCAACCGCGAAGTGGTAGGCCACACAAGCTCACATAACGGAACCGCCAGGTGCTGAAGCGAGTAGCATATAAAAATGGTCTGTCCTCAGTTGCAACACTCACTACCAACTTCCAAACTGCCTCTGGAAGCAACTGACTGGAAGCAACGTCAGCACAAGAACTGTTGGTCGGCAGCTTCATGAAATGGACTTCCATGGCAGAGCAGCCGCACACAAGCCTAAGATCACCATGCCCAATGCCAAGCATCGGCTGGAGTGGTGTAAAGAGCACCGCCATTGGACTCTGGTACAGGAGAAATGCGTTCTGTGGAGTGATGAATCACACTTCACCATCTGGCAGTCCGACGGACGAACCTGTGTTTGGAGGATGCCAGGAGAACATTACCATAGTGTCAAGTGTAAAGTTTGGTACAGGAAGAATAATGGTCTGGGGCTGTGTTTCATGGTTCAGGCTAGGCCCCTTAGTTCCAGTGAAGAGAAATCTTTACGCTACAGCATACAATGACATTCTAGACGATTCTGTGCTTCCGACTTTGTGGCAACAGTTTGGGGAAGGCCCTTTCCTGTTTCAGCATACAGAAATGTGTAACGGCAGATTTCCTCTTCATCTGAAGAGGAGTAAGGATCGGACCAAGATGCAGCGTGGTAAGTGTTCATGACGATTTATTAAAGACGAACTGAACACTGAAATACAAAACAATAAACGATGTGATGAAAACCGAAACAGTACCGTGTGGCAACAAACACTCACACGGAAACAAACACCCACAAACCAACAGTGAAACCCAGGCTGCCTAAGTATGATTCTCAATCAGAGACAACTAACGACACCTGCCTCTGATTGAGAGCCATACGAGGCCGAAACAGAAACCAAACATAGAAAAACAAACATAGACTGCCCACCCCAACTCACGCCCTGACCATACTAAATAAAGACAAAACAAAGGAAATAAAGGTCAGAACGTGACAGTCCCCCCCCCCAAAGGTGCGGACTCCGGCCGCACAACCTGAACCTATAGGGGAGGGTCTGGGTGGGTGTCTGTCCGCGGTGGCGGCTCTGGCGTGGGATGTGGACCCCACTTCACCACAGTTTTTGTCCGCCTCCTCAACCGCCCCCATGGCCTCTTATGAGCGGCGACCCTTGCCGCCAACCTCCGACTGGGGACCCTAGCCATGGGTCCCAAATGGACCGGAGATTCCGGCAGCGCCGGACAAATGGGGGACTCTGGCAGCGCCGGACAGGCGGGAGACTCTGGCAGCGCCGGACAGGTGGGAGACTCTGGCAGCGCCGGACAGGCGGGAGGTTCCGGAGTGAAGGGCGATTCTGGCTTCGCCTGACTGGCTGATGGCTCTGGTGGCTCCTGGCTGGCTGACGGCTCTGGAGGCTCCTAGCTGGCTGGTGGCTGTGGAGGCTCCTGACTGGCTGGCGGCTCTGGCGGCTCCTGGCTGACTGGCGGCTCTGGCGGCTCCTGAATGACTGGCGGCTCTGGGGGCTCAGGACAGACTGGCGGATCAGGACAGACTGGCGGCTCTGGCAGCTCAGGACAGACTGGCGGCTCTGGCGGCTCAGGACAAACGGGAGACTCTGGCGGCGCTGGGCAGGAGGAAGGCTCTGGCAGCGCTGGACAGGCGGGAGCACCTGTAGGGAGCAGACGGAGAGACAGCCTGGTGCGGGGGGCTGCCACCGGAGGGCTGGTGCGTGGAGGTGGCACTGGATAGACCGGACCATGCAGGCGCACTGGAGCTCTTGAGCACTGAGCCTGCCCAACCTTACCTCGTTGAATGCTCCCGGTAGCCAGGCCAGTGCGGCGAGGTGGAATAACCCACACTGGGCTGTGCTGACGAACCGGGGACACCATGCGTAAGGCTGGTGCCATGTACGCCGGCCTGAGGAGACGCACTGGAGACCAGATGCGTAGAGCCGGCTTCATGGCAACTGGCTCGATGCCCACACTAGCCCGGCCGATACGAGGAGCTGGAATGTACCACACCGGGCTATGCACACGCGCCGGGGAAACTGTGCGCTCCACCGCATAACACGGTGCCTGCCCGGTCCCTCTCGCTCTCCGGTAAGCACGGGAAGTTGGCGCAGGTCTCCTACCTGGCTTCACCACACTCCCCGTGTCCCTCCCCCCAATACATTTTTGGGGCTGCCTCTCGGGCTTCCAGCCGCGCTGCCGTGCTGCCTCCTCATACCAGCGCCTCTCTGCCTTCGCTGCCTCCAGCTCTGCCTTGGGACGGCGATATTTCCCTGGCTGTGCCCAGGGTCCTTTACCGTCCATAATCTCCTCCCAAGTCCAGGAGTCTTGTGTTCGCTGCTGCTGCCCGTTACCACTTACCACACCGCTTGGTCCTTTTGTGGTGGGTGTTTCTGTAACGGCAGATTTCCTCTTCGTCTGAAGAGGAGTAAGTATCGGACCAAGATGCAGCGTGGTAAGTATTCATAACGATTTATTAAAAACGAACTGAACACTGAAATACAAAACAATAAACGATGTGATGAAAACCGAAACAGTACCGTGTGGCGACAAACACTCACACGGAAACAAACACCCACAAACCAACAGTGAAACCCAGACTACCTAAGTATGATTCTCAATCAGAGACAACTAACGACACCTGCCTCTGATTGAGAACCATACTAGGCCGAAACAGAAACCAAACATAGAAAAACAAACATAGACTGCCCACCCCAACTCACGCCCTGACCATACTAAATAAAGACAAAACAAAGGAAATAAAGGTCAGAATGTGACAAAATGGTTTGAAGAGATCGGTGTGGAAGAACTTGACTGGCCTGCATAGAGCTTTGAACTCAACCTTATCGAACACCTTTGGGATTAATTGGAATGCTGACTGTGAGCCAGGTCTAATCCCCCAACATCAGTCCTGACCTCACTAATGCTCTTGTGGCTGAATGGAAGCAAGTCCCCACAGCAATGTTCCAACATCTAGTGGAAAGCATTCCCAGAACAGTGGAGGCTGTTATAGCAGTAAAGTGGGGACCAACTCCATATTAATGCCCATGATTTTGGAATGAGATTTTTGACGAGCAGGTGTCCACATACTGTACTTCTGGTTCATGTAGTACATGTTTCAAGCAGACCACCATAGTCCCTGTGCTCAAGAATGCCAAGGTAACCTGTCTAAATGACTATTGCCCCGTGGCATTGTAGCCATGAAATGCTTTGAAAAGCTGGTCATGGCTCACATCAACTGCATCATCCCAGACACCCTGGCCCACTGTATTTCACATACCGCACCTACAGATACACAGATGACGCTATCTATATTGCAACATTGCCCTTTCCCACCTGGACAAGAGGAACACGTAGGTGAGAATGCTGTTCATTGACTAGAGCTCAACGTTCAACACCATAGTGCCCTCCAAGTTCATCACTAAGCTCAGGACCCTGGGACTGACCACCTGCCTATTGCCACTGGATCCTGGACTTCCTGACGGGCCGACCACAGGTGGTGAGGGTAGGCAACAACAAATCCGCCATGCTGACCCTCAACACGGGGGCCGCTCAGGGGTGCGTGCTCAGTCTCCTCCTGTACTCCCTGTTCCCCCACGACTGTGTGACCATGCACGATTCCCACACTATCATTAAGTTTGCTGATGACATGACGGTGGTAGGTCTGATCACTGACAATGATGAGACAGCCTATGGAGAGGAGGTCATAGACCTGGCAGTGTGGTGTCAGTACAACAACCTCTCCCTCATTGTGAGCAAGACAAAGGAGCTGATCGTGGACTACAGGTAACGGAAGGCTGAGCACGCCCCCATCCACATCGACGGGGCTGTAGTGGAGCAGATCAAGAGCTTCAAGTTCCTCTGTGTCCACATCAATAACAAACTAACATCACTAAGGAATTCAAATGGTCCACATACACCACAGTCATGAAGAAGGCATGACAACACCTCTTGCCCCTCAGGAGGCTGAAAAACGATTTGTCATGGGCTGTCAGATCCACAAATAAGTTCTACAACTGCACCATTGAGAACATCTTGACAGGCTGCATCACCGCCTGGTATCTGTCAAAGACCCCAGCCACACAAACCATAGACGGTTCACTCTGTTACCACACGGCGAGCGGTACTGGAGCGTCATGTCTGGGACCAAAAGGCTCCTGAACAGCTTCCACCCCCAAGCCATATGACTGCTGAAAACTGAATCAAATGGGTACCTGGACTACCTGCATTGTCCCTTTTTTTGTACTAACTCTATACACACTCACACATACTGACACTCCAACACGCACACACACACATACAAACACATGATTATTGACACCACACACACACACACACATACAAACACATGATTATTGACACCACACACACACATACAAACACATGATTATTGACACACACACACACACACTTTTACACTCTCTAAATACGCTGCTGCTACTCTGTTAATTATTTATCCTGATTGCCTAGTCACTTTTACCCCTACCTACATGTATATATTACCTCAACTACCTCATACTCCTGCACATTGACTCGGTACCGGTACTCCTTGTATATAGACTCGTTATTGTTATCTATTTTCAACATTTATTTGCACATTGTCTTTAGTTTTAACTCTGCATTGTTGGGAAAGAGCTTGAAATTTCACTGTAAAGTATACACCTGTCGTATTCGGCACGTGACAAATCCATTTTTTAATTGCATTGTGTTATGTGAGTGTAGCTAACAGTAATGTCTATGGGGTCGTAGGCCTACGTGTGCTGTATGTAAGTATGGCGATGGAGGGAGTTACACTATCCAGGTTAGGTTTGGGCGGTATACCGTATACACACTGCTTTTGGAAAATATTCAGACCCTTTGACAAATTCAGTTGATTGGACATGATTTGGAAAGGCACACATCTGTCTATATAAGGTCCCACTGTTGACAGTGCAAGTCAGAGCAAAAACCAAGCCATGACGTTGAAAGAACTGTCCGTAGAGCTCTGAGACAGGATTGTGTCAAGGCACAGATCTGGGAAAGGGTACCAAAACATTTCTGCAGCATTGAAGGTCCCCAAGAACACAGTGGTCTCCATCATTCTTACATGGAGGAAGTTTAGAGCCACCAAATCTCTTCCAAGAGCTGGTCGCCCAGCCAAACTGAGCAATCGGGGTGAAGGACCTTGGTTAGGGAGGTGACCAAGAACCTGATGGTCACTCTGACAGAGCTCTGGAGTTCCTCTGTGGAGATGGAGAACCTTCCAGAGGGACAACCTTCTCTGCAGAACTCCACCAATCAGGCCTTTATGGTAGTGGCCAGATGGAAGCCACTCCTCAGTAAAATACACATTTGCCAAAAGACACCTAAAGACTCTCAGACCATGAGAAACAAGATTCTCAGATCAAAAGACACCTAAAGACTCTCAGACCATGGGAAACAAGATTCTCAGGTCTGATGAAACCAAGATTAAACTCTTTGGCCTGAATGCCAAGCATCACGTCTGGAGGAAACCTGACACCATCCCTATGATGAACTGGGAGAACTGGGAGACTAGTCGAGGCAAAGATGAACGGAGAAAAGTACAGAATGATTCTTGACGAAATCCTGCTCCTGAGCAGGAGACAAGGCAGGAGACTCTGAATGTCCTTGAGTGGCCCAGACAGAGCCTGGCTTGAACCCAATCAAACATCTATGGAGAGACCTGAAAATAGCTGTGCAGCGATGCTCCCCATCCAACCTGAAGAATGGGAGAAACTCCCCAAATACAGTTGTGCTAAGCTTGTAGCGTTATACCCAAGAAGACACAAGGCTGTAATTGCTGCCAAAGGTGCTTCAACAAAGTACTGAGTAAAAGGTCTGAATATTTATGTAAATGTGATATTTCAGTGTTTTATGTTTAATAAATCAGCAAACATTTATAAAAAAAACGTTTTTACTTTGTCATTATGGGGTATTGTTTAGATTGATGAGGAAAAAAACAATTAAATCAATTTTAGAATAAGGCTGTAACCTCACAAAATGTGTAAAAAGTGAAGGGATCTGAATACTATCCAAAGGCACTATACCATATAACGGGATATTTGGAACTAACCACAGGAGGGTTTTTCAATGCTTTCTATATCGTTGAAAATATTTTTTAAAATATAAATTTGAATATTTCTAGCTACTTTTTAAGCAAATACCTGCAGTCAACTTGTGCAATATGTTAGGAGATAAAGAAGATCTCGTTCATCATTTCACCTGTTTGTCATTGGGCAGATTCAGTTATGCTGAGTCGCGTGGCACCAGTCTATGGCCCGTTACGTGAGAGGACAAAAGCGGTCTTCTCAAATCGAACAGTAATATGTTCCGCTTCTCCATGTTGTCAACAAAGCAGCATTGTACATCATCCAGAAACCGAACCGAACAGAATCTTTTCCATAAAATATATGTTTGAATTTTCAAACTAGTTTTCAATTGAGAAGGCAGATAGTTATTTTTTTTAAATTAAAACAATCACTTTTGCATGTGAAGTTGCGCTATCCAGGCTAGGTTTGGGCAGTGGAGAAGAGATCCTACTCATTTCTCCACGTGTTCCTACATTACTTTTTTTGAGTCGACTTCCCCGTTAGCTTTGAACAGGACACCTGGTTCAAGCCCGGGAGGCAGCTCGGTTCCTAAACGAATGCAATCACTTTTCACCCCGTACGAAACACACCTAACCAGGCGCCCGGCCGAGATTAATCGAATTTCCTCATTATGAAGCTTACCGGTAGTCCCCAGTCACGCTGTGTTTGTTTACAAGCATTTTTTAGTTACTTGTATAACTTTATGAGCTGGGATGTCTGTCCTACAAATAGTTTAATAGTTTAATAGTCAGAGACTGTATAAAATGTTTACAATGTGCTCGTTAGCGTTTAGTTAGCATTCTCTATGGGATTTTACATGTACTTGTTATTATTGCTAACCTTTGGATTACAGCGGCTCAGTGGGGTTGAAAATACTGCCCCTTGTGTTCAGTGCTGTTCATGCCGAATATCTCGAGAGGGCACAAGGTCGTTATGAAGCTATGACAATCTGGATACCGCCCAAACCTAATCCAGACACTGTGGTGTCCCCTGGCATTCGCTAGATCAGTGGGATGAGGAGGTCTTTGCTTGTATAAACTCTGTTAAATATTCACACGTGAATGTCTGAGAGGGGCAAGGGGGGAAACACACACACAAAAGCCTGGACACACGTGTACACACACATGTCATACAGTACACACACACATACACATACACAGACACCCTGAGATGGTTCTGTGTCAAACCAGCCAAAAGGGAACCTCTCCCCTGACTCCAAAACATGTCTTCCTTCACTTCTAAATACTTGGACACATTTTAAGAAAAGTCTGTCTAAGTCATTGACATCAAACACAGTTTCATATACAGTATCTATTCTGTATGCACCAGAAGTGACATCACTACTTGTATCATCAGCTGGTGTTTTCAACACAAATGGTAACTCAGAAAAAAACTAGGTCAAATCATGATGTCAGTGATCTTGAAGTCGGAAAGTCAGACTTCTAGAAAGAGTTTACACTCTTGCAATTCTGAGTTGGATGACCGTTCAAAAAGCTTTTTCCCAGGTGGAGTTCACTTTTTTTCCCAGTTCCCAGTTGTTCCCAGTTGATTTGAACGCGGCAATACAATTTTTTTATTTTTTTAACCTTTATTTTACTAGGCAAGTCAGTTAAGAACAAATTCTTATTTACAATGACGGCCTAGGAACAGTGGGTTAACTGCCTGTTCAGGGGCAGAATGACAGATTTGTACCTTGTCAGCTCAGGGATTTGAACTTGCAACCTTCCAGTTACTAGTCCAACACTCTAACCACTAGGCTACCCTGCCAATAACAAGAATCCCAAAGTGCCCCCTTCCTCTCTGCTCTAGGACGACATCGAGGTGCTATTGTATGCACTTCTGACGTTCTTCTGACGTTCGGTACTAATTTTGGGTAAAGGCGGTACTGTTTATATCAAGATCTAGGAACGCCACCTCTATAAGAGGTCCAGGAGCTCAAGCAGTAGAAAAATGTAGGTTGGCACTCAGCTCCGGCGAACTTCCTGCCCAAGCAACTACACTTGCTCATGTAAATACAAAGTGTCTGAACAATGTTCAGTGATACTAATAGTGAGGCTAAATGCTAACAAGCTAAGCTAACAGCACCAGTGAATGAGATCTAACTATTCCTTTTAATTTTCTGGGAGGTTGGTGGCACCTTAATTGAGGAGGACGGGCTCGTGGTAATGGCTGGAGCGGAATAGGTGTAATGGAAATACATCAAACACATGGAAGTCATTCCATTTACTCTGTTCCACCCATTACTCTGAGCCGTCCTGCCCTCAGCATCCTCCACTGTCATCTTGGGTAGTATCCTGGGGTAAGATGCTATTTTCTGAGCACCAGTACAAGCTTTAGCTTGGGCTCCAGAGGGGGCCTCACCTGCAGTAGTTGTGGCTGCCAAGACCACCCTCTCCGTTGGGGTACTTGAGGGTGTTGTAGGGGTGCTGGAAGGTTTCGTTCCAGAAGAGGCAGGGCTTACCACCCAGGAGGCTTGTCTGGTTCTGGCAGCCTCTGTAGTCCTCTCCATTGGCTGTGTAACATTCTGGAAAGGGGGATAGGGGAGAGGGAGAGGGAGAGAGGGAGAGGGGGAGATCATTTATTAAACAAGTGTTCACTGTGTTTGGCATTGAGAGAAAAATATATATTCTGACCAACACTTGGGTGATTGGTTTCATCCAAGAAACTATGTCTAGGTGGCTAACAGGGGATAATATAGGATGACAGAGAGGAGATGGAGATGCTGACAGAGGATGACAGAGCGGAGAAGGAGGGGCTGACAGAGGATGACAGAGTGGACATGAAGGAGGCTGACAGAGTGGAGATGGAGGGGCTGACAGAGGATGACAGAGTGGAGAAGGAGGGGCTGACAGAGGATGACAGAGTGGAGATGGAGGGGCTGACAGAGGATGACAGAGTGGACATGAAGGAGGCTAACAGAGTGGAGATGGAGGGGCTGACAGAGGATGACAGAGTGAACATGAAGGAGGCTGACAGAGTGGAGATGGAGGGGCTGACAGAGGATGACAGAGTGGAGAAGGAGGGGCTGACAGAGGATGACAGAGTGGACATGAAGGAGGCTGACAGAGTGGAGATGGAGGGGCTGACAGAGGATGACAGAGTGGAGAAGGAGGGGCTGACAGAGGATGACAGAGTGGAGATGGAGGGGCTGACAGAGGATGACAGAGTGGACATGAAGGAGGCTAACAGAGTGGAGATGGAGGGGCTGACAGAGGATGACAGAGTGGAGATGGAGGGGCTGACGGAGTGGAGATGGAGGGGCTGACAGAGGATGACAGAGTGGAGATGGAGGGGCTGACAGAGGATGACAGAGTGGAGATGGAGGGGCTGACAGAGGATGACAGAGTGGAGATGGAGGGGCTGACAGAGGATGACAGAGTGGAGATGGAGGGGCTGACAGAGGATGACAGAGTGGAGATGGAGGGGCTGACAGAGGATGACAGAGTGGAGATGGAGGGGCTGACAGAGGATGACAGAGTGGAGATGGAGGGGCTGACAGAGGATGACAGAGTGGAGATGGAGGGGCTGACGGAGTGGAGATGGAGGGGCTGACAGAGGATGACAGAGTGGAGATGGAGGGGCTGACAGAGGATGACAGAGTGGAGATGGAGGGGCTGACAGATGACAGAGTAGAGATGGAGGGGCTGACAGAGGATGACAGAGTGGAGATGGAGGGGCTGACAGAGGATGACAGAGTGGAGATGGAGGGGCTGACAGAGGATGACAGAGTGGAGATGGAGGGGCTGACAGAGGATGACAGAGTGGAGATGGAGGGGCTGACAGAGGATGACAGAGTGGAGATGGAGGGGCTGACAGATGACAGAGTAGAGATGGAGGGGCTGACAGAGGATGACAGAGTGGAGATGGAGGGGCTGACAGATGACAGAGTAGAGATGGAGGGGCTGACAGATGACAGAGTGGAGATGGAGGGGCTGACAGATGACAGAGTGGAGATGGAGGGGCTGACAGATGACAGAGTGGAGATGGAGGGGCTGACAGATGACAGAGTGGAGATGGAGGGGCTGACAGATGACAGAGTGGAGATGGAGGGGCTGACAGATGACAGAGTGGAGATGGAGGGGCTGACAGATGACAGAGTGGAGATGGAGGGGCTGACAGAGGATGACAGAGTGGAGATGGAGGGGCTGACAGATGACAGAGTAGAGATGGAGGGGCTGACAGATGACAGAGTGGAGATGGAGGGGCTGACAGATGACAGAGTAGAGATGGAGGGGCTGACAGAGGATGACAGAGTAGAGATGGAGGGGCTGACAGATGACAGAGTGGAGATGGAGGGGCTGACAGATGACAGAGTAGAGATGGAGGGGCTGACAGATGACAGAGTGGAGATGGAGGGGCTGACAGATGACAGAGTAGAGATGGAGGGGCTGACAGATGACAGAGTAGAGATGGAGGGGCTGACAGATGACAGAGTGGAGATGGAGGGGCTGACAGATGACAGAGTAGAGATGGAGGGGCTGACAGAGGATGACAGAGTAGAGATGGAGGGGCTGACAGATGACAGAGTGGAGATGGAGGGGCTGACAGATGACAGAGTGGAGATGGAGGGGCTGACAGATGACAGAGTGGAGATGGAGGGGCTGACAGATGATGACAGAGTGGAGATGGAGGGGCTGACAGATGACAGAGTAGAGATGGAGGGGCTGACAGATGATGACAGAGTAGAGATGGAGGGGCTGACAGAGGATGACAGAGTGGAGATGGAGGGGCTGACAGAGGATGACAGAGTAGAGATGGAGGGGCTGACAGAGGATGACAGAGTGGAGATGGAGGGGCTGACAGATGATGACAGAGTGGAGATGGAGGGGCTGACAGATGGCAGAGTAGAGATGGAGGGGCTGACAGATGATGACAGAGTGGAGATGGAGGGGCTGACAGATGATGACAGAGTGGAGATGGAGGGGCTGACAGATGACAGAGTGGAGATGGAGGGGCTGACAGAGGATGACAGAGTGGAGATGGAGGGGCTGACAGATGATGACAGAGTGGAGATGGAGGGGCTGACAGATGACAGAGTAGAGATGGAGGGGCTGACAGATGATGACAGAGTAGAGATGGAGGGGCTGACAGAGGATGACAGAGTGGAGATGGAGGGGCTGACAGAGGATGACAGAGTAGAGATGGAGGGGCTGACAGAGGATGACAGAGTGGAGATGGAGGGGCTGACAGATGATGACAGAGTGGAGATGGAGGGGCTGACAGATGACAGAGTAGAGATGGAGGGGCTGACAGATGATGACAGAGTGGAGATGGAGGGGCTGACAGATGATGACAGAGTGGAGATGGAGGGGCTGACAGATGACAGAGTAGAGATGGAGGGGCTGACAGATGATGACAGAGTGGAGATGGAGGGGCTGACAGATGACAGAGTGGAGATGGAGGGGCTGACAGATGACAGAGTGGAGATGGAGGGGCTGACAGAGGATGACAGAGTAGAGATGGAGGGGCTGACAGATGACAGAGTGGAGATGGAGGGGCTGACAGATGACAGAGTAGAGATGGAGGGGCTGACAGATGACAGAGTAGAGATGGAGGGGCTGACAGATGACAGAGTAGAGATGGAGGGGCTGACAGATGACAGAGTAGAGATGGAGGGGCTGACAGATGACAGAGTGGAGATGGAGGGGCTGACAGAGGATGACAGAGTGGAGATGGAGGGGCTGACAGATGACAGAGTAGAGATGGAGGATTCAGCTTAAACTATGTTTGAAATATCAATTTAGTTTGTAATTATAATTGAATACATGTTTTATTCCAAACTACATTCTATGTCTGAGGATATGTTTATGATGACACAAGTATGCAGTTGCATAAATTATACAGATAGTCTACAATTATATAAAAACAAAGAATCAAGATAAATGAATTGTATAATTTATATACACTGCTCAAAAAAATAAAGGGAACACTTAAACAACACAATGTAACTCCAAGTCAATCACACTTCTGTGAAATCAAACTGTCCACTTAGGAAGCAACACTGATTGACAATAAATTTCACATGCTGTTGTGCAAATGGAATAAACAACAGGTGGAAATTATAGGCAATTAGCAAGACACTCCCAATAAAGGAGTGGTTCTGCAGGTGGTGACCACAGACCACTTCGCAGTTCCTATGCTTCCTGGCTGACATTTTGGTCACTTTTGAATGCTGGCGGTGCTTTCACTCTAGTGGTAGCATGAGACGGAGTCTACAACCCACATAAGTGGCTCAGGTAGTGCAGCTCATCCAGGATGGCACATCAATGCGAGCTGTGGCAAGAAGGTTTGCTGTGTCTGTCAGCGTAGTGTCCAGAGCATGGGGGCGCTACCAGGAGACAGGCCAGTACATCAGGAGACGTGGAGGAGGCCGTAGGAGGGCAACAACTCAGCAGCAGGACCGCTACCTCCGCCTTTGTGCAAGGAGGAGCACTGCCAGAGCCCTGCAAAATGACCTCCAGCAGGCCACAAATGTGCATGTGTCTGCTCAAACGGTCAGAAATAGACTCCATGAGGGTGGTATGAGGGCCCGACGTCCACAGGTGGGGGTTGTGCTTACAGCACAACACAGTTCAGGCCGTTTGGCATTTGCCAGAGAACCTTCGCCACTGGCGCCCTGTGCTCTTCACAGATGAAAGCAGGTTCACACTGAGCACATGTGACAGACATGACAGTCTGGAGACGCCGTGGAGAATGTTTTGCTGCCTGCAATATCCTCCAGCATGACCGGTTTGGCGGTGGGTCAGTCATGGTGTGTGGTGGCATTTCTTTGGGGGGCAGCACATCCCTCCATGTGCTCGCCAGAGGTAGCCTGACTGCCATTAGGTGCCAAGATGAGATCCTCAGCCCCCTTGTGAGACCATATGCTGGTGCGGTTGGCCCTGGGTTCCTCCTAATGCAAGACAATGCTAGACCTCATGTGGCTGGAGAGTGTCAGCAGTTCCTGCAAGAGGAAGGCATTGATGCTATGGACTGGCCCGCCCGTTCCCCAGACCTGAATCCAATTGAGCACATCTGGGACATCATGTCTCGCTCCCATCCACCAACGCCGAGTTGCACCACAGACTGTCCAGGAGTTGGCGGATGCTTTAGTCCAGGTCTGGGAGGAGATCCCTCAGGAGACCATCCGCCACCTCATCAGGAGCATGCCCAGGCATTGTAGGGAGGTCATACAGGCACGTGGAGGCCACACACACTACTGAGCCTCATTTTGACTTGTTTTAAGGACATTACATCATGTAGTTGGATCAGCCTGTAGTGTGGTTTTCCACTTTAATTTTGAGTGTGACTCCAAATCCAGACCTCCATGGGTTGATAAATTTGAGTTCCATTGATAATTTTTGTGCGATTTTGTTGTCAGCACATTCAACTATGTAAAGAAAAAAGTATTTAATAAGAATATTTCATTAATTCAGATCTAGGATGTGTTATTTTAGTGTTCCCTTTATTTTTTTGAGCAGTGTATATATTATAGGTAATGCTGAGCTTTTAAATTAACCTTCTGCTGCAAAGGTTTAACAGCAGGCTAGCATCAGGTTCATAGACATTAAAACCAGGTTGACTCTCTTAGGAAGGATGAAAACTACTATATCGACCATGATCCTTTGGTAGTTAATGTCACCTTCAACATGATCCTTTGGTAGTTATGGTCACCTTCAACATGATCCTTTGGTAGTGACGGCCACCTTCAACATGATCCTTTGGTAGTTAATGTCACCTTCAACATGATCCTTTGGTAGTTATGGTCACCTTCAACATGATCCTTTGGTAGTTACGGTCACCTTGAACATGATCCTTTGGTAGTTACGGTCACTTTCAACATGATCCTTTGGTAGTTACGGTCACTTTCAACATGATCCTTTGGTAGTTACGGCCACCTTCAACATGATCCTTTGGTAGTTAATGTCACCTTCAACATGATCCTTTGGTAGTTACGGCCACCTTCAACATGATCCTTTGGTAGTTACGGCCACCTTCAACATGATCCTTTGGTAGTTACTGTCACCTTCAACATGATCCTTTGGTAGTTAATGGT
>NC_056440.1:10670457-10702957 GCF_018296145.1 Oncorhynchus tshawytscha | reverse complement strand
ATTCTTCAAATAGTGCTTGTTGGCAAGCAATGGAGGGAGAGAGAGAGAAAGAAAGACAGAGCGAGAGAGAGAAAGAGAAACAGAGAGAGAGAGAGAAAGAAAGACAGAGCGAGAGAGAGGTAGGTAGGGAGAGAGAGAGAGAGAGAGAGAGAGAGAGGGGAAGAAACAGGGAGAGTTTTGGGAGCTGGTGTGTGTGAACAAAGTCCTCTATTTTCACATCCTCTGACCATAGCACCGCCTGTAGTTTGATAGATGACATTGGCACCTGGGTTGGAGCCTGAGCTATGGTCAGATGACATCAAATTAGAGCTCTTTGGTCACGCACACCAGTGGTGGGTTTGGCATTGAAAAACACAAGCATGTGCAGGAAAGTACCTCATACCTACAGTAAGATATGGAGGTGGAGCGTTCATGTTGTGGGGCTATTTTGCTTCCACTGGTCCTGGGGCCCTTGACAAGGTCAACAGCATCATGAACTTTATCAAGTACTGGGACATTTTAGCCAAAAGGCTGGTTGCCTCTGCCAGGAGGCTGACACTTGGCCGCAAGTGGATCTTCCAGCAAGACAATAACCCCAAAGCACTAATCAAAATCCACAAAAGAAACTGACCACAAAATTG
This sequence comes from Oncorhynchus tshawytscha, assembly GCF_018296145.1. Lineage (NCBI taxonomy): Eukaryota > Metazoa > Chordata > Actinopteri > Salmoniformes > Salmonidae > Oncorhynchus > Oncorhynchus tshawytscha. The sequence goes on along the minus strand of NC_056440.1, from coordinate 10,702,337 downwards.
TACATTTTGTAAAGACCATCTCAGTCTCCATTGAAACCTGTGGTTTTGAATTGAAGAAGGCAGTCCGGTAGTGCAGACGAAGGATATCATGGAAGATTCTGTACGGAGGAACGGTCTAAGATCCCTCCCAAAGTGTTCTCCAATCTCAAAAAACATTTTAGAAAAAGGCTCAGTGTCATTATCCTCACAACAGGAGGGAGCTAGAGTATTGAAAGGAGGGGTGCCAATTATCTTAAAAATATATATACACAGTACCAGACAAAGGTTTGGACACACCTACTCATTCAATGTTTTTTTGGTAGAATAATAGTGAAGACATCAAAACTATGAAATAACACATGGAATCATGTAGGAACCAAGAGATCAACAAATCAAAATATATTTGACATTCTCCAAAGTAGCCACCCTTTGCCTTGATGACAGCTTTACACACTCATGGCATTCTCTCAACCAGCTTCATGAGAAATGCTTTTTTGGTTCCTACATGATTCCAAATGTTTTATTTCATAGTTTTGATGTCTTCACTATTATTCTACGATGTAGAAATTAGTAAAGAATAAAGAAAAACCCTTGAATGAGTTTCCAAACTTTTGACTGGTACTGTAGACATATTTTCTCTTTCTCTGATTGTATTAGTATAAAAGTATATACATTCACAATGTTTTGGAGCATACAACATAGGTCATTATTTGTATTATTTATTTTATACAGTCTTTTTTGCTCATCTTTATCAAGAGTGACAAATATGGACCCCACTGTACATCTAAACTCTGCCTGTATCTGTTAATCTGTTCCATGTTGCTAACGGCTGTTAGCTGCTGCCATTACTCTGCCATCACTGTTCTGCTGCTCAATACTAATGGCATGGTAACCAGCAAGGCCAGGGTCGTGGAGGGCCAGCTGTGGGCTGGAGACCCAATCTGAAGGGGACCCAGCTGGGACCAAAAGGAGAGGAGAGGAGGGTGGCTCTGGTGCACTGGTTTGGTTCTCTTTTCCCACCACAGCATCATTTCCATTTACACATCAAACATCAAAGCAGTGAGACTTAAGAGGAGGAATGATCAGAGTAGACTACTGCAGGAGGGCACCGCATTGCAGAGGGAAAAAGTAATATATTTTTACTGTAGTACTGTTAAGTATGTAGTACTGTAGTACTGTTAAGTATGTAGCACTGTAGTACTGTTAAGTATGTAGTACTGTAGTACTGTTAAGTATGTAGTACTGTAGTACTGTTAAGTATGTATTTGTTTATTGCTTTCACCCCTTTTTTCTCCCCTATTTTGTGATATTCAATTGCGATCTAATTACAATCTTGTCTCATCGCAGCAACTGCCCAACAGGCTCGGGAGAGGCAAAGGTCGAGTCGTGCGTCCTCCAAAATATGACTCGCCAAACAGCGCTCTTTAACAACACTCTCCCGCTTAACCCGGAAGCCAGCAGCACCAAACTGTCGGAGGGAAACGCTGTTCAACTGATGACAACCCACCACAAGGAGTCGCTATAGCACGATGAGCCAAGTAAAGCCCCCCAAGGACAAACACTCCCCGAACCTGGACGACGCTAGGCCAATTGTGCACTGCCCTACGGGACTCCAGGTCACGGCCGGTTATGACACAACCCGGGATGGAACCCGGGTCTGTAGTAACGCCTCAAGCACTGTGATGCAATGCCTTAGACCGCTGCGCCACTCGCGAAGCACAGTAAAGTTACGTTTTATAGAGCTATAGTAGCTGAGGTGAGGTGTTTAGATACAGTACTATGAGGTGTTCTGATACAGTACTACGAGGTGTTCTGATACAGTACTATGAGGTGTTTAGATACAGTACTATGAGGTGTTTAGATACAGTACTATGAGGTGTTTAGATACAGTACTATGAGGTGTTCTGATACAGTACTATGAGGTGTTCTGATACAGTACTATGAGGTGTTTAGATACAGTACTATGAGGTGTTCTGATACAGTACTACGAGGTGTTCTGATACAGTACTATGAGGTGTTCCGATACAGTATTACAGCATGGGGTATCAGTGGTATAGTCTGCCTACCTGATAAACTCAACCCTTCCCTTTTTACTGAATAAAAAGATGATCAAAGTATCCTTACAAGGGTGAATGGAAAAGTGAGTCCTATGCCCACATAAGTGAGAAATCTCCGATCACTATAGCAAAGTATTCCACCAATACAATGATTATTCTCCTTTAAAACCATTGTCATTTAATTAATGGACCAAATAGGGAAGAACTAAATCCACTAAGAGAATAGCGTCAATAGCCAGGGTCAGAGTCTGGATCAGGGTCAGAGTCTGGATCAGGGTCAGTGTCTGGACCAGGGTCAGTGTCTGGACCAGGGTCAGTGTCTGGACTAGGGTCAGTGTCTGGACTAGGGTCAGTGTCTGAACCAGGGTCAGTGTCTGAACCGGGGTCAGTGTCTGGACCAGGGTCAGTGTCTGGACCAGGGTCTCTGTGGCTCCAAGTGAAGGCTGTGTCATGATTCTACACTCTTTTCCAAAAGTGTGCACTTCCACCATTGTCAAATCCATGCGAGAAAGTGTGCAAGTCAAGTGCACACTTTGGGTAAAGGGCACATAATCGGGATGCAGACATACATGAACATGTACCACCAGATTGTTACATTGCATTCGTAAAGTATTCAGACCCCTTGACTGATTCCACATTTTGTTACGTTACAGCCTAAAATGGATTATCCTCATTCTAAATGTTCACTCATCAATCTACACACAGACCCCATAATGGCAAAGCGAAAACATCTTTTTAGACATTTTTGCAAATGTAATTAAAAAGAAAACACTGAAATATAACATTTAAATAAGTATTCAGACCCTTTGCTATGCTTGTCTGAAGGAAGAACAGTACTGGCATTGGGTCTGTGTGGAGACTGTTTAAACACAGCAGAAAGCTGAGACAATATCTTTTTAAATGAATTTATCTTATTAACACTTTGTTCTAGCTAGCTATTTGTGTAGGTAGCTATCATACAAATCATTAAAATCCAGACAGAAAATATGTATGTTTCTGTTTAAGGACACATATAGTTGCATGTCCCTGATGACTCTGATCCCCCTATTGAAGCAACAACAAAACACTGTTGACTTTCAATATAAAACAGGACGCCTGTCAACACACAGCTGGACTCACCTGCTCCTGCTTTCTCCTGTTGTGATGTTTACAAACAAACATGTGACTGGCTCAACTGTTCTGCGGAACTACGGAAAGCTTTATAATGTACAATTATGTGACATGTGAAATGAAAAACGCAATCTGCTTTACCTTTTAATGCATGTGTTTGCTTAAAAAGTAACTACAAATATTGACAACTCAGCTTCAACACTGTTGACGTGGCCATTTCCAAATATCCCAGTATACCGCCCACGCCTTACATCTTCACATCTTTACCTCCCCTGCCTCCTCCTATCACAGAACACACAGGCACGCACTCACACGCTTTTATTTATTTATTTTACCTTGATTCAACTAGGCAAGTCAGTTAAGAACCAGTTCTTGTTTTCAATGACGGCCTAGGAACAGTGGGTTAACTTCCTTGTTCAGGGGCAGAGTGACAGATTTTTACCTTGTCAGCTCAGGAATTTGATCTTGTAACCTTTCGGTTACTAGTCCAACACTCTAACCACTAGAGGTTAACTGCCGCGCAGGCAGGCAGGCAGGCAGGCAGGCAGGCAGGCAGGCAGGCAGGCAGACAGACACACATATACACACACACACAGGGACAGAAAGGGAAGGGAGCGGGTTAGGGGGAGAGAGGGAAGGGAAGGGAGGGGGTTAGGGGTGAGAGGGAAGGAGGGAAGGGGAGGGGGTTAGGTGGAGAGAGGGAAGGGGTTTAGGGGAGAGAGGGTGGGGGAAGGAGGGGAGGGGGTTATGGGAGAGAGAGAAGGGGATGGAGGGGGTTAGGTGGAGAGAGGTAAGGGTAGGGGGGTTTGAGGGAGAGAGGGAGGGGGAGAAAGAGGGAAGGGGTTATGGGGAGAGAGGGAAGGAGAGAGAGGGGGTTAGGCGGAGAGAGGAAGGGAGGGGTTAGGGTGAGGGAGTTAGGGAAGAGAGGAATGGGGAGGGAGGGATTGGGGGAGAGAGGGAGAGAGGGAGGGGGTTAGGGGGAGAAAGGGAGGGAGGTCAACATTCACAAGGACTTAGGACCAGACGGATTACCAGGACGTGTACTCCGAGCATGCGCTGACCAACTGGCAAGTGTCTTCACTGACATTTTCAACCTCTCCCTGGCTTGAGGCTGTAATACCTACATGTTTCAAGCAGTCCACCATAGTCCCTGTGCTCAAGAACGCCAAGGTAACCTGCCTAAATGACTATTGCCCCGTAGCACTCACGTCTGTAGCCATGAAGTGCTTTGAAAGGCTGGTCATGGCTCAAATCGGCACCATCATCCCAGAAACCCTAGAGCCACTCCAATTTGCACACTGCCCCAACAGATCCACAGATGACGCAATCTCTATTGCACTCAACACTACCCTTTCCCACCTGGAAAAAAGGAATACCTACAGTATGTGAGAATGATATTTATTGACTACAGCTCAGCATTCAACACCATAGTGCCCTCAAAGCTCATCACTAAGATAAGGACCCTGGGACTAAACACTTCCCTCTGAAACTGGATCCTGGATTTCCTGACGGGCAGCCCCCAGGTGGTAAGGGTAGGCAACAACACATCTACCACGCTTATCCTCAACACTGGGGCCCCTCAGGGGTGTGTTCTTAGTCCTCTCATGTACTCCCTGTTCACAAAGGCCCTAAAAATTGCCAAAGAATCCAGCCACCCTAGTCATAGACCATTCTCTCTGCTACCGCACGGCAAGCAGTACCGGAACGCCAAGTCTAGGTCCAAAAGGCTTCTTAAAAACCTCAATTACCTCAACTAACCTGTACCCCCGCACATTGACTCTGTACTGGTACCTCCTGTATATAGCCTCTTTATTGACTCTATACCGGTACCCCCTGTATATAGCCTCCACATTGACTCTGTACTGGTACCCCCTGTATATAGCCTCGTTATTGTTATATTATTGTTGCTCTTTTATTTTTTTTACTTTAGTTTATTTAGTAAATATTTTTCTTAAAACTTCATAGTGGGTTAAGGGCTTGTGAGTAAGCATTTCATGGTAAGGTGTTGTATTTGGTGGTGTAGTATACACATGTTATATTCAGTCTACACATGTTGTATTCAGTATACACATGTTATATTCAGTATACACATGTTGTATTCAGTCTACACATGTTGTATTCAGTTTACACATGTTGTATTCAGTATACACATGTTATATTCAGTCTACACATGTTGTATTCTGTTTACACATGTTGTATTCAGTATACACATGTTATATTCAGGCTACACATGTTATATTCAGTCTACACATGTTATATTCAGTCTACACATGTTGTATTCAGTTTACACATGTTATATTCAGTCTGCACATGTTGTATTCAGTTTACACATGTTGTATTCAGTATACACATGTTATATTCAGGCTACACATGTTATATTCAGTCTACACATGTTATATTCAGTCTACACATGTTGTATTCAGTTTACACATGTTGTATTCAGTCTACACATGTTGTATTCAGTCTACACATGTTATATTCAGTCTACACATGTTATATTCAGTCTACACATGTTGTATTCAGTTTACACATGTTGTATTCAGTTTACACATGTTATATTCAGTTTACACATGTTGTATTCAGTTTACACATGTTGTATTCAGTTTACACATGTTGTATTGAGTCTATTCTGTCTACACATGTTGTATTCAGTTTACACATACTGTATTCAGTCTACACATGTTGTATTCAGTCTACACATGTTGTATTCAGTATACACATGTTATATTCAGTCTACACATGTTATATTCAGTCTACACATGTTATATTCTGTCTACACATGTTGTATTCAGTCTACACATGTTATATTCAGTCTACACATGTTATATTCAGTCTACACATGTTATATTCTGTCTACACATGTTGTATTCAGTCTACACATGTTGTATTCTGTCTACACATGTTATATTCAGTCTACACATGTTGTATTCAGTCTACACATGTTGTATTCAGTCTACACATATTGTATTCAGTCTATTCTGTCTACACATGTTGTATTCAGTCTCCACATGTTGAATTCAGTCTAAACATGTTGTATTCAGTCTACACATGTTGTATTCAGTCTACACATGTTATATTCAGTCTACACATGTTGTATTCAGTCTACACATGTTGTATTCAGTCTACACATGTTGTATTCAGTCTACACATGTTGTATTCAGTCTACACATGTTGTATTCAGTCTACACATGTTATATTCAGTCTACACATGTTGTATTCAGTCTACACATGTTGTATTCAGTCTACACATGTTGTATTCAGTCTACACATGTTGTATTCAGTCTACACATGTTATATTCAGTCTACACATGTTATATTCAGTCTACACATGTTGTATTCAGTCTACACATGTTATATTCAGTCTACACATGTTGTATTCAGACTACACATGTTGTATTCAGTCTACACATGTTATATTCAGTCTACACATGTTGTATTCAGACTACACATGTTGTATTCAGTCTACACATGTTGTATTCTGTCTACACATGTTGTATTCAGTCTATTCTGTCTACACATGTTGTATTCAGACTACACATGTTGTATTCAGTCTACACATGTTGTATTCTGTCTACACATGTTGTATTCAGTCTATTCTGTCTACACATGTTGTATTCAGTCTACACATGTTGTATTGAGTCTATTCTGTCTACACATGTTGTATTCAGTCTACACATGTTGTATTCAGTCTACACATGTTATATTCAGTCTACACATGTTGTATTCTGTCTACACATGTTGTATTCAGTATACACATGTTGTATTCTGTCTACACATGTTGTATTGAGTCTATTCAGTCTACACATGTTGTATTCAGTCTACACATGTTATATTCAGTATACACATGTTGTATTCTGTCGACACATGTTGTATTCAGTATACACATGTTGTATTCTGTCTACACATGTTGTATTGAGTCTATTCAGTCTACACATTTTGTATTCTGTCTACACATGTTGTATTCAGTATACACATGTTGTATTCTGTCTACACATGTTGTATTGAGTCTACACATGTTGTATTCAGTCTACACATATTGTATTCAGTCTATTCTGTCTACACATGTTGTATTCAGTCTCCACATGTTGAATTCAGTCTAAACATGTTGTATTCAGTCTACACATGTTGTATTCAGTCTACACATGTTGTATTCAGTCTACACATGTTATATTCAGTCTACACATGTTGTATTCAGTCTACACATGTTGTATTCAGTCTAAACATGTTGTATTCAGTCTACACATGTTATATTCAGTCTACACATGTTGTATTCAGACTACACATGTTGTATTCAGTCTACACATGTTGTATTCAGTCTACACATGTTATATTCAGTCTACACATGTTATATTCAGTCTACACATGTTTTATTCAGTCTACACATGTTATATTCAGTCTACACATGTTGTATTCAGACTACACATGTTGTATTCAGTCTACACATGTTATATTCAGTCTACACATGTTGTATTCAGACTACACATGTTGTATTCAGTCTACACATGTTGTATTCTGTCTACACATGTTGTATTCAGTCTATTCTGTCTACACATGTTGTATTCAGACTACACATGTTGTATTCAGTCTACACATGTTGTATTCTGTCTACACATGTTGTATTCAGTCTATTCTGTCTACACATGTTGTATTCAGTCTACACATGTTGTATTGAGTCTATTCTGTCTACACATGTTGTATTCAGTCTACACATGTTGTATTCAGTCTACACATGTTATATTCAGTCTACACATGTTGTATTCTGTCTACACATGTTGTATTCAGTATACACATGTTGTATTCTGTCTACACATGTTGTATTGAGTCTATTCAGTCTACACATGTTGTATTCAGTCTACACATGTTATATTCAGTATACACATGTTGTATTCTGTCTACACATGTTGTATTCAGTATACACATGTTGTATTCTGTCTACACATGTTGTATTGAGTCTATTCAGTCTACACATGTTGTATTCTGTCTACACATGTTGTATTCAGTATACACATGTTGTATTCTGTCTACACATGTTGTATTGAGTCTACACATGTTGTATTCTGTCTATTCAGTCTACACATGTTGTATTCTGTCTACACATGTTGTATTCAGTCTATTCTGTCTACACATGTTGTATTCTGTCTACACATGTTGTATTCAGTCTACACATGTTGTATTCAGTCTACACATGTTGTATTCAGTCTATTCTGTCTACACATGTTGTATTCTGTCTACACATGTTGTATTCAGTCTATTCTGTCTACACATGTTGCATTCTGTCTACACATGTTGTATTCAGTCTACACATGTTGTATTCAGTCTACACATGTTATATTCAGTCTACACATGTTGTATTCAGTCTAAACATGTTGTATTCAGTCTACACATGTTGTATTCAGTCTAAACATGTTGTATTCAGTCTACACATGTTATATTCAGTCTACACATGTTGTATTCAGACTACACATGTTGTATTCAGTCTACACATGTTGTATTCAGTCTACACATGTTATATTCAGTCTACACATGTTATATTCAGTCTACACATGTTGTATTCAGTCTACACATGTTATATTCAGTCTACACATGTTGTATTCAGACTACACATGTTGTATTCAGTCTACACATGTTATATTCAGTCTACACATGTTGTATTCAGACTACACATGTTGTATTCAGTCTACACATGTTGTATTCTGTCTACACATGTTGTATTCAGTCTATTCAGACTACACATGTTGTATTCAGTCTACACATGTTGTATTCTGTCTACACATGTTGTATTCAGTCTATTCTGTCTACACATGTTGTATTCAGTCTACACATGTTGTATTGAGTCTATTCTGTCTACACGTTGTATTCAGTCTGCACATGTTGTATTCAGTCTACACATGTTATATTCAGTCTACACATGTTGTATTCTGTCTACACATGTTGTATTCAGTATACACATGTTGTATTCTGTCTACACATGTTGTATTGAGTCTATTCAGTCTACACATGTTGTATTCAGTCTACACATGTTATATTCAGTATACACATGTTGTATTCTGTCTACACATGTTGTATTCAGTATACACATGTTGTATTCTGTCTACACATGTTGTATTCAGTCTACACATGTTGTATTCTGTCTACACATGTTGTATTCAGTCTACACATGTTATATTCTGTCTACACATGTTGTATTGAGTCTACACATGTTGTATTCTGTCTATTCAGTCTACACATGTTGTATTCTGTCTACACATGTTGTATTCAGTCTATTCTGTCTACACATGTTGTATTCTGTCTATTCTGTCTACACATGTTGTATTCTGTCTACACATGTTGTATTCAGTCTACACATGTTGTATTCAGTCTATTCTGTCTACACATGTTGTATTCTGTCTACACATGTTGTATTCAGTCTATTCTGTCTACACATGTTGCATTCTGTCTACACATGTTGTATTCAGTCTACACATGTTGTATTCAGTCTACACATGTTATATTCAGTCTACACATGTTGTATTCAGTCTAAACATGTTGTATTCAGTCTACACATGTTGTATTCAGTCTAAACATGTTGTATTCAGTCTACACATGTTATATTCAGTCTACACATGTTGTATTCAGACTACACATGTTGTATTCAGTCTACACATGTTGTATTCAGTCTACACATGTTATATTCAGTCTACACATGTTATATTCAGTCTACACATGTTGTATTCAGTCTACACATGTTATATTCAGTCTACACATGTTGTATTCAGACTACACATGTTGTATTCAGTCTACACATGTTATATTCAGTCTACACATGTTGTATTCAGACTACACATGTTGTATTCAGTCTACACATGTTGTATTCTGTCTACACATGTTGTATTCAGTCTATTCAGACTACACATGTTGTATTCAGTCTACACATGTTGTATTCTGTCTACACATGTTGTATTCAGTCTATTCTGTCTACACATGTTGTATTCAGTCTACACATGTTGTATTGAGTCTATTCTGTCTACACGTTGTATTCAGTCTGCACATGTTGTATTCAGTCTACACATGTTATATTCAGTCTACACATGTTGTATTCTGTCTACACATGTTGTATTCAGTATACACATGTTGTATTCTGTCTACACATGTTGTATTGAGTCTATTCAGTCTACACATGTTGTATTCAGTCTACACATGTTATATTCAGTATACACATGTTGTATTCTGTCTACACATGTTGTATTCAGTATACACATGTTGTATTCTGTCTACACATGTTGTATTGAGTCTATTCAGTCTACACATGTTGTATTCTGTCTACACATGTTGTATTCAGTATACACATGTTGTATTCTGTCTACACATGTTGTATTGAGTCTACACATGTTGTATTCTGTCTATTCAGTCTACACATGTTGTATTCTGTCTACACATGTTGTATTCAGTCTATTCTGTCTACACATGTTGTACACATGTTGTATTCTGTCTACACATGTTGTATTCAGTCTACACATGTTATATTCAGTATACACATGTTGTATTCTGTCTACACATGTTGTATTCAGTATACACATGTTGTATTCTGTCTACACATGTTGTATTCAGTCTACACATGTTGTATTCAGTCTATTCTGTCTACAGATGTTGTATTCAGTCTACACATGTTGTATTCTGTCTACACATGTTGTATTCTGTTGATTTGATGTTGAACTAGCACTCAGAGATGTGTGATAAGCAGATGCAGAACATGGATTCATCTGTCTACCCACAGCATTCCTTTATTCTCTCTCTCCATTCTCCATCCTCTCTCTCCCCCTCCTCTCCTCTCTCCTCTCCCTCCTCTCTCTCTCTCATTCTTTACCTCATCTCTATCCCTCCCTCTCTCATTTTCCCTCTCCTTCTCTCTCTCGCTCTCCTTCCTCTCTCTCTTCCTCCCTCCTTCTCTCCTCGTCTGTTTCTCTCTCTCTCCATCTCTCTCTCGCTTCTTCACTCCCTCCATCTATCCTTCCGACGCACTTACTGTAAGAGAGTACAAAAAGGGTTTTAATCAGCCGAGCCGAGTGGCTGTGTTTTAAGACTCATCCAATGTGGGGGACGGGATGGGGCCACCCAGACACAGACTGCATTGTTCCAACTTCCCAGTGGTCGGGGCTGTGTCATTGTGCCCGTGTCATTCATTCAATCAGTTTCACACACTCTGTCCTCCACAACAGACGGTTGTCTGCCCACTAGCCATGTGTGTGTGTGTGTGTGTGTGTGTGTGTGTGTGCGCGCGTTTGTGTAAGCGGCCAGCATTACCCAATATTTGAAGGCAGAAATCAATCCAGTAATACATTTACTGTAAGCCTGTGATTTCTACAGTACAGATCTCTAAGGTGATGCCTGTTTATTTTCCTGGCATTCTGAATGAAATCAAGTTGTAAGAAAGAAAGTAAAGCTCAGCAAGCGAATCCATCTTCAGACAATTACACTTGTTACAGAGAGAGAAAACTCTACAGCCTATGATTCAAAAGTATGCTATTTCATCTAACATATCCAGGAAGTGCATGATTGCTATTTTGAAGTGCAATATGTCAAAATAGAATCCAGAAATATCCGATTTATTTTTGGAGAATTTGCAGACATCTTTGTGCTTATTGGCCTATAAGCTATATATTTCACCACCTGAGGAAGTGGGAACTCAAAACACTTAGCTAGATTGCTAACTTTAAATATGATATTGTCACTAGATAGCCATGTAGGCTAATTGTTTAATCAGAAAATGTAGGCTAATGTCCGACAAAAAGCGCTAGACCTGGGCTACTTGAGGTAGGCCTATTCTCTGCAAATGGCAAGCTCAGCTCCAATTGGGACCAGGCAGATACTTTCATAGCAGGAATCAACATAATAAAACAACATGATGCCTATATTACTGTAGGACAAATAATGGTTTTAGAACAATCTACAGGAATGCTGTGAAGCAAAATCACCGAAAATTGCTTTGGTAAGAGGAAGGCAACGTTGGTGTCGGTAATTTTCAGTTTATCGTCCCAGCAATAACTCAGAGTGTTCCTATAGCACCATAGCTCTAGAACACAGTTTTTCTAGCTCTGTAGTTCTAGAACTCAGCGTTCCTAACTACTGGTTCTAGAAGTCAGGAGTGTTTCTAGCTCCGTAGTTCTAGAACTCAGCGTTCCAAACTACTGGTTCTAGAAGTCAGGAGTGTTTCTAGCTCCGTAGTTCTAGAACTCAGCGTTCCTAACTACTGGTTCTAGAAGTCAGGAGTGTTTCTAGCTCCGTAGTTCTAGAACTCAGCGTTCCTAACTACTGGTTCTAGAAGTCAGGAGTGTTTCTAGCTCCGTAGTTCTAGAACTCAGCATTCCTAACTAATGGTTCTAGAAGTTAGGGGCATTTCTAGCTCCGTAGTTCTAGAACTCAGTAGAGAGAAAGAGAGTGGCAAACACATATGAAAAACCCTTGCATGTTTGTTTTGTCTATCTTTGTAAACTATAGATGTAAGTCTTGGCTAAGTCCCTTGGCTAAGTCCCCTATTCCTCTGACTGACTCATCAGATTTCATACACATCTAATCTGATTCCATCTAAGAGAAACGAGAGAACCTTGGCTCTTTGCTACTGTATGATGGTGAGAGAGGGAGCAGGCCTGCATTTCACCTTTATCTTTCCACACTAAATCCCTTGTCTGATGTGGCCCTTTGAAACCTTTCAGAAAAGGACCACAACAAGACACATTCATCTGTACTTCTGGATTGTTCTCCGAATTCTCCTTGATTTGTAGATTTCCTCTAAATGTGTTTAATGCGTGCTGTTTTATCTTCCTGATTGCTACGGTCAGCCAATGAACGAAGTGCATATTACCACCATATCAAATCACAAAAGACAGACACACAACCCGTGAATAAAACACACAAGGTCCAGGACACAAAAGCTGCCAGACAGCACAAAAGCTGCCAGACAGCACAAAAGCTGCCAGACAGCACAAAAGCTGCCAGACAGCACAAACAAGAACTAAAGCAGTGATCATCATCAGCCATTTAGCCTTTTACTAAGCAATCTCTAATTTCTGGTCCCAACTTGGCTTGTGTGTGTGTGTTTGTTTTTGGTTTTACTAGAAGTCCTCAGAAGTCCTCACAAGGATAGCAAGACAAGGAAAATTCAGACAAATGGAGACATTTCGCCAGTCCCCAAAAGGAAAAATGATATTTTAGGCTTAGGGGTTAGGGTTACAATTAGGGTTAGGGTTAGAACTAGGAATAGGTGTAAGGTTTAGGGTTAGGAATTATGGTTAGGGGTTAAGTTTAGGCTTAAGGTTAGGGTTAGGATTAGGTCAGGTTTAGGGAAAATAAGATGTAGGGAAAATAAGAATTGTGTGTGTGTGTGTGTGTGTGTGTGTGTGTGTGTGTGTGTGTGTGTGTGTGTGTGTGGCTCTGGGAAGCTCTTCTGTACAGAGAAACACATGTTTCCAGTCAAAGGGAGGGAGAGAGGGCATCCCAGTAACATCACTGTCCCTGAGAAAGAGGATCGATTACAGGGATCTATTGAGGGCCCAGTGGATCCAGTTTCATGGCATCGGCCATGTGTGACAGCCAACGTGATGGTGCCACGTAGACTGCCTGCTGGGGACTGGAGGCGTTTGGAGACACACACACACACACACACACACAGACACACACACACACACACACACACACACACAGACACAGACACAGACACACACACACACACACACACACACACACACACACACACACACACACACACACACACACACACACACACACACACACACACATCCAACCCCCTTGTTGTTCACCTCAGAGATCTGTACCTGTATTCCCCTCTAACAGAACACGGGTTGTATCCCGAATGTATAGGGAATATAGGGAATGGTCCAAAGTAGTGCACTATCTAGGGAATAAGGTGCCATAGTGCACTATCTAGGGAATAGGGTTCTATAGGGCTGTGGTCCAAAGTAGTGCACTATCTAGGGAATAGGGGTCCATTTGGGATGAATAAAGGGACAGACAGACAACTAAATCAGGGACTCTTGTCCTTTCAGCTCAGGTTTCAAGCCCATTCAGTTTCAGCCACTTTCAAAGAGCTTCAATGCCTTGCAATGGGATAGCATTGGCTCAATGCCTAAACAACTTACAGGGGTAAGACCTGGGTCGTAAAACAGAGGTCCAGGAACCAAGATGTCCCTTAGGGTCTCTAAGGTTTAATAACTTACATAAATTATTGTGTCTGTTCACACATAATTTGAGAAGGGTGCAATTGTGGCCTGCAATTCGAGATGTTCCTGCATGTGGGCATTCCTGCATCTGCAGGAACCCCAGTTTATGCTAATAGGACAGCTAGGACAGGCGGGAGGCAGGGGCACTCCAATACATTAGGTGAAATTAATGTACAATAATGTAGGATGCTTGCTACCTTAGCAAGCTAGTCCGGTACACAGCAGGCGGGAGGCTAGTTAGCTAGCACACGGTGCCGACCCCTGCTGTGCTAGCGGGAAGCGGAGGCAACCAGTAGACAGTGTCCTTCTCCCCCATCTGTCGGGCACGGTTTTCTCAGGTACACAGCAGGAACGCCAACATGCAGGAACGCCCACATGCAGGAATAACCACATACAGAAATGACCACATTCAGGAATGACCACATGCAGGAACGCCCACATGCAGGAATAACCACATACAGGAATGACCACATTCAGGAATGACCACATGCAGGAACGCCCACATGCAGGAACACCCACATGCAGGAACGCCCACACGCAGGAACGCCCACATACAGGAATAACCACATGCAGGAATAACCACATGCAGGAATGCCCACATACAGGAATGACCACATACAGGAATAACCACATGCAGGAACGCCCACATGCAGGAACGCCCACACGCAGGAACGCCCACACGCAGGAACGCCCCGAATTGGGGGCTGCAGTTGCACACTATTGTAGAACTTTGATTCAGTAGATATAGGTTGTAATTACTCTGGAGCGGTATACCATATATACCGTATACCACGGGATGGTTTGTCAATACCCTCAATACCGTTGAAGCTGTTACTTTGAAGTTTAATATTTGTATCTACTTTTAACGTAAATACCTGCAGTGAACTTGTGTTAGGAGATAATCGTGTTCAGAGAGTGTTCTTCATTTCACCTGTCACATTATTTTACATTATGAGCCAGTCACATGTGTGTTTGTAAACATCACAACAGGTGAAAGCAGGAGCAGGTGAGTCCAGCTGTGTATTGACAGGTGTTGTGTTTTATATTGAAAGTCAACAGTGATCAGGGACGTGCAACTATAGTTTTCCATCACAGAAAACACATTAGTGCAACACATTTCGGCAGAAAATAGCTTCCTTTTCATCAGACGACAACAGAAATGCTTTTTGGCAGCAACACAAGTAAATGAGCGTACAATGAAAAAGCAATGTATTTTTTGCAAAAAAACGATGCAAGACCATCGTATTTCTAATGTTTATTTATCATATAAAAAATGTAGCCAGCTACATTTCCTAATGTTTTGGATAAGGTTAATCTTCCATTTTACCAGAGAAAAGTAGGCTGGCTACACTGGGAAAAGTAGATGAAAAAAAGTAGCTACTCATCAAATCAAATTGTATTTGTCACATGCACCGAATACAACAGCTGTAGACCTTACAGTGAAATGCTTACTTACGAGCCCCTAACCAACAATGCAGTTTCAAAAAAATCTGAATAAGAATAAGAGGTAAAAGTAACAAGTAGTTAAAGAGCAGCAGTAGGGGTGTAAAAATGTGGAGAGGGGGGGGGGGAACGCAAATAGTCTGGGTAGCCATTTGACTAGATGTTTAAGTTAAACTTGCTAGTTATCTAAGTAAGTGGCTGAATTCATAAGGTAACAGGACATCACATTGTGCTACCTTTCTGCTGTGTTTGAGAACTCAAAGCCCTTTGGATGAGTTATCTTGATTGCTATCTTGATTTTCTTCTCTCTGTTCTCGGCCCTTCTGCTCCTCCCCCTACTTCTCCGAGAAGGCAGGCCCTGTCGCCCTAGCGACTCCAGACTCCACACAGACACAGAGTGTACACATGATGTTCCATAGCCAGTACTGTTCTTCCTTCAGAAAAGCATGCGTCAAAACATTATCTTTGCATTCTGGTAATAGATGCCCAATGGGCTTTTTTGCGGGGGTAATAGTGTAATAGCATAAATGAGAAAAGAACGGAATAACAAAATGAACATCTGCATACTGCAGACCCTAGTTGTCATAACCTTATCTTTGCAGTGCTCTCCCCACCTCCCACAATCCACTTAACTTTGTCCTGTGCACTTAGCTAAGTCAAAGTCAACACCTTCCCTTGCTCATGTCTCTGTTTAGCGCTCTGTCCTCTCCACACCTTGCCTTGTTAACAGTAACACCCCAGTCCTGCCCACTTAGCTATGCCCATGCGCTCTGCTGTCTAACTTGTACTGTCCATTCCTCCTTGCCCTGTACACTCCCCAGTTCTGCCCTCTTACTCCCTATGCTGTCCACTCCTTGCCTTGTCAACTCCCTGTATGTCCACTACTTGCCTTGTACACTCCCCAGTCCTGCCCACTCATTTATGTCACTCCCTATGCTGTCTAGCTGTCCACTCCTTGTCTTATTAACTCCCAAGTCTGGTCCAGTCCACTATTATCCCTGCTGTCCACTTGTCCTGTCAGTGGGTGTTTCCTGCAACTGCAGGAGGGGAAAGGCGACAATTGGCTTTTCGACCGCAAAATGCCTGCTGGGCCTCTATCAAGCCACGCCCATGCCGCTACTGCAGAGAAGTAACTCTCCATTTATTTAGAGAGACGGTAACTTCCTTTGGTGTGTGTGTGTGTGTGTGTGTGTGTATACGTTGTGTATTTAGAGAGGCTGATTCTGTCCTTTCCCTGGAGCAGGGCTGGAACAGAGAGCTGAGCTACATCCCAAATAGCACCCTATTCCCTACATAGTGCACTACTTTTGACCAATGTCCTATGAGCCCTGGTCAAAAGTAGTGCAGTATATAGAGAATAGGGTGCCATTTAGGACGCAAACAGGAGACCTCAGTGGCCGGAGGCTGAGGACCGAACACAACCCTTGTTTAAAAAAACTCTTGTTTAAAAAAAGGTCATGTCCAGTCCCACACATTAAGAATTCTATATCCTGACATGATGTTATTGGTTACAGCGCTCAAACCTGGAGCTACAGTGGGGCAAAAAAGTATTTAGTCAGCCACCAATTGTGCAAGTTCTCCCACTTAAAAAGATGAGAGAGGCCTGTAATTTTCATCATAGGTACACTTCAACTATGACAGACAAAATGAGAGAGAAAAAATCCAGAAAATCACATTGTAGGATTTTTAATGAATTTATTTGCAAATTATGGTGGAAAATAAGTATTTGGTCACCTACAAACAAGCAAGATTTCTGGCTCTTGCAGACCTGTAACTTCTTCTTTAAGATGCTCCTCTGTCCTCCACTCGTTACCTGTATTAATGGCACCTGTTTGAACTTGTTATCAGTATAAAAGACACCTGTCCACAACCTCAAACAGTCACACTCCAAACTATGGCCAAGACCAAAGAGCTGTCAAAGGACACCAGAAACAAAATTGTAGACCTGCACCAGGCTGGGAAGACTGAATCTGCAATAGGCAAGCAGCTTGGTTTGAAGAAATCAACTGTGGGAGCAATTATTAGGAAATGGAAGACATACAAGACCACTGATAATCTCCATCGATCTGGGGCTCCATGCAAGATCTCACCCCATGGGGTCAAAATGATCACAAGAACGGTGAGCAAAAATCCCAGAACCACACGGGGGGACCTAGTGAATGACCTGCAGAGAGCTGGGACCAAAGTAACAAAGCCTACCATCAGTACCACACTACGCCGCCAGGGACTCGAATCCTGCAGTGCCAGACGTGTCCCCCTGCTTAAGCCAGTACATGTCCAGGCCCGTCTGAAGTTTGCTAGAGAGCATTTGGATGATCCAGAAGAAGATTGGGAGAATGTCATATGATCAGATGAAACCAAAATATAACTTTTTGGTAAAAACTCAACTCGTCGTGTTTGGAGGACAAAGAATGCTGAGTTGCATCCAAAGAACACCATACCTACTGTGAAACATGGGGGTGGAAACATCATGCTTTGTGGCTGTTTTTCTGCAAAGGGACCAGGACGACTGATCCGTGTAAAGGAAAGAATGAATGGCGCCATGTATCGTGAGATTTTGAGTGAAAACCTCCTTCCATCAGCAAGGGCATTGAAGATGAAACGTGGCTGGGTCTTTCAGCATGACAATGATCCCAAACACACTGCCCGGGCAACGAAGGAGTGACTTCGTAAGAAGCATTTCAAGGTCCTGGAGTGGCCTAGCCAGTCTCCAAATCTCAACCCCATAGAAAATCTTTGGAGGGAGTTGAAAGTCCGTGTTGCCCAGCAACAGTCCCAAAACATCACTGCTCTAGAGGAGATCTGCATGGAGGAATGGGCCAAAATACCAGCAACAGTGACTTACAGAAAACGTTTGACCTCTGTCATTGCCAACAAAGGGTATATAACAAAGTATTGAGATAAACTTATGTTATTGACCAAATACTTATTTTCCACCACAATTTGCAAATAAATTCATAAAAAATCCTACAATGTGATTATCTGAATTTTCTTTTCTCATTTTGTCTGTCATAGTTGAAGTGTACCTATGATGGAAATGACAGGCCTCTCTCATCTTTTTAAGTGGGAGAACTTGCACAATTGGTGGCTGACTAAATACTTTTTTGCCCCACTATATATGTGATGCTGCCAAAACACATGGTTGGGGATTCGGTAGTGGTCCTGTGATTATTTTGAATCCCCTCCAAATCTCTAGTGGTTTATGATGTTTGAACCATGTCATGTGTTTACACCAGAGAGGAAAGAAAACAGGTCATTTTACCTTAAATAACAACCATATGAAGTCTTTAGTAATCATTTCCTAAAAGGGGAAGCAAGCAAAACAAGCAATTGATTTTGGGGTTTTATCAGGAAAATAAAACCAGTGTCTGACATAACTTTAACTTTCTACCGTGTAAAAAAAATAAAATACTCACTAGGATCAATTAGAATACAATACTCAACAAGCTAAACGGAACAGAACGGGGGTCAATACAGACCAATCAAATCTAAACTCAGTCGGGCATCGACTCCTGGTATCATATGAATGCACATGAGACATGGTAAAATGTGTTGAATCAACTTTAAAACGGCAACATTTCCTCTCTGCCAACAAAAGGGTTGTAAACAGTTTGAACAGTTTGGCGTCGCATGGGTTTTGAGGTGAGGATTTGTTACTACGCCCGATTAATGACGATATCCACCCGGACCACACACAAATGTGTGACCGCACATTCTCAAATAGTAATTGAGTACCCCACCATACATACTAACAGAGAACTATTAGAGAGAGCGATGTCTGTTCTCTTCATAACAACAGCAGATAACAATCCATTTGGATTTAAACTCATTATATGAATCTTAAAGCTTAAACACATTTCCCTCCAGATAAATTCAATTGCATTCTGAGAGTCAAAAACAATTGTTTGTTGTAGGAGTTGATAGAATTGTCAGTCATCTTGTTGGCCTATTCATCTTGTTGGTCTATTCATCTTGTTGGTCTATTCATCTTGTTGGTCTATTCATCTTGTTGGTCTATTCATCTTGTTGGTCTATTCCTCTTGTTGGTCTATTCATCTTGTTGGTCTATTCATCTTGTTGGTCTATTCATCTTGTTGGTCTATTCATCTTGTTGGTCTATTCATCTTGTTGGTCTATTCATCTTGTTGGTCTATTCATCTTGTTGGTCTATTCATCTTGTTGGTCTATTCATCTTGTTGGTCTATTCATCTTGTTGGCCTATTCATCTTGTTGGTCTATTCATCTTGTTGGTCTATTCATCTTGTTGGTCTATTCATCTTGTTGGTCTATTCATCTTGTTGGCCTATTCATCTTGTTGGCCTATTCATCTTGTTGGTCTATTCATCTTGTTGGTCTATTCATCTTGTTGGTCTATTCATCTTGTTGGTCTATTCATCTTGTTGGTCTATTCATCTTGTTGGTCTATTCATCTTGTTGGCCTATTCATCTTGTTGGCGTATTCATCTTGTTGACCTATTCATCTTGTTGGCCTATTCATCTTGTTGACCTATTCATCTTGTTGACCTATTAATCTTGTTGGTCTATTCATCTTGTTGGCCTATTCATCTTGTTTGCCTATTCATCTTGTTGGCCTATTCATCTTGTTGGCCTATTCATCTTGTTGGCCTATTCATCTTGTTGGTCTATTCATCTTGTTGGTCTATTCATCTTGTTGGCCTATTCATCTTGTTGGTCTATTCATCTTGTTGGCCTATTCATCTTGTTGGCCTATTCATCTTGTTGGCCTATTCATCTTGTTGGCCTATTCATCTTGTTGGCCTATTCATCTTGTTGGCCTATTCATCTTGTTGGCCTATTCATCTTGTTGGCCTATTCATCTTGTTGGTCTATTCATCTTGTTGGCCTATTCATCTTGTTGGTCTATTCATCTTGCTGGCCTATTCATCTTGTTGGTCTATTCATCTTGTTGGCCTATTCATCTTGTTGGCCTATTCATCTTGTTGGCCTATTCATCTTGTTGGCCTATTCATCTTGTTGGTCTATTCATCTTGTTGGCCTATTCATCTTGTTGGTCTATTCATCTTGTTGGCCTATTCGTCTTGTTGGTCTATTCATCTTGTTGGCCTATTCATCTTGTTGGCCTATTCATCTTGTTGACCTATTCATCTTGTTGACCTATTCATCTTGTTGGTCTATTCATCTTGTTGGTCTATTCATCTTGTTGGCCTATTCATCTTGTTGGTCTATTCATCTTGTTGACCTATTCATCTTGTTTGCCTATTCATCTTGTTGGCCTATTCATCTTGTTGGTCTATTCATCTTGTTGACCTATTCATCTTGTTGGCCTATTCATCTTGTTGGCCTATTCATCTTGTTGGCCTATTCATCTTGTTGGTCTATTCATCTTGCTGGCCTATTCATCTTGCTGGTCTATTCATCTTGTTGGCCTATTCATCTTGTTGGTCTATTCATCTTGTTGGCCTATTCATCTTGTTGGCCTATTCATCTTGTTGACCTATTCATCTTGTTTGCCTATTCATCTTGTTGGCCTATTCATCTTGTTGGCCTATTCATCTTGTTGGCCTATTCATCTTGTTGACCTATTCATCTTGTTGGCCTATTCATCTTGTTGACCTATTCATCTTGTTGGTCTATTCATCTTGTTGGCCTATTCATCTTGTTTGCCTATTCATCTTGTTGACCTATTCATCTTGTTGGCCTATTCATCTTGTTGACCTATTCATCTTGTTGGTCTATTCATCTTGTTGGCCTATTCATCTTGTTTGCCTATTCATCTTGTTGACCTATTCATCTTGTTGACCTATTCATCTTGTTGGTCTATTCATCTTGTTGGCCTATTCATCTTGTTGACCTATTCATCTTGTTGGTCTATTCATCTTGCTGGCCTATTCATCTTGTTGGTCTATTCATCTTGTTGGCCTATTCATCTTGTTGGTCTATTCATCTTGTTGGCCTATTCATCTTGTTGGCCTATTCATCTTGTTGACCTATTCATCTTGTTGGCCTATTCATCTTGTTGACCTATTCATCTTGTTGACCTATTAATCTTGTTGGTCTATTCATCTTGTTGGCCTATTCATCTTGTTGGCCTATTCATCTTGTTTGCCTATTCATCTTGTTGGCCTATTCATCTTGTTGGCCTATTCATCTTGTTGGCCTATTCATCTTGTTGACCTATTCATCTTGTTGGTCTATTCATCTTGTTGGCCTATTCATCTTGTTGGTCTATTCATCTTGTTGGCCTATTCATCTTGTTGGTCTATTCATCTTGCTGGCCTATTCATCTTGTTGGCCTATTCATCTTGTTGACCTATTCATCTTGTTGACCTATTCATCTTGTTGACCTATTCATCTTGTTGGCCTATTCATCTTGTTGGCCTATTCATCTTGTTGGCCTATTCATCTTGTTGGCCTATTAATTTGCGTCACATCTCCTTCGCATAGAGTTGATCAGGCTATTGTTCTTCTGAAATAGACTACATTTTCTTCATTTCATGATTCTTTAGACCTGTCGAAAATAAATAATGGATTTATTGTGATGTTGGCTATATTACATGGATTTATTAGACTTTTTACAATGTAGATGTTCCAAAGCTCTGCATCAGTGGCTTGTAGGCTATGTATCACATCCGGCACACAATTGGCCCAGCGTCGTCTGACTTCGACCGTGGTAGGCCGTCATTGTAAAATAAGAATTTGTTCTTAACTGACTTGCCTATTTAAATAAAGGTTAAATTAAAATAAAATAAAACAAGAAAAAAATGTGTTGAAGCCAGAGGATGCTGAATGTGTTTATGTTAATTAACGGTCAATTACCGAGATTGTCTGTTATTAGCTTGACAATCACCGGCTGACAACATTTCATGACCGCCACAGCCCTCCACCATCACTATCTAAACATTGTTTATGTTCTCCAGTCTTGGACACACACACACACACACACACACACACACACACACACACACACACACACACACACACACACACACACACACACACACACACACACACACACACACACACACACACAGTGTTGAAACAGGCAGATGCTTGACAGCTTAATTCTATGTTGTCTACCAGAGGAGAAGAGAAGAGAAGAAAAGAGAAGAGGAGATGAGAGCTGCCTTGTCGGATCAGTCCGGACTAACTGACTGACGCACCGAACCTGACACCACCTTTTCTATTCTCTCTTCTCACAACACGCTTTACATAACTATCACATCTGTCATGTCCAATCACTTCACTATCCAGTGGCACAGAGAGAGAGAGAGAGAGGAGCTGCTCACTTTGCATCTTCCTACAGTCTGTGAATGTAACTCTCTGAGAAAGAGCTAGGGAGGGAGAGAGAAAGAGCTAGGGAGGGAGAGAGAGAGAGAGAGAGAGAGAATGAGGGAGGGAGAGAGAGAGAAAGAGGGAGGGAGAGAGAGAGAAAGAGGGAGGGAGAGAGAGAGAAAGAGAGGAGAGAGAGAGAGAGAGAACGAGGGAGGGAGAGAGAGAGAAAGAGCTAAGGAGAGAGAGAGAGAGAGAAAGAGGGAGGGAGAGAGAGAGAAAGAAAGAAAGAGGGAGGGGGAGAGAGAGAGAAAGAGCTAGGGAGAGAGAGAGAAAGAGGTAGGGAGGGAGAGAAAGAGGTAGGGAGAGAGAGAGGGATGAGAGAGAGAAAGAGGGAGAGGGAGAGACAGAGAAAGAGGGAGATAGAGAGAGAGAGAGAGAGGGGTAGGGGGGGGGAGAGAGAGAGAGAGAGAGAAAGGTAAGAGGTAGGGAGAAAGAGATACAGCATCTCTTGACTTTCTGACACAGGAGAGGGACACAGAGGAACAAGAGAACTGGGGGCAATAGGACATTGGGACAAGAGGACAGGGGGCAGAAGGACAGGAGGACAGGGGGACAAGATGACAGGGGGACAGGAGGACAGGGGGACAAGATGACAGGAGGACAGGGTGACAGGGGGACAAGAGGACAGGGGGACAAGAGGACAGGGGGACAGGAGGACAGGGGGACAGGGGGTAAGAGGACAGGGGGACAAGGGGACAGGGGGACAAGGGGGACAGAGGGACAGGAGAACACAGGGGACAGGAGGACAGGGGGACAAGATGACAGGGGGACAAGAGGACAGGGGGATAAGAGGATAGGGGACAGGGGGACAAGAGGACAGGGGGACAAGGAGGACAGGGGGACAAGAGGACAGGGGACAAGGAGGACAAGGGGGACAAGGGGACAGGAGGACAGGGGACAAGATGACAGGGGGACAGGAGGACTGGGGGATAAGAGGATAGGGGGACAGGGGGACAAGAGGACAGGGGGACAGGAGGACAAGAGGGCAGGGGGACAAGAGGACAGGGGGACAAGGAGGACAGGGGGACAGGAGGACAGGGGGACAAGAGGACAGGGGACAGGAGGACAGGGAACAAGAGGACAGGGGGACAGGAGGACAAGAGGACAGGAGGACAGAGCTGCTTTGCATCATAGGGTGAAGTGAGAGGGAGGGAGGGAGGGAGGGAGGGAGGGAGGGAGGGAGGGAGGGAGGGAGGGAGGGAGGGAGGGAGGGAGGGAGGGAGGGAGGGAGGGAGGGAGGGAGGGAGGGAGGGAGGGAGGGAGGGAGGGAGGGAGGGAGGGAGGGAGGGTAATATTAATTGGGAAAGAGAGAAACTGAGAAAGGGAAAGGAGGTGAGACAGAAAGAGAGCTCCTTATCAGGAACATGACAATCACAGCTTCAGCACCAGCTAGACTACAGTAGGCTAGGCTCTGCATGGTCAATCAGCTTCAGCTAGACTATTGTCTATCAGTAGTAAGCATAAATTGGCTTTTCAGGCTCGGTAAAAATGGGCTCCGTCTGTCACTCCATCTCTCGCTCTGCGGT
This sequence comes from Oncorhynchus tshawytscha, assembly GCF_018296145.1. Lineage (NCBI taxonomy): Eukaryota > Metazoa > Chordata > Actinopteri > Salmoniformes > Salmonidae > Oncorhynchus > Oncorhynchus tshawytscha. The sequence continues at coordinate 10,677,695 of NC_056440.1, read as the reverse complement.
TGCCATGGCAGCCTGTCCCAGGGCGTCGGCCGTAACTTGACCTCTGCAGAGCACCATCCAGGAGTCAACAGGAAGTAGCTGCTAGGTCACAAAGCCACATGACACAGACCAAAGTTTTCTTCTGTTTCCCACTTCCAACCAAACTCAACTCACTTTCAGTAAATATGAGTATTCTGTCTGAGCTCTGGGCAGCCATTGCAAGTCAGGGGGCATGCTGGGGAGTACTGGGGGTGTCGGCTAAGTAGGGAAATATTCTCTCTGTCTGTCTCTCTCCATCTCTGTCTTGCTCTCACTCTCCCTGCTCATCTCACTTTCTCCTCATGTCTCTCTCTTTCTCTCTGTTTCTGTGTCTCTCCAGCTCCCCTGTCTCTCTTTCTCTCTCTCTCGTCCCCCCCTTTTACACTCTCATAAGTCCTAACAAAACCTCCCCAAGCCCCAATCCTTCTGTCTCTATTCATGCAAACACATTGTTAGCATTGCTAACAGCACTGCAGGCCTGGTTCCTCTTTTTGTAACGCAGAAGACAAAAGGCTAACATAGCTAGCAGACCCTAACAGACCCCAGGGCTGCGTCTCAAGTGGTACCCTATCCCCTATATAGTGCCCTACTTTTGAACAGGGCCCATAGGGACTAGTGTGCCATTTGGGACACAGTACATAACTAAACCGCTAATGCCCAGCCCACTCTCTCACTGTGTGGTGCCTGCAAGGGAAGAGTGCCCCGGAACCATATGGGTGTTAGTTGTGTTTCCCTGTTGAGGTTAACAACAAGGCAATGGTATTGGACTTATTATACATGGCAGATGAGAGTTGAGGAGAGGAAGGGAGGGAGGGAGGAGATAGAGAGGAGGGGGTTGGAGGAGAAGAGAAAGAAAGGAGGGGAAGGGAGGAGAGGGGAAGGGAGGGAAGGGAGGGAGGAGATGGGAAGGGGGGAAGGGAAGGGAAGGGAAGGGAAGGGGAAGGGAAGGGAGGAGGGAAGGGAAGGGAAGGGAAGGGAAGGAAGGGAAGGGAAGAGAGGGAAAGAGAGGGGAAGAGAGAAAGGAGGGGGAAGAAAGGAGGGGAAGAAAGGAGAGGGGAGGAGAGGAGAGGAAGGGAGGAGACGGGGAGGAGATCAGAGGAAGCAAGGAAAGGAAAGAAAGAGGAGAGGAGAGGAGAGGAGAGGAGAGGAGAGGAGGAGAGGAGAGGAGAGGAGAGGAGAGGAGAGGAGAGGAGAGGAGAGGGAGAGGAGAGGAGAGGAGAGGAGAGGAGAGGAGAGGAGAGAGGAGAGGAGAGGAGAGGAGGAGAGAGAGAGAGGAGGGGAGAGAGAGAGGAGAGAGGAGAGGAAGCAAGTAGAGGAAAGAGAGAGGAGGAGAAGAGAGGAGGGACAGAGAGAGAGAGAGAGAGAGAGAGAGAGAGAGAGCTGCACACACACACACACACTAAAGCACACCACTACCCATACATTCAGTGGTTCGCCAGTGTGTGCTGAACAGAAGCCTCTATGGGGAAGAGTTTAGAGGGGGAGGACCGGAAAAAAGGACCACAAGGGCCACCGCCCAGAACCCCCTGACACTCCCTGTGCTGAGAGAGATGGGATATACACACATACATTCCACCAACACTGAAGTTTACCCTAAACCCACACGCCTGTTTCCATCTCCCACTCCATCTCCATCCTTTCATCCCGCCATCCCTCCATCCTCCTGCGGTCTGTCATTATCCTCAAGGAGGACCCAGCCCCTCCACCCCCAATAACATTGTGTCCCAAATGGCACCCTATTTCCTATGGGCTCTAGTCAAAACTAGTGTACTACATAGGAAATAATGTGGGATGCATACATCTAATTTGGGATGCATCCAGTCTCATCTCCATCCACATTCTCCTCAAACAGTCAGTCAGGCGTACAAAGACTCAGTCAGAAACTATGATGCATGAGTAGGAGTTACCAGGTGAGGAGAGAGATGCTTAACTACAGACAGACCCATATGTGAGGGGCTGGGGGTTTCCAAACATAGTAAAATGGGATGCTTGCTGAAGAGAGGGTTTGATGGCCTGTATTTTTATATTACAATGACAGCCTACCCCAGACAATTGTGCACTGCCCTGTGGGACTCCAAATCACGGTGGTTGTGATGCAGCCTGATATCGAACCCGGGTCTGTAGTGACACCTCTAGCACTGACATACAGTACCTTAGAGCCCTGCGCCACTCGGGAGCCCGGAAGTACTCTTATAAGCCCAGTAATTGCACAATCAATCGCGTGTGAAAACAGAGTTTTGACAGGTCACTATTTAAAAGAGGATCCTAGCTTTCTTGTGCTACTATAGTCTTAAAATGAAGCACATTAATCTGCTTTACAAATGGTACAGTCTAACTGGCATATCAAAAAACGGATCTGCACATAACCTCTGTTCAAGTGCAGGCTATGCTATGGATATGTTTTTTTTTTTTGTGGGCCATTCTAATAGTCTATATGTAAAGACGAGATTAAATGGACAATAGTCTGATGGGTGAGAATATTATCAAGCGCTTGTCAAATAGTGAATGAGAGACTGATGAAGTGTGTGCAGTCTGCGCAAGAAACAGAGCCGAGCGCTTACCTTTCATGAGACTTTTTTCAAATCCTCATGCAGGCTTAGAAATGTGTTAGCAATCAAAACATACACTGAGTGTTCAAAAACATTAGGAATATTGACTTGTACCCTCCCTTTTTGCCCTCAGAACAGGCTAAATTAGTCTGGGCATGGACTCTACAAGGTGTCGAAAGCGTTCCACAGGGATGGTGACTCCAATACTTCCCACAGGTGTGCCATGTTGTCTGGATGTTCTTTGGGTGGTGGACCATTCTTTATACACACGGGAAACAGCAGCCAGATATGATATAATCAGAGCAGGAGAGAGCAGTGAGGAAGCCAGATACAGGAGCTTTCAGTCAATGAAACCTGGACTCAGCAGAGTCAGTCTGGACTGGCAAGGGAATCCATTTCTAAACACTCTCTTCCTTCTCTTCACCACTGCACCGGCCCACCGGCCCAATGTCATTATGGGGAAGAAGGAATCTACCGGTTGGTAGCTGCCTACAGTTATTTCTGAATAGCCTTCAATAAACACAGATAGAAAAGGATACACATTCATGAACACACACACACACACATTGCACGCATATACAAAGGAGCACAAGCACACACACTGCACACACCCCATACTTACTAACACTTGTCCAAATTCCACTATTTTATGTGCTTTTTATCTAAATGGAGCTTATGTCAGAGGATCAGGCTAGTGCTTCATATGCAGCACATCAGATCAGTTGACATGAAACCTCAGTGCTCTCTCTGAGAAGACGAGAACACACCAAACACTCCTGGTGTAGGTATGATGAGGTCTGGACTGGTTTAGGTATGATGAGGTCTGGACTGGTGTAGTTATGATGAGGTCTGGACTGGTGTAGTTATGATGAGGTCTGGACTGGTGTAGTTATGATGAGGTCTGGACTGGTGTAGTTTTGATGAGGTCTGGACTGGTGTAGTTATGATGAGGTCTGGACTGGTGTAGTTATGATGAGTAGTTAGGGCGGCAGGTAGCCTAGTGGTTAAGCGTGTTGGGCCAGCAACTGAAAGGTTGCTGGATTGAATCCCCCAAGCTGACTAGGAGAAGAGAACAAAAGTTAATGTGCCTTTGAGCAAGGCATTTCACCCTAATTACTTAAATGTAGATCATCCATTTGTCAATATCACTACGGATTTCTTGGCCAACCCACAGGGCAAGATGAATAATAGCCAACCAAACACTAACGTTTGTTCAATCATTTCCAAACGCAATAAAATGTTGCTCCAGATATGTGTCATCCACATCACCAGGATGTATTTCTGACAGGTCCACTGCTGTAGACTGCTGCCTGCTCTTTTCCATCAGATATTCAACCACCCATTCTTCCATTTATCCTCTTTCTAAATGTCACAGCCCTCATCAGAATCAGACTGCTGCCTGCTCTTTTCCATCAGATATTCAACCACCCGTTCTTACATTTATCCTCTTTCTAAATGTCACAGCCCTCATCAGAATCAGACTGCTGCCTGCTCTTTTCCATCAGATATTCACCCGTTCTTCCATTTATCCTCTTTCTAAATGTCACAGCCCTCATCAGAATCAGACTGCTGCCTGCTCTTTCACCCGTTCTTCCATTTATCCTCTTTCTAAATGTCACAGCCCTCATCAGAATCAGACTGCTGCCTGAAAACCAATCCGCTTGCTTTTTATGCAAATGTTTTCACTAAATGCAATTGGAAAAAGTTGAGGCTGATTCTCAGGAGAAGACAACACTGTTTTTCACAACTCGTTAACAGCAGATGCATTCCCCCCTGCCAGCACAGAAAGTGATGCCTCCCTATAGACTACTACAATATAGTTCTACTATAATTACTGTAGTATTACTATAATAGTACTTCTATAGTACAATTAGGTATTCACCAACCTTGCAATGCTTGCACCAATTTGAGAAAGACAGAATACACTAAAATATATGTTTTTTAAAAATAGGAATGGAATAGAATAGAAGAAAATAGAATGGAAACATGTATAAGGAGATGTCAATAATCTGTTAAACTGTGTATATTTAATACTGCCAGTCAACCTCTCCAGTTTTATTTGAGAAGAGGATGTGGTGTGTTCGTATGTTAAGCACTAGGCAGTTAGTCAAGAGGACACCTATCCAGAGCAGCGCTCACAAATCTCCAAAATGTTAAGAACATCACAAATCGCCCAAACACCAACGCCAACAACAGAATCATTCACTGCAGCTTAACCCGCTCCTGCTTATACACAGGGCCCGACCCACACACACACCCCGCGAACGCAAACATTACCAGGCTTTCAGCACAAACTCAATTACACCTTCACTGTGACCGCTTTCACATGAAACGACTTCCATTTGAGTGTACGTGTGTCAAGTGCTTCGGCGGCAGCCAGGCAAACGCTCGCTCTTTCCAACTCTCTGCGCTGGGCCCTTGGTTGTTTGGAGAGGAGAATGGTATGTGGGATTCCAAGCGGCTGAGCCCATTTCTAAAGCACTCAGAGACACACTCAGCTCAGTGAAACAGTGTGTGTCTTCCAAATGGCACCCTATTCCATTCATAGTGCACTACTTTTGACCAGGGCCCTATGTACTGTAGTGCACTACTTTTGACCAGGGCCCTATGTCCTGTAGTGCACTGCGAAGGGTATAGGGTGCCATTTTGGATCCATCCATGGTGACGAGGAGGAGTGTTTAAGCCTCAGGTATCTATTTCCCTTCAACACCTGGCACACATTAGGCCTGCAGGTATAAGTACATAGTATATATAATGAAACAGAAATATAAAACGCAACATGCAAAAATGTCAAAGGTTTTACTGAGTTACATTTCAAATAAGGAAATCAATCAATTGAAGTAAATTCATTAGGTCCTAATCTATGGATTTCACCTGACTGGGAATACAGATATGCATCTGTTGGTCACAGATACCTTTAAAAAAAAGGTGGGGGCGTGGATCAGAAAACCAGTCAGTATCTGGTGTGACCACTATTTGCGTCACGCAGCGCAACTCATCTCCTTCGCATAGAGTTGATCAGGCTGTTGATTGTAGCCTGTGGAATGTTGTCCCACTTCTCTTCAATGGCTGTGTGAAGTTGCTGGATATTGGTGGGAACTGGAACACACTGTCGTACACTTTGATCCAGAGCATCCCAAACATGCTCAATGGGTGACACATCTGATGAGTACGCATGCCATGGCAGAACTGGGACGTTTTCAATGTCCAGGAATTGCAACATCTTGCTGAAACATGAGGTGTTGGTGGTGGATGAATGGATGATGGGGTGGAAGGTAGCCTAGTGGTTAGAGCGTTGGACTTGTAACCAAATGGTTGCAAGATCGAATCCCCGAGCTGACAAGGTAAAAAAAACATTTTTCTATGAACAAGGCTGTTAACCCACTGTTCCTAGGCCATCATTGAAAATAAGATTTTTTTCTTAATTGACTTGCCTAGTTAAATAAAAGGTATAAAATGTTTTAAATGTAGCCAATATCTAGATAGCCATTATATATACTGTATACCCAATATCTAGATAGCCATTATATATACTGTATACCCAATATCTAGATAGCCATTATATATACTGTATACCCAATATCTAGATACCCATTATATATACTGTATACCCAATATCTAGATACCCATTATATATACTGTATACCCAATATCTAGATACACATTATATATACTGTATACCCAATATCTAGATAGCCATTATATATACTGCACACCCAATATCTAGATACCCAATATATATATATACTGTACACCCAATATGTAGATACCCATTATATATACTGTATACCCAATATCTAGATACCCATTATCTAGATATCCATTATATAGACTGTATACCCATTTTATATATACCCAACATCTAGATACCCATTATCTAGATTCCCATTAACTGGATACACCATATCTAGATTTCCATTATCAATATACCCAATATCTTGATACACCACATCTAGATACCCAATATCTCAACACCCATTGTCTAGATACCCATTATCTATAAGCACCATATCTAGATACCCATTGTCTATATACCCAATATCTATATATATATATCTATACAGTATATACAGAGGGTATATAGATAACCTACAGTTTACATATACTGAAGGGACTGTGGATAGGGGTTTACTCTCCATCACAGCTTAACGAGGGGGAATACCATAGCTGTAAATACATTGTTAATGCATATTGTTGGTACACATGGGAGCACTTACGCACGTAGCTCAGATGGCCAAACCTCCCATTGGAATAATGGTATAATTAAGAAAAAAATGTTTTAAAGGAAAGCATGCGGATTTGCTGTTTAAACACAACACACATTACATAATGAGAGAAGTTTGGTTCATGTGGTCGTCATTATCAAATTATTTAAATCATTATACTCCTAACAAATTATTTTTAAACGGAATAGGCTACAGTTCCATGATGTGTGTAATCTGGAAAGAGAGTTTCCCTGCAGTGTTATGTTCGATGTTTCTGCGTGAATTAAAAATAGAAATTGGCATGTTGGATACCTGACTATGTATTATAAGGAAGGCTTCAAGTTCATGTTCTGGAAGGGGGGAATCCGGGTTTCACTGTGGGTTGTCCACATTGTATTACAATGTAGCAAACTGAATTAATTCATAAGGAATTAAATAAACGACACACTGACTCCTGCCCGCTGTC